>NC_044914.1:0-600000 GCF_001633185.2 Quercus lobata
TAAACCCTAAACCCTTAACCCCTAAACCCCCTACCCTAACCCCTAAACCCTAAACCCTAAACCCTAAACCCTACACCCTAAACCCTAAACCCTAAACCCTAAACCCTAAACCCTAAACCCTAAACCCTAAACCCTAAACCCTAAAACCCTAAACCCTAAACCCTAAACCCTAAACCCTAAACCCTAAACCCTAAACCCTAAACCCTAAACCCTAAACCCTAAACCCTAAACCCTAAACCCTAAACCCTAAACCCTAAACCCTAAACCCTAAACCCTAAACCCTAAACCCTAAACCCTAAACCCTAAACCCCTAAACCCCTAAAACCCTAAAACCCTAAACCCTAAACCCTAAACCCTAAACCCTAAACCCTAAACCCTAAACCCTAAACCCTAAACCCTAAACCCTAAACCCCCTTAAAACCCTAAACCCCCTTAAAACCCTAAAAAACCTAACCCCCAACCCCTGAGGGTGAGTCACATCATTTTCATTTTTCGTCGTCTACTTTGCCTTCGTTAACGCCCATCCTCATATTGGGCTAAAGCTGATTTTTGAAACTATGGTTAAGAGAAATGGGTTAGTGTATTTTTATTTAAACGTGGGCTTGGCTTGAATTAAGTGTGGAGGAGAGCCCAAATTTGTGTTCATTGTGAAAACATAAGTGGATGTGAGCTTAAGAGAAGTGTGGACCTAAAAGGATTTTAAAAGAATGTGCTTAGTTCACAAGTTGGACAAAGTCAAATTTGGTCGAACGTTATTTTAATTAAAATCCCTCCCCACCAATCCTACCACATCAATCATCCAAAAGATACTAACAAATAACAAGGAATACAAATGAGTAAATTCCTAACAAGAAAATGACACATAATTAATAAGAAAATGTTAAATTCCAAACAAGTGTGAAAATGCATTTTTGTGGCGTAGAGGGCCTTTGTGGTATTTTTTGAATTTTTAGGGGTCAAAAATATAATTTTGAAGAATTTTAGGGTCAAAAATTTTAATTTAAAGGGGTCAAATTTTGTTTTTTTGAAGTGTTTCGGATTGAAAATGCAATTTGTAATAGGTGGGCTGGTGGATAATTTCGGATGGGCCTGAAACCTTTGTTGGTAGGCTAGCTAAAATGGAGACCTAAGTAGTTGATGGGCCTCAAGGTACTGGGTTGATGTAAGTGAGTGGGCTAGGGTTCTAAAATGGGTTAGGGCTGTTCTTGTAAAAATAAGCCAGCTTGTGTGCTCTCTGTGTAATAGTTCAAAATGTAGCTTTGTAATGTGTCTTGTGTTCTAGCATAAGCATTATATGAATAAAACTGATATAAAAATATGACCTTCCATATTCATAAATGCATGCTTCTGTGAATGAAAATGAGACAGACATATTCTCTCTCTTGTATCTTTGTTCGTTCCTTCTTTGCTCTGCACTGTCCTCTTTTGTTAGCTGAAAAAGGTGAAAATTTTAAGTCATATTTTGAGCTAAAAATGGAAAACAAAGTTGAGAGGGTGAGAGCATGGTGAGAAAAATATTACTGGGTTGAAAAAGATTTGCTCCGTCCTCTTTTTTTCCTTTCGTTAGCTGTTGTTGCTTCTTGAGATTGCTGCCTTTGTTGCAGTTGTTGTTGCTATTGGTTATTCTTCTTCTTGTTGTGTAAGTGGCAAAAAAGAGTGGCCTTTTTTGGTTTAGTGGTGGAAAGGAGGGAAGTCTGTGTTTTTTGTTGTGGGTTTGGATAGCAGAATGACTACTGTTGAGAGCTGGTGTATTGGAGTGGGAAAGGAAGGATTTTTGCAAATTCTGGGTTTTGAGTGTTTTATAAATGAAAGATAACTTGAATTCTTCGGCTGTGCCTCGCATGGGGCTGATCATTGTTGAAGGACATAAAGTACGTGAGACCTTTTATATAAGGTTTCATGAGTTAAGCCATTGAGACAAATCTAGGTAACTTGATTTACCTGTACAAACTACAAAGTACACTTAAAAAATCTTTCAGCAAAAAAAGAAACACACTTAAAAAATCAACAAATGTGACGTTTTAAAATTTAAAATGAATTTGAATAGTTGTGAAGAAAACAAAATTTTGACAGGGTGGCAGAGGCAGTAGGAAAAATAGAAAAGGTATAAATTATTAAATTGTGCACTCAATGAGATTCACGTGGGTACAGTGGATGGTGTGGTTTCAAGCGTCTTAGAATAAAAAAACCATGCAAAACCTAGAAGTAGATGGCTAGCTAGCTTGTCTATCACTTTATCTTCCCATTTTAATTTTCTGTTCAATACAAGTTGACTGAGACGTTTCAAGCTCAGTGTCAGAATCATACTGAATACTTTCTACAGAAGCAACTCCAGCTTTCATTCTCAAGATCTATTCATATCTTTTTGACATGAACTTCTCGTAATTCTTCTAGGATTCTCTCAACCGTGTCATCATTGTATCAAATCAAGTGTCCCTCTCCGTCTCACACCAAATCTCTTTGTAAAATAAAAGAGGAAGAAAAATCCCACCAATTTCAATGCGTAGTGAAATTAAAAGGGTGTTATTGGAGTAATTTGAGTGATATTGTTTGTAATTTTTTGAAATATATATAGATGAAAAAAGTTTGTAGAAATATGTGTAACGTTATTTAAAATATGAGAGATATTATATCTACAATATTTTTCTAATAAATCACAAGTGATTAATTATTATTAGTTCAAATGTGAAACTAATACTAAGATTACTTTTTTACTCCAACAATAACAACCAGTAACAACCTACCACTTAGGATTTGTTGTAAAAATGTTGTAGACATATCATTTCTCTTAAAATATAAAAATATGAGTTTGAGCTTGCCTACCAAACAGGCCCAAGTGATTAGAAATAAACAGTGATGTTCCTGCTCATGGATTTGCTTGCTCTCTTTGTTTAATGCAATAAAGGGCTTTTTTTTATAATAAAATAAATTTTGTAAGCTTTGAAATTATTTTGTATGTTATTTTGTTTCTATTGGCAAGTTTTTAATGATATATCCATTCTACCAAAAAAAATTATTAATATATGTATTCTCGTCATACAATTATTAATTTATGTATTCTTTTCGCACAATTATTAATATATGTTTCACCACTGTACTTGTGTTTTAATTTTTCATAAATTGTGTATCGTTATACCTATGTCCAGATCCGTGCAAGTGCTTCATTGTTCTACCTTCTTTTTCTTTGTTGTTGTTTCTTGTTGTATATTGTTGCCTTTGTTGTCTGTATCCCTACTGTTGTTTGTTTGCTATGGTTGCTAGTGCCATTGAGGGTTGTAGTTTTTGAAGATTCGGATGGTTGAATTGGTTATATTTTGTGGTATTTGCGACCTCAAGGGCATTTTGAACAAATTTTTTTTTTTTTTTTTTCGAATTTTAGGTGTCAAAAAGTACTTTTGTGAAAGTTTGGGGGATCAAAATGTGATTTTTGAAAGTTTTGAGGTCAAAATATAATTTTGAAAGGTTTTGGGGTTAAATGGAAATATTGGAAAATTTTAGGTGTTGATATGCAATTTGTAGGCAAATTGTTGTGGTTGATTTGTAATTTTGGGAAATTGTGGTTTGCAGGCATAGGTTTAAGCAAGAAAAGGTTTCATGTTGAGCTAAAGCTTATTTTTACGAGTAATGCTATGACTACACCTTGCTCATTTGACAAGTCATGAGTGATGGAGTTGTAAGCCCCCTACTTTTACTCCATTACTCATGACTTGTCACGTGTGCAAGTTATAACAAAAGTTGTGGTCTTAACATTTTTCTATTGGTGAAAATACACTTTTGGTCCTTACATTTTGGGTCAATTCTCATTTTGGTCTCTAAATTGATTTCGCTACTAATGTAGTCCCTAAAAAAAGAAAATCAATTTTATGTTGGTCCCTGCTGTCAATACACTAACAAAAAAATCCTACATGGCAGACGGAGTGCATAGGTGACATGTTAGATGATGACGTTGCTAATATCATAAGAGTAATACTACGAATACAAACTAATTTACAACATTTTTACAAATTGCTAATGTAGCTTTAGTAATTTTCAAATAACTATTGGTAAACATAAATGTGATATTAGTGGTGGACCCACATTAGTACTAATAAAAATTTGTCACATTAATAGCTTGTAAAAATGTTGTAAAATAGTTTGTAATTGTAGAATTACTCATAAAATAATATTAAAAATATCACGTCAACATCCAAGTCAGCATTTTAATAAATAAACAAATAAATAACCTCCTCATAAAATTAAAAAACATATAATGAAATAAGTTATTTTTTTTAACAAAAAACCTTAAATCTTTTTTTTTTTCGTTATTAAAATTAAAATAAATAAATAAATAAACCTACTTTGGGAAATGGGTTTGATCGGCAAGGTGGTGTTGTTGATGGCGGATTTGGGTTAAGGATAATTAGTTTGGTTTCATATATGTTGGTTGTGAGTCTTGGATTTATGAACCTTGTATGGATAAATGTGAAAGAGTATTTGGTTATGGCAAGTTTTCTATTCAGGTATGTTGATAAATTGTAATAATTATGGTGATTTTGCCTTGATGTTCTGGGTTTGTTTGTGGTTTTTTTTTTTTTTTTTTTTTTTTGGTATGTTTTTTCTGGGCTTCTTTTGTGTTTGTTTCTTGGATTTATGGGTTTGATTTCTATGATTTATGGGTTTATGGGTCTATTTCTTGGATTTATGGGTTTGATTACTAAAGGTTTCAATGTTGAATGTGTTAGAATTTTCTGTGTTGAGATTCATTATGAGTGTTGGCCGGTTCACTGGCGGCTCCACGTTAGAGTCAAGGTCGTCACAAGACCACCCTAGCCTGGAAAAAAGAATTATTATTATATATAAAGTTTAAAATTTTTTTGATTTTTTTTACCTTAAAAAAATGTGTGACCACCCTAAATTTTTTTTAGTTCCTATATAATTAAACTTTGGACAAAGTTCAATAACAAACTTGGTTGCAGATTAAGGCTACAACTCCACTCAATATTTTTTTATTGGATATGAATTTTAACAATTCCACAATTAGATTACATTTTTATTCCTATATCCTCAATGCTTGCAAAACTTCAAGAATAAATAAATAACTTATGTCATCAATCAAATATTTAATTTTTGAGTTTTTGTAGTCTAAAATTAAACACAAAAAATAAGTTTATGGATTAATTAAATAGTAAATAACACCCAATTGACATGAAACTTGACATGTGTTTTAAGAACATAAAAAAAAAACATACAATTCAACAATTAGGTTTTCAAAATATGTAGTCATGTTAATTTGTTTAGTGAAAGTTGTAGTCTTAGGCTACAATAAGTTTGTGGTCAAACTTTAGTCCTTTTAACAATATATTGGACCTTGACAAACAAAAAGAAAAATCCAAAAAAAAATTATTTAACTAAAATTTTGAAAGAGATATAGCTTGTAGAATTGATAATGAGATATAACTATCTTTTTTATTAAATATTATATAATTTAAGTTTCTTAATGACCACCTTGAAAACAATTTCTAGAGCCGCCACTGGGCCGATTGGGTTTGTCTTGATTTGGTGAAGAACATGAAATTCATGTTCCGGGGAAGAAGAAGAACAATGTTCTTCCGAAGAAATAATGAAAAGCAAAAAAAAAAAAAAAAAAAAAAAGATTAAGGTTTTAAAAAATAATTTATTTCATTATTTGTTTTTTTATTTTCTAAGGTGGCTTTTTTTATTTATTAAAATGCTGACATGGATGCTGATATGGTATTATTATTATTTTATTAGTCATGTCAGTATCTAACATATCACCTATGTACTCCGTCTACCACGTAGGACTTTTCTATTAGTGGGTTAACATTAGGGACTAAAATAGAATTGATTTTCTTTTTTTAAGGACTACATTAGTAGCAAAATCCTTAAATAGTTGTCAAAACGTAAATCATATCATAAATCGATTTTTTATTTTTCCGTATCGTGAATCGTATCATATCATGTATCATAGGATACATAAACACTTAGTAAAATTTATAAAAAAAATTATAGATACACATATATAAATGGTATACTAAATAAACCAAACTAGCATGTGTTTGTAACATACACATTCAAATTGCTTAAATTCAAAAGTGATAATATATTAAAATCAATGGTATCATCATGTTTATCATTTTGCAAACTTGAGGCTTCTGCGAGTGTCTCGTGGGTAAGGCCTTCCCACAAAGTACTCGTGAAACTTTCTGTTTGGTAAAAAGTTGTGTTTTGCTTTACCAAGTCTTTACCCACACTATATATACCCTCATTACCCACAAATTGTTAGGAGTGCTTTTCAGAGAAAAAATCCTAGAAAATACACTTGAGAGTTAGGGTAGTGTTAACAGTTGTTTGCGCTTTATTAGTACTCTTGTTCCACACTTAGTATGAGTTAGAGTAAAAGCTATTTAGCTGTAATTTTAATTTGGGGGTCTAAACAAGCTCTTGTGTATTTACACAAATTCGAGCTTCCAGTGACGTTTAGTAATGCACGTGTTCAGCACGTGGAGCCTATAAACAATGCCATGTTCTTTCACTTGGTACGCATTCACGTTAAAACTCAGTCTCCTCCTTCACTACAGCATTACTTTCTCCCTCTCCTCTCACTCTTTCAGCGTTCCTTTTGGCCACTAAGAAAAAATGGCTGAAGGAATCGTATTTGGTCTTGCACATAAAATGATTGAAACTAACTAATTATTACCAGTTCAATATTTTCTGCAATCTTATTTGCTTCAATTCAACCTTTTCGTTTGCTTCGAGATTTATGGTAAAGAAAAGACAATGTGGCCATGTGGGCTTTGACAAAAGGAAATGGTCCTATCTACTTTTGAAGGACTGGATGAGTCTCCTTCAGCACTTTGGTTTGTGGAGTTTATACTCCCTAAGCATTGGATGCCTCCAAGACCCCCCCCCCCCCCCCCCCAAAACAAAAAAAAAAGTTTATTATAATTTAACTACAAATGACTTTAAAGGAATTTTCTCCGACCTATTATAATGTTATTCATAAAATTATTTACGTGTATTAAGTCACATAACTCATGAATTTATTTAAACAAGTTTTCATAAAATTATTTACGTGTATTAAGTCACATAACTCATGAATTTATTTAAACAAGTTTTTTTTTTTTTTTTTTTTTTTTTTTTTTTTTTTTTTTTTTTTTTTTTTTTTTTTTTTTTAGTTATTGGTTGTATTGTAAAGTGAGGTTATAAATAGATTGTGGGGGCCGGTTAATCAATAATTATTAAAATCGTGTTAACTGGGCCTGTGGCCCATCCGAGGACGTAAAACTGTCCAAGGAGGCCCACATCAGGTTATAAGGATAACCAAATGAAAAGAAGAGTAGATATCACTTGAGGTGCCAAAAAATCGATATATATATATATATATATATATAAGCATCAATCTTCAAGAAAAAGTATGAGTTTTCTCTTATTTTCAATGTATTTCAAGTTTCTAGCCCAGTTTTCTTGGATTTTGTGTATATGTTGAGATATGGAAATATGGTTGTGGAATATGGTTTTGTTGATGTTTTGATGAGTATGATATATGGGTTTTATTGGTATAATGCTTATTCTACATGTTTTACATGTTTGTTCTTCATTCTTATGCATTGTACTATGTGTTGTGTTGTGTTGTGCATACCATGTTCATGATATAGTGTCTCTTTGGATTCCATTGAGTACAAAGTTTGTAGGGATAATCATGTTTCTTTGATTTTGAAACATCAAATGATTATGTGTTTTTTACACTTTGCCCTATTTAGCACACTTTTGCATATGAAGCGCATACACACACACACTCTTTGACATGTTGAGTGTTCAATGCCATAATTCTACCATGTTTTGATGTTTTATATCTTCACATGTCATTTTTTTTGAATTACTCTTTAAATTCCAATTTTTAGGGTTTTAATTCAAAATTTCTATTTTGGCACTAACTTGTTACTAACAAAGTTTGTTGCCATTTGTGTTTCACCTTGCTCTTTGATATTACATGATATTGCTTGAAGATGTCCCTCTTCAAGAAATCAGCTGTGAAAGGAGATAGTAGAAAGGGAAAAGAACCAGTGATTGATCTCGACAACTTCTCCCCTAATTCGAAGAAGACTCGATCATCAACAGGACTCTATGATGCCAATAATTTCAGATCATATGCAGCATATTAAGCTTATGTGAACTACTTCAAGGATGCCCCCATTTTGGTTGAAAGGGTGGTTGAGCAAGCTTATCTTCTCAATACGAACATTCCAAAATGGTTTGCCACTAAGGATTGGAACTATCTTCTATCTAACTTTGAAGATTCGTTCGAAGAGCTTGTGAAAGAATTTTTTGCAAATGCCATTTTTAATGGGGATGTGCTGAGATGTTGGGTAAGGGGAATGGACTTCACGGTCACACCTTTCTATCTTGCTATCATTATGAAAATCAACCGACCGGTATTTCTCAAACCACTAGTGTATGATGATTTGGATCTGGATGTTGATATGCTTCGGGATGCTTTCGGAGAAAACTTGGAGTTCTCTCCTAATTGGAAATCAGTAAGTGTATCATCACTATCTCTCGAATTGAGGTCGCTCACAACAATCATGTTTCACAATTCCTATCCTCTCTCAAGCACCGAGTACATGAATCTTGGTCGAGCTTTGTTTCTTCATGACTTGATCACTGATGAAGAAATTGACGTTTGCTCACACATCTTCCACATTTTGAGCAAGAATGCTAAGAGAATGGCCTGAAGGAATTACCTTCCTTTCACCTATTGGAAGATGAGTACCCTTATCCTATGCAAAGCCTAATCAACAATCGCACTCTCAATGCTATTATAGGTCATAACCGAAAGGGTGTCAAGCAAGAAAGTCATGCTCCTCATAGTGGTTCAAGCCCTAGTTCACATCCCTATGATGAGAAGTTGGACAACATAATGGTATTTGAAAGTTCAAATAGCGTATAAAACACCAATGAATGTTTAGACCCCAAAATACAAAATTACCAACACAAGCTTATAATCAAACAGTATATGTGCGGAATATGAAATATAAGCTATATCCAAAATGGTAACACACTCTAAGCCATAATTAATTACAAACACATTAGCAATTAAAAGGTAAAGAGAAAAGAAAGAGAGATGCAAACACAAAGATAACACAGCGATGTGTTATCAAAAAGGAAACCGAAGTACTCAGCAAAAAACCTCTCTGCTGCCCTCCAAGCGGTCAATAATCCACTAGAGAATAAAGTTGAGATACATGAATAGCAGAAGACCCTCCAAGCCTAATCTACCTAGTGCCCCTAAGCCCTCCAAGCTTCTTGCTCCAACAGGGTTACGCCGAACCTTTTCTTCTCTAGCTTACCAGATCCTGCAATAAACCCATTGCATCAACCAAATGAATTGGTCCTCTCTGAACTACTTCCCAAACACCAAAACACCTACTCACTGATATGGGTATGGTGAAATAAGGATTTGGCAAATATACCTCTCAAGGATATATCAATGGAGAGGGTGAGAGTAGAGGAATTTGGAAAATCAAGTGATGAAGATTGTGGATGAGTCAATCTTGTTTTTCTCTAGGGTTTCTCTCTCAAAATTCTTTCTTGAAGCTCTCTACATTTTGTGGATATAAGGGTATTTATAGTAGTGTGTATGAGGAATGCGAAAAGTTAGTTTCAACCAAACAGGGCATTCTAGCGACTCAACCTCATGACTAGAAAGAGTCACAAGTTTGAGTCGCGAGCCAACTACCTGGTGAGACTGGAAGTTTTGTCCTATAGTGCTTCAACTGTCGTGACCCTTCAGCTCCCCTACATGCTTCACACATGTGCCACCTTTGGCGATTTGCTAGTCATGAGCCAGTCGCAAGATCTAGTTGCAAGGCTCTTCTTGAGTGCACACATCTTGAGTTTTCTTCACACTCTCTCACACATTACCCTTACATAAATCTCACCTAAATACAGGGTATCTAATTGCTAAATTACAAGAAAATTTGGCACAGAATAAAGTCAACACATGATTGAATAAATTCAACCTTACAGCATCCGTACAAGACATCAGCACCAAGTTGTCCGGACTCACATCTATCATGCACTCACATCACACCCGTTTTGACACAAAGTTCACATCTCTCCAAACTCAATTGGACAAAATCCAAAGGAAGCTAGAGGAAGATAAGGACTAGCTATTCCTTGACAAAAAGGGGGAGATGGTTCATGATAAGGAGAGAAAGAGCTAGATCAAAAAGGGAGCAATGGAGCAATGGAGCAAGAAAAGCCTTTACACTTACTCAAAGCATTTAAATTTTCTGTGTTATGCTATCTATAATCTGTGTTCATATTTCATGGCTATGGCTTATGTTATGTACTTGACAATGCTTACTTATGTACCTTTACTTTGTAGTTTTTTAGTACTTTTAGATTATGTTTGCATTATCTTTAGTAATCTTGTACTATTGTTGGATCTTGTGTCCTTGATGCAATAACTTTAGTGTTCTTGCATCGGTTGAATGTTGGATATGCAAATGATACTTTGCATTGAGCTTATTAGCTTGCATGTTCGGATGTTCATTCATTATGTGAATGATCATTATGATCACTATTTATAGTGATTGTTCTTGTTTGGTCAAGCCATGCTTTATTGTTATATTCATTATTTCTTGATCGCATTATGCTTGCACCATATGCATTTCAAGATTTCTTCTTACAATGAACTTATTGTGTTATTGTTTTCAAGAAAACTTGTCTATAGTTCAAGAGCTTCATAGAATCTAGAGTTAGGTGTGAGTGAGTTTTGGCAACTATTCCCAACTTAAATTTTAAGTCTAGAGTTTGTTTTAGGGTTTTGTCACAGAATAGCCAAAGGGGAAGATTGTAAGATTGAATTTATTCAACCATGTATTGGCTTTATTCCGTGCCAAATTTGCTTGTATTTCAGCAATTAGATACCCTGTATTTAGGTGAGAATCATGTAAGGGTTGTGTGTACGAGAGTGTGAAGAATTCAAGTGTGTGTGCATTCAAGAGGATTCTCACGACTGGATCTCGCGAGTGCCTTACGACTGTTGACTTGCCAAAATGCCACACATGTGAAGCATGCAGGAAGTTAAAGGGTCACGATAATTGGAGCATTACAGGACAAAAAGGACTGTCTGGCCAGTCAATTATTTCGCAACTCAAACTTGCGACTCATCCCTGTCGCGAGTGAGTCGCCAGAACACCCTGTTTTGAAGAAAAATGAATTTTCACATTCTTCACGTACCCTACTATAAATACCCTTATATCCACAAAATGTAGAGAGCTTACAGAGAGAAACCCTAGAGAACAACAATATTGACTCATCCACAATTTTATATCTTTGATTCTCAAATTACTCTACTCTGACCCTCTTCACTGGCATACCCATGAGAGGTTCATTAGCCAAATCCTTATCCCACCACACCTATATCTGTGAGGAAGTTATTTGGTGCTTGGGAAGCAATTTAGAGATGACCAATTCATTTGGTTGATGCAATAGGCTTATTGCGGGATCCAGAAAGCTAATGAAGACACGGTTAGACTTAACCTTGTTAGAGTTGGAGGTCTTAGGTGCATTTGGTAGATCAGGCTTAGAAGGTCTATTGCTATTTGTGTATCCCAACTTTATTCTTTAGTGGATTATTTTACTGCTTGGAAGGCGGTGGAGAGATTTTTCACCAAGTTCTTTAGTTTCCTTTTCGATAACACGTGCCAGCGTTATCTTTGTGTTTGCATCTCTCTAACCCTTACTCTTTACCTTTAATTGCTGCTGTGTTGTGATTAATTTTGGTTTAGAGTAGTTTGTTTCTTTGGGTATTGCTTGTACTTATCATTCCACACATATATTGTTTGAGTATAAGTTTGTGTTGGTTATTTTGAAATTGGGGGTCTAAACATTCGCTAGTGTTTTATACACCAAGTGAACTTTCACATCCTACCTCCTCTATGTTCGACAGAAAAAATACAGAGTACTTTCTAAGCTATGTGAGTGTGGCTACAAAGTACAAAGTAGACATTTCCTTTTTATTGAAAAAGAAAATTGATGAATGGAAAATTACATGAATGTAATTTTTCCATGGAAAAATTGGAGGAAGAAGACAACTTCAAATGTCTTATTATATCCCACAATGAGAGGCACTCCAATATCTAAAACGATGAAATGTACCAAAATTGGGCTGCTACGTGTCCAAGAAAATGTAAGTGACAGACCAAGTATGACTTTTGTTGTTCTCAAGCTTAAAGGCAATTTGGATCCTATTCCTATACCGATACAACCTACAAGTTTTGTGCAGAGTAATAATGTATCATCTATCTCTATACAATATTACACTAGTTCCAGCGTAACTAACAATGAGGCTTCCAAAACCGAGTTATGTCTAGGATAATGCTTTGTGAATAGGGGTTACAACTTACAATAAGCATATATATATATATATATATATATATATATATATATATTTATTTATTTATTTATTTATCTTGGAATTACACTTGAAACGATGGATGTAATTTATTTAAATACTATAATTTGAACTCCTTATATGTATTCACGCCTTAAATTTATAATACGAAATTTCTTTTCAAATCTTGAGATATGATAAATTCCTTTATCTATTGTAAGATATATCTCAATTGGGAGATTAATAGAGCCTATGTATTCCATTTAGGACTTGGCTTACCTCCAGTAATTTTTCAACTGGACATATCATTTTGTTTTAAATATACAATTATAAGTGATAATGAGTTTTAATTTCCACATTTTTATTTAATTAGTGGGTGATGTGGCAGATTTTCATTAAAATAAAAAGAAATTTCAGTTAGAAAAGTACTGGAGGTAAGCCAAACCCTTCCATTTATATGTGTAGTGTTATGACTTAAATATTGCTTCCAAGTGTAGGATTGTTGCAAAATAATATATCGGTGAGTTCGAGATTGAATCCACAAGAAAAGTGAGTTCATTAGCAAACCACATGAGAATGAAACTAATACAATACAATCTTATTAACATAAAAAATTTGAGTTTTAGTAAGCTATAAAGTTGTAGCCCTTTGAGTTATCTTTTCAACCTAACTTAAATCATCACAATTTGATATTTGAGCAGAATGTTATGACCAAACTACTAATGTGTAAGGTGAAATCCTTATCTAAATTGAATTTGGATTAAGTGCAAACTTGGACCCAACTATGTTATATTCATCGCTCACTCTTCTCATTATTATTTTAATGTGGGACTTCACTTACATGTTATACTAAAAAATTCTCCCCACACCTGTGATTCATCACTTATGGTTTTCAAATCCGGATTGAACCGTACAGTTTGACCCAGTTAACCGGGAACCGCCCCTTGAGATAGTCCTTTTAATCCCAAAACCTGTTGTACAAAAAAAAAACACAGTAAACTGTTTGAACTGTGGTTGAACTGCCGGGGTTGGAGAACCATGGCTGGGTCTCAAGGGTCTCATGGGTCAGGCTGAAGCTGGAAAAAATAAGAAAAAGAAGGAGCGTTGTGTCATTTTCTCTGTTGAACTTTGTCTTTTTAATTCCGTGCCAAATTTGATTGTAATTCTATTCAATCTTTTGTACCTTATATTTATTGTGGGATTTTATTGTAAGAGTCGTGTGTAAGAGAGAGAGAGTATGAAGACTCAAGAAAATTGAAGACTGAAGAGTTTTCGCGGGTAGCTCATGACTAAGCATCCTGCGAAATGATGCATGTGCCCTACACATGACTGGAATGCGAAGAGTCAGGACAGGATGGAGACAGCTATGTTTCGCGAGTAGCTCGCGGGTAAGGCCTTCCCATGAGACACTTGTGAAACATTCTGTTTTACTAGATTGTCCTATCTGATGCACACTTTATGTACCCACACTATATATACCCATATTACCCACAAATGTTGAGGAGTGCTTCTAAGAGAAAACCCTAGCCATAAACCTTGAGAGTTAGAGATTGTTATACCCACATATCTCTACACAATTGTTTGTGGATTTTCCTCAACTCCTACCTCTCCATTTCCGTACCATTGAGAGGTTGATAGCCCAAACACTTACCACACCCTTTCAGAGTGTCAAGTGAGGATTTAGTGTTGCTGGGAAGTATTAGAAGAAGCTAGGCTTTGGCGGATGCAATCGGGAATATTGAAGAATCTGGAGAGCTAGACAAGACATGGTTCTGAGAAGCCTTGTTGGAGTAGGAGCTTGGAGGGCTTAGGTACAGTGGGTAGATTAGGCATGGAGGGTCTCTTGCTAACCCATGTATCCCAACTGATTGTCTAGTGGATCGATTATTGCTTGAAGGGCGGCAGGGCGATTTTTCAGTGAGTTCTTCGGTTTCCTCTTCGATAACACAGCGGCTTTTTATCTTGTGTTTGCATCTTTCTTCCCTACTCTTTTATCTTTCATTTTACTGTTGTGTTATTATGAATATGGGTTAGAGTAGCTTGTTTGTTTATATGCTCGCATCTACTCTTTTCTGCACTTAGTATAAGTTAGAGTAAAATCTATCGAGCCATAATTTTAATTTGAGGGTCTAAATAGCTCTTGTGTTTTTACACATTTTAGAGCATTCAATTGGTATCAAAGCAGGTATACTCGCTACGGTTTTAATACCTGAGTGTGATCCTAGACCCCTTGGCTTGCTATGGATGGTGCTATGGCAAAAGCCAATATGAAGTGTAGTAAAGGTGTTTGTGATAATGACTCTATGAGCATATTTGGAGATTGTCCTAGTAATGAGATTTTAGAGCTATTCAAATCAAAGAAACATGATAGAGTCTTTATGCACATGCTGAAATCATTAGTTCATAGAAATCATGATATTCATAATAGCTTGTGTGAGTCGAATTCCTTGATTGATAAATATAAGAGAAGGAATACACATTTGTGTGATAAACTTGATGTTTTGAAAAGAAAGCTTCACTCATCTATGAATGAAGTAAAGAAAGATAAGTCTTGCTTTGATGATCAAGAATGCCTATCTCATGCTTGTCTTTTTGTTCATACCGCATTGAAAGTGTTTAATTCATGTTTGTGGTATCTTGACAGCAGTTGTTCAAGGCATATGACTGGAGATAAATCTTTGTTCAAAACTCTTAATGAGCAGGAAGATGGCTTTGTAACATTTGGAGATGGTAGCCACTCATAAGTTCTTGGAAAGGGAACCGTAGATATTCCGGGACTACCCTTATTGACTAATGTGTTGTACATTAAAGGATTGAAGTGAACTTGTTGAGTAGCACTCAAATATGCGATGAAGACTTCTTAGTCCAATTCTCTAAGAAAGGATGTCTAATCCTAAATGAAGAAGGTGTTCAAGTTTTGAAGGTACTCAGGAGCACCGACAATTGTTATGGGGTTATTCCCAAACCAAGCATAGCATGTCGAAGTGCTTGAGTGAACCTTTTGGAGTTATGGCATCAACGACTCGGGCATGCAAATTACAAGCAAGTGGCAAAAGTTTCAAAGCTTCAAGCAGTGGTTGGTTTACCAAAGTTTGGAAAAGTTGAGTGAACCTTTTGGAGTTATGGCATTAACGACTCGGGCATGCAAATTACAAGCAAGTGGCAAAAGTTTCAAAGCTTAAAGCAGTGGTTGGTTTACCAAAGTTTGGAAAAGTTGAGAAGAATGTTTGTGGTCCATGTCAAATGGGAAAACAAACAAAGTCAGCCTATCCCAAAGTAAATGTAGTTGCTACTTCACGTCCTTTGGAGTTACTTCATGTGGATCTAATGGGTCCAACGAGAACTAAAAGCATGGGTGGAAAGTGATACATTATGGTGGTAGTTGATGATTTCTCGAGGTACTCTTGGGTAGAATTCCTTAGAGAGAAGTCGGAAGCATGTGACAAGATGGAAAGCTTATGCAAGAAGCTACAAAATGAAAAGAGAGTTCCCATAGTCAAAATTAGAAGTGATCATGGGAAAGAATTTGAAAATGCAAAATTTGAAGCTTTTTGCAATGAGCACGGCATCAAGAAAGAATTTTCAGCTCCAAAGACTCCACAACAAAATGGGGTGGTTGAAAGGAAGAACCGGGTGATTCAAAAGATGGCGAGAGTCATGTTACTCAACAAAAACATTTCACAAAAGTTTTGGGCTACAGCCGTGAATACTTCGTGTCATATTGGGAATAGAATTTACTTCTGAGCAGGGACAAAGAAGACATCATATGAAAATTGGAGAGAAAAGAAGCCAAAGGTGAAATATTTCAGAATATTTGGAAGTAAGTGTTACATTCTCAATGATAAGGAGAATCTTGGAAAATTTGATGCTAAGAGTGATAAAGGGATATTCCTAGGATACTCCACAAATAGCCGAGCATATAGAGTGTACGATAATCGCACTAAGATAGTGATGGAATGAATAAATGTGGTCATAGATGACACCATCTCAGAAAAGGACATTGATGATGATGGTGAGGGATTAAGTCTTAAGAAGAATGAGGGTGAAGATGATATGTCTCATGGTGATGACGCTAAGAAAGAATCACCGGAAAAGGAGTCTACACCTCCTATGTCAAGAGGGGAGACTAGATCAACACAAGGATCTTCAAGCCCACTCACACCTCCGAAAGTCCAACCTCCAATCTCTTATGATGAGGAACCTTCCACTTCTAAGAGACAATCGTCAAGAGTAAATTTTAATCATCCCCCAAGCAATGTCATTGGTGATGTAAATGAGGGACTTCGTTTAAGAAAAGGACTAGGCTATAGTGTGAATCATGTAACATACAATTGCTATCTTGCTCAATTTGAACCCAAGAAAGTAGAGGAAGCCTTAAAAGATGAGAATTGGATAGAGTCCATGCACCAAGAGTTACATCAATTCATTAGAAATGATGTATGGGAGTTGGTTCCAAGGCCCAAGGATACACATGTAATAGGCACCAAGTGGATCTTTATGAACAAGACCGACGATGATGGTGAAGTTATCCGAAACAAGTCTAGATTGGTGGCTCAAGGATATACTCAAGTTGAAGGCATAGATTTTGATGCGTCTTTTGCCCCGGTAGCAAGACTACAGTCAATCCAAATTCTTCTCTCCATAGCGTGTATTATAAACTTCAAGCTATACCAAATAGAAGTGAAGAGAGAAGTGTTTGTTGAGCAACCAAAGGGGTTTCAAGACCCACATTATATGGGCTGAAGCAAACACCAAGAGCTTGGTATGATCGCCTCACCACATACCTATTGGATCATGGTTTCAAGAGAGGACAAGCAGACCAAACATTGTTTGTTAAAAGAAATAAGGAATCTCTCCTTATTGCTCAAGTACATGTGGATGCTATTGTTTTTGGATCCATCATCAATCACCTAGCTCATGAATTTTCGGAGGAAATGAAAAGGGAATTTGAGATGAGTAAGGTGCGAGAGTTAAACTACTTTTTAGGGCTACAAGTGAAACAACGGAAAAATGGGATATTTATTTCTCAAGAGAAATATGCCAAAAATCTTGTCAAAATATTTGGTCTAGACTCTAAGAAACATACTTCCACTCCCATGAGTTCCTTGGCAAAATTGGGCCTTGATGCAGTTGGTGTGGACGTAGACCCAACACTCTATCGAAGCATAATTGGTAGTCTTCTCCATCTCATTGCAAGTAGACCAGATATTACTTTTAGTGTGAGGTATGTGCACAATTCCAGGCAACTCCAAAAGAGTCCCACTTGATGGCAATCAAGCGAATCATTCACTACATTAATGGCACATCTGATTATGGAATTTGGTATTCAAGGGACTCAAATAAGTGCTTGGATGGATATTCAGATGCTGACTGGGCCGAGTGCATTGATGATAGGAAAAGCACTTCAGGTGGTTGCTTCTATCTTGGAAATAACTTGGTCTCATGGATGAGCAAAAAGCAAAATTCAGTCTCTCTTTCAATGGCTGAAGCTGAATATATTGCAGCAGGGAGTTGTTGTGCACAACTATTATGGATGAGGAAGCTTTTACATGACTATGGGATTACTCAAGACACTATGTGTGTGTTCTGTGATAACATGAGTGCCATAAATTTGTCAAAAATTCAAGTTCAACACTCAAAATCAAAGCATATTGAGATTTGGTATAACTTCATTCGAGACTTGGTGAAGGAAAAGATTGTGTGTCTAGAGTTTATCAACACTGACAATCAAAAGGCAGACATATTCACTAAACCTCTTGATGGTCCGAGGTTTGAATCTTTGCATAAGACAATTGATGTTGGTATCATTCCTTGAACTCTATCTCCCATGTGATCTCATTGCGTTCATTGTTGCATATTTGCTTTATAGGTCACACATGTTTTTTTGGATAATGTCATCTTTCTTTTACAAGTTTTGTTTTGTACTTGTTGTTTTATTGATCTTACTTTACTTGTTATGTTTTTTAGTGTGTTAAAAAATTCAAAACCCTATAAAAATTGAAAAATCTTCAAAAAGTTTGATCGCTTGTGTTGTGTATATCACATGTGAGTTTGGCCTAGTACCTTTGTACTAATGGCGTAGTGCATTTACGAGCTTAGCTTGTTATGTATGCACATATATCTTTGTGGGAGAAATCTTGAAAACTATGTGTGATTGTTGTAAATAAATCTTCAAGCTTGTCATGAATGATTGGACAACAGTCATGATGGTCTTGATACTTGCATAAACTTGTGCCTATATATCTTCCCACCTTTACTTTTATGTTTTTGCAATAGAGCTCTCCAAATGTAAATCTCAAAATAAAAAAGAGATTATGAGCTGTAAAAGCTTGTCACACATACTAGTATTTAATTAGGAAAAAGGGAAAGTGGCCTTTGTATTGAAATGTATGGTGCTCAAAAAGCCAAAGGCTAACTCTCAATGTTGAAATATCAAAAATTTCATGCACCGATCTCAAAAAGAGATGTATTATCCAAAAAGGATAAAATGTTATGATTTATACAGAAGCCAAATGAAAAGCTTCTAAGTTTTGTAACCGTTCTCTTGTGGGAGGTCATATATATTCTTTTCTATAATTGAGATAGACCACTTAACTTAGTACCAGTTATGTATGACTTAATTGAATTGATCATTGAAACTTCACTCTGGTCTAAGGACTATTCCACATTTGATACTCACCCACAACACACAAGACTTTGATTCAATTAATGCTTATCTCATTTGCGTGATTGTACATGTTCAAATGTGATGTGTATGCTCAATTACTTGTTGATCAAATCCAAAAAGATTTTTGAGTGTTTTATATGTTTTTGAAAGTGTTTTTATACTTTCGTGCTTTTAGTTTTTGTTCAAAATGCATTTTTGTGTTTTTCTATAGTACTTTCAATAATAATTTTTCAATTTCAGCAAAATAAGTGGTATCCAAACACACTCTAAGTCCACAAAATAAAAAAGAAATGAAAAGCACAAACCTTATCTTTACCCCATCTTTTGCGTTTTCCAATTTTTCCTTCTTATCCATTCTTCTGTGTTTATTCTTCTTGCTTCTTTGGCGTTTCCTTTTTTCTTCTATCACTGGTGCCCAAAACCAAAAGAAATCAAAAGTCTAAGATAGTTCGACATGTGGCCACGCTTCCACCATGCATTTGCTTTTAAATTTTTTAAACTTTTTTTCATTTAATTGCATTATTTATTGGTACTACAAACCCACATATTCATATATTAAATTCATGTATTGTTCTTCTCAACAACCATTCATGTACTGTTATTTTAAATTAGGATTTATGTTATAGATTAAACAAATGTGTATAATATTACATAAATTTATAAAAAAGTGTACAATATTATACATATTTGCATAAAAATATATAACGTTGTAGACATTCATTTTTTTTATAATATAAATTTATCTTATCTTGATAGTATAATGTAAACTAATAATTTTTTATTATTATTATTTTTAACAATCGATAATAATATTCCGTTGATTTTTGAAACACCGCAATGAAAGTTATAATATAAAAAATACATTTGAATGATAGTCTTTATATTCATTTGAATTATTTTAGTCAGTTTTTCTATTTATACTAATTTATTATATCTATCTATATTTTAAATAACTATTGTGGGGACTGGCCCAAAATAACAGGTTGGGCCTTGGACCCGTCCGAGGACTCCAGCCCATCCGAGGAGTCAACGCGACTCAAGCAATCCATATTCAAACATCACTGGGAACAAAGACAACATGTCTGAGGAGGAATTTCTCCTCGGACACTGAAAATCTGGAGCGAAAGTACATCCCAACCACTGAAACCCCTCTCCTAAATACGTGAAAAGGAAGGAAACACAAAATATCTAAGCAAAGGCTGCCATCGCCACATTGAATGCACTAAAACTACTCTCCTGACCGTATTAATGTGGAGAAGACCCCTGAACGGTGCTACCTTGGCTACCGCAACTAACAAAGAACTGAGAGGGGTGTCTGATGGGATAGGTGCTCAAGTAAGGGTTTAGATGATCAACAAGTGTAAAACCCAGATGATAATAAAAGGCCTATATAATGTGTAGGAGTCCCCGTAAAAAGTGGGAGAAAAAAGGAAGAAGAGAAAGAAAAAGACTGGCATACAAAGGAATCCTACGACACTAACCTGTATCCAAAAATCAAGTTTTATCCCTATCATTCTGGGTGGTCTTTTAGTATAAGGGCTTTTGTTTCTTGTTCATGTGTTCCTTTACTCCATGTAATCTTCCGTTTAACTTACTTAAACCTAGTTCTTCAATCCATACTCTACAAGAATTCATTGTGATGGGCTTTTTGGACCAAGACTTGAAACAATAAGGATTTTACCACCAAACTATTCCCCTACAATTGGCGTCGTCTATGGGAAGAGCTTAAGTGTTAGTAAGTATGACGGTTAAGCATGGCAGGATCAAGTCCACACCAAGAGAATCCCCACCAAGTTGACCCTCAGCAGACAGAACATATTGGGTCTCAGCGGCAGAATAATCCTCCCAACCCGGGGACAAATCCAGGCAATGGAAGGAATCATGAGGGAAGCGTACATACTACCTAGACGAGTCAAAACCACACCTAAATAGGTAGTCGCGTATCCCAAATGCGAAACAACCATCAGGCCATGCAGCGAGAGATAGATGACCTGAAAAGAAAGCTACGTCGTGCACAGCAAAAGCGATTTCCCTCTAGCTCAGACGCATCCTCTAATGAGGAGGAGGATGTCATTTACAGATGGAGGTCGAGAACTCCCCCAAGTGAAACCTTTTCTTACGAGGAGGAATTGCGCCCTGAACGGAGGTATGAGAGCTCATCTAGCAAGGGTTTGGGTAATGATGCCATAAACAAGGCATTAGATCAGATCTCCAGATCACCCTTCGTGCACAGGATAGAAGGGGCTAAATTACCTCAACGTTTCAATCAACCTACGTTTGCCATCTACAACGGCCGAGCAGACCTAGTGGAGCACGTGAGCCAGTTTAACCAAAAAATGGCCATCTACTCCCAGAATGAGGCTCTGATGTGCAAAGTTTTCCCTTCCAGCCTAGGGCTAGTGGCAATGAGATGGTTCAACTACTTGAAAACAAATTCCATAGGTTCCTATTAGCAGCTCACTCAAGCATTTTGTTCTCACTTTATTACAAACAGCAGAGTCTCTTAACCCCTAAGTTCGTTATTATCCTTATTTATGCACGAGGGAGAAACCCTGAAGGCGTATTCGGATAGATATTGGGAGATATATAACGAGATGGATAACAACCACGATGATGTCTCCAACAGCACGTTCAAAAGCGGTCTCCCCACCGAGCACGGCTTAAGGAAATCTCTAACTAGCAAACCCGTTGCCAACATTCATCAATTGATGGATAGGATTGATAAGTACAAAAGGGTGGAAGAAGACCAACTACAAGGGAAGGGAAAGGAAAAGGTCATTCCCCCCAAAGGGAACGATTACAGGTCGGAACGGTACAACAATAACCAGCCGAGAAGGGATTTTTCGAGACAGGCTGGGCAAACTAACATGCAAACGGTTAATGCCGTGTTTAGAGAGCCAGTACAGCAAATTCTGGAAAAAGTCAAGAACGAACCTTTCTTCAGATGGCCAAGTAAAATGGCTGGAGACCCCTCAAAGCGCAACCAGAACCTATATTGTCATTATCATCAAGACCACGGGCATACCACTGAGGATTGCAGGAATCTATGGAATCACCTAGATCAGCTGGTCCGAGAAGGAAAGTTATGTCATCTTTTACACCCTTTTAGCGGTCATCTGGGCCAAGCAATACAAGAGCCTCGGAAAGATGTATCTTTGAGACCTCCCACAGGGACTATACACGTCATCCTCGCTGCCCCAGGAAGAACCGGCTCTTTTCCTTCTAGGGTGCTATCTGTGACTCGGCTCCCCGTTGAGGATAGGGAAAAAGAGTTTAAAAGATCTAAAAAGGGAAGCTCTTTGATATTGGGCTTCTCGGACGAAAATAAGAGGGGCACTATCCAACCTCACGACAATGCTTTAGTGGTTATGTTGAGAATTGGTGGTTTCGATGTTAAAAGGGCACTAGTAGATCCGGGCAGTACAGTGGAAGTAATGTACTCTGATCTATACAAGGGGCTGAACTTAGGGCCGGAGGATTTGACAGTCTATGACTCTCCCCTTATCAGCTTCGAAGGGAAGACTGTTGTACCAAAAGGGCAGATCAGATTACCCATACAGACCGGATCAGAGGTGGTGGAGGTGGATTTTATCTTGGTTGATGCCTACTCGCCCTACACAGCGATAGTAGCCAGGCCATGGATCCATGCCCTGGAAGCCGTATCTTCTACACTTCACCAAAAGGTAAAGTAACCGTCCGGAGGCCAAGTGGAAGAGGTTCGTGGAGATCAGGCAATGGCTAGGCAATGTATGGTGGCCGCCATCTCACACCAGTCCCATGCCGAGTCTCCGGCTTCTGAGAACTTATACCAATCAACCACCTCGGCAGCACAAGTCAACGAACTAGCCGAGGAGATAAAATGTGAAAGTTTAGAAAGGTTTACCATTGACAATAACCCAGAAAGATTTTTCCAAGTCGGCTCGGAGTTACCTCTTCAAGAAAAAGAGGAACTAGTCAGGTTTCTGAGGAAAAATGTTGATATATTTGCATGGGACGCCTACGATGCCCCGAGGGTTGACCCTAGTCTCATTTGTCACTACCTAAATGTTAACCCATCTTCTATTCTGAAGAAGCAACCACCCCGGCGCCCTTTGAAAGAGCATGCCGGTGTTGTTAGGGATAAAGTGATGAAGCTAAAAAAGGTAGGGGCTATCAAAGAAGTCTTTTACCCCGAATGGCTGGCAAATGCAATGGTGGTAAGAAAGAAGACGGGGAAGTGGCGAGTCTGCGTAGACTTCACAAACTTAAACAAGGCGTGCCCGAAAGACCAGTTCCCGTTGCCTCGAATAGACCGACCGGTAGATGCGACTGTAGGCCACCCCCGAATGAGCTTCCTGGACGCCTTCTAGGGTATCATCAGATACCTCTGGCATTAAAAGATCAGGAGAAAACGGCGTTCATGACACCCGTTGGGAACTACCACTATAAGGTGATGCCTTTCGGATTAAAGAATGTAGGGTCAACCTACCAGAGGATGATAACCAGAATGTTCGAACCATAACTAGGCAAGGTTATTGAAGTCTACATAGACGATATGGTAGTAAAAAGCAAGGTGGTGTCCGAGCACATGAAAGACCTTGAGGTCATCTTTGGCATCTTAAGGGAGCATAAGTTGCGGCTTAATACTTCCAAGTGTTCATTTGGGGCTGGATCTGGGAAATTCCTGGGCTATATGGTAACCCATTGAGGAATAGAGGTAAGCCCAGACCAAATCAAAGCGATTAATAGCCTACAGGCTCCTCGAAACCCAAAAGAAGTGCATAAACTCACTGGCATGATCACAGTGTTGAATCAGTTCATCTCACGATCTGTAGACCGATGCCAACCTTTCTACCTCTTAATAAATAAGTGGAAAGGGTATGAATGGTCGGAGGATTGTGCTCTAGCTTTCCAGCAACTTAAAAAATACCTGTCGCGACCACCCATCATGTCTAGCCCTAAGGCCGACAAGGTTCTGTTCGCATACATAGTAGTAGCCCCTCATGCTGTAAGCTTGGTACTAATACGGGATGATAATGGAATACAGCGACCAGTATATTACGTAAGTAAATCATTGCATGAAGCTGAGGTGCGCTACTTACCATTGGAGAAAGCGATTCTTGCAATAGTGCATGCCACGCGAAAACTTCCCCATTACTTTTAGGCACACACGGTCAATGTCCTAACCCAACTTCCCCTCCGATCGGTGCTCCGAAGCGTTGATTACACGGGAAGAATCATCATGTAGAGTACACTTTTGGAGGCTTTCGATATTAAATACATGCCTAGGTCCTCTGTCAAGGGTCAAGTCCTCGCGGATCTAGTCGTAGAATTCACTGAACCCTCTATAAAAACAGTAACCGAGGAGGAAAACATGGATGGAAAATCGGTTGGCACAATCTCGGCACGAGAAACCTCGCGATGGAAAGTCTATATGGACGGCGCGGCCAACCAAAAAGGATCTGGGATAGAGTTAGTTCTAATATCACCCGAAAGTATTGCCATTGAAAAATCACTAAGACTTAGGTTCTTGGCTACGAATAATGAAGCCGAGTATGAGGCTTTACTTCAAGGAATGATTATGGTGCAAAAAATGGGCAGAAAGGCAATGGAAGCATTCTCGAACTCTGGACTGGTCGTAGGCCAAGTGATGGGTGAGTTAGAAGCTAGAGATGCGAGAATGCAAGAGTATCTCGGTCGAGTCAAACGCCTGCAATCAGACTTTGAATTTTTTAATTTGATACATGTTTCTAGAAATGGGAACACACATGTGGATTCGCTGGCCACTCTTGCCACGTCTTCTGCGCAGGGCCTGCCATGGATGATCCTTGTTGAAGATTTATGCAAAACAAGTTCAATCGAAAGGGACACAATTCGGATCCATCAAATTAGGAGAAATCCGAGCTAGATGGATCCTATAGTAAACTTCCTCAAAGATGATACATTACCTGAAGGAAAACTAGAGGTTGAGAAGATACGGAGGAATGCTCCTCGGTTTTGGTTGTTAGAGGACCACAAGCTATACAGGCGCTCCTATTCAAGGCCGTGCCTACTATGCATACACCTAGAGGAATCCGAGTCCCTACTTGAGGAGCTGCATGAGGGAATTTGTGGGAGTCACATAGGAGGAAGATCCCTAGCGCACAAAGCACTCACCCAAGGGTATTGATGGCCGAACATACAGAGGAAGGCCCAAGAATATGCGAAGAAGTGTGATCAATGCCAGAGATTCGCCCTAAATATCCACCAGCCGGGGGGAGTCCTTAACCCCCTCTCTAGTCCTTGGCCGTTTGCTCAGTGGGGTCTTGATATTGTCGGCCCTTTACCCAAAGCAGTAGGGAATAAGTGATACCTAATGGTCGACAGCGATTATTTCACCAAATGGGTAGAGGCTGAACTTTTGGCCAACATCAGGGACGTGGATGCAAAGAAATTCATTTGGAAAAACATCATTACGCGCTTCGGAACCCCTCACACCCTCATCTCGGACAACGGTCTTCAATTTGATAGTAAGAACTTCAGGGAATACTGTTGCGACTTTGGGATCATAAACCGATATTCTACTCCTGCCTACCCCCAAGGAAATAGGCAAGCTGAGGCCGTGAACAAAGTCATAGTGAGCGGGCTAAAAAAAAGGTTGGATGATGCAAAGAGAAGATGGGTGGAAGAGCTACCACACGTCTTGTGGACCTACCGAATGACACTACGACGGTCAACAGGAGAGACTCCTTTTTCAATGACTTATGGGGCCGAAGCTGTGCTCCCTCTCGAAGCCAACTTCCCCACGATGAAATCTAGCACCTGTACCCCAAGAAATAATGATGAGTTACTAGGAAGAAGCCTGGACCTAGTTGAGGAGAAAAGAGAAAAAGCAATGATCCAAATGGCCTATTACCACTAAAAGTTAAAGCAGGGGTACGACATTAATTTAAAGTTACGACCTCTAGGGCCAGGCGACCTCGTGATGAGAAAGATTTTTGGCAACGCCAAAAACCCCTCCTGGGGCAAGCTGGGGCTCAACTGGGAAGGACTCTTTCGCATCACCTCTGTGACAGGAATAGACGCTTACTATCTGGAGGACCTAAACGAGAAAACCGTACCTCGCCCATGGAATGTAAATAATCAAAGAAGATATTATTATTAATGAAATCAGCTGTGCCTGTATTTTGTTCCGTGATCATCACGTATTTGTTAGCCCACTTCCCTCTATCCAAGTTTTAAACAGAACCTAAGTCTTGCATGGCTCCTTGGACCACAGACTTAGGGGAAATTAACAACTTATGGCCTCTATCCAAGTTTTAAACAGAACCTAAGTCCTGCATGACTCCTCGGACCACAGACTTAGGGGAAATTAACAACTTATGGCATCTATCCAAGTTTTAAATAGAACCTAAGTCCTGCATGGCTCCTCGGACCACAGACTTAGGGGAAATTAACACCTTATGGCCTCTATCCAAGTTTTAAACAGAACCTAAGTCCTGCATGACTCCTCGAACCACAGACTTAGGGGAAATTATCAACTTATGGCATCTTTCCAAGTTTTAAACAGAACCTAAGTCCTGCATGGCTCCTCGGACCACAGACTTAGGGGAAATTAACAACTTATGACATCTATCCAAGTTTTAAACAGAACCTAAGTCTTGCATGGCTCCTTGGACCACAGACTTAGGGGAAATTAACAACTTATGGCATCTATCCAAGTTTTAAACAGAACCTAAGTCCTGCATGGCTCCTCGGACCACTGACTTAGGGGAAATTAACAACTCAGGGCTCCTGTGAAATTTTAAGGTATGATTCATAATCTCGTATAATAGCATCTATGGTTCTAAGTTCATTGCACGGTCCTGCTCGTTCTCATTTGTTTATATCGGTAGGATTGTTGCAAACATCAACTAAAGAAACAGTAGCATTAACTTGGAACAAAATAACGGAATTCCATCAACATCAGTCATGAAGATAAGAAAAAATGAAAGAAAGAGCATTCTATATTAATAAGCCAAAAATAATATAATGGGAAGTCTTTGCAAAAGAACAAAATGTAGCACAACTTTCGTCTGAAGCAAAAAAAAAAAAAAATAATAATAATAATAAATACGATAATAAAAACCCTAGGAGCTAAGCCTTAGTAGGAGGATTCTCTTTTTGCTCTAGCTGAGGAGGGGGAACATCGTTAGCTTGGGAATCTGCCCCAAGATCCTCAATGACTGACTCCTTAGCAGGATCCTTGGCCTTAGTGGAGGTTCTCTTTCCCTTGCCCTTGCCCTCGTTCTTCTCCCCTTCCACATCCTCGGCCTAAACGGCTACTTGACCAGGACCCCCAGCAGTTTCAACTAGGGGGATGGCTTTAGGAACATCCGTAGCCTGCTCGGAAGTTCCAGCGGCATCATCGGGGATCTCTCGGATCTTAGGAGGGAAGAATACCTTCTCAGGCAATCTCAAGCCAGAGTCTGCAGGAATCCCTGCAGCATCAAAGGCTTGAGCCCATGAAATACTGCAGTAATCCTTGCACACTTCCGGCAGCTCCTCCGTTAGCCTAGCCTCAGTCTCCTCCGCCCCTAGCTGGTAGGCAGCCCATTTTTCGGCCTCGGATGCTTCCTTGACTAGCTGAGCCGCTTCCTTTGCAAGCTGGGCCTCTTCATGGGCTTTCTGCAACGCAGCCTTGAGATCCAACACGGTCTGCTTTTCAGTAGCGAGGTTGGTCTCAGTCACGTACAGCTTTTGGCGTTGGTTCTCGGCTTGACTCTCGATGTTCTTCAAACCAGCCTCGGTGCTCCTGCAGCCTTTCTCAGCCTCTTTGTGCTTTTAGGAAAGCTCATAATGCTTCTGCTTGAGGGTCCCTAAAGCCTTGTCCACCTCGGCACGAGAGAGAGCCTCAACGTCAGCCAACTTGCGATTGTTGCCGCAGTACTCCTCGGTCACAAACACTTGCTGAGTAATCTGCCCAAAAGATGACAAAACTATATGTTAAAACGCGATGGGGTCTAATGATTTTATTAAGGATAAGCTGAATTGCTTTACCATCGCAAGGTCTCTCTTCAGGGAAAGGAAGAGCTCAGGATGTGAAAATCGTCTTTAAGCCTCCATGTCCCTGGGAAGGAGCACGGGCTGCTCTAAGGCCTCAGCTATATACCCTGCTCGGCCCCTATTGTTCTCTCGGACCGAGGCGGTATAAGGAATGGCTACTCCGTCCACTTTGAGTTTCGAGCTCCAAGTACGCGGATTAACACGCACTTCAGCCCACTCCGTATCTTCCCGGCTCTCTACAGATGGAGCCCTTTTGTCCCTCTGCTCCCAGGTTGTCTTTTGTTGTTTACCCTGGCAAAGGTCCACCTCGCCTTCCTCGAGGGAATCAACCGGCCTTTTCTTCTTCAGGTCCGGATTAGCTTTTAGACCGAGATCAGCAGGGGGCTGTGGAGCAACGGGAGGAAGGATAAGGGTTTGAGACTTGGAGGGCACCTTTGATGATTGCCCTTTGCCTCAGGAGGACATCAGCTCTCGTAGGCTTCTTCCTTTGTTGGAGGCCATATTATCCACCTCCTCGTCTGAGGAGTCGTCCGAGCAGGCAATAACAAGTGGCATGCCGACTACCGAATTTCTATCCTGTTCTCCCTCAAGATTTGAAAGCTCAATCAGAGGAGCTTTAGGAATATCCTCTTCGAAGTAAAACTCGTCTATCTCCTCCGCAAGAGAAAGACGAGATGATTCAGTTTCTCCTTCAACTTGTGCTGTGACTTCAGGATTGTCTTGTGGAGGCAGTTGCGCAATCGGTGGAGGATTTTGAATGCCATGTAAAACGACTGGCTTAAGATCGTTTCGGGCTAAAAACCTAGGCTTGGATACGTCAATCCTAGCCAACCTCGGACTACCAGCTCTTATGGCTTGGCCGACGTCTTGAAAGGCGTGGGACAGGGGTTGGTAACCCAAAACCAAATGAGCCGCGCATAGTTGCCCGTCCTCGTTAACGTAGATCTCTGACCTCAAAAGGTAGTTCAAGGCTGGAACGTTTACATGGCTCAGCCGAGGAGCAACGTGTTCTTTATCTGTAAAATAGCTGAGAAGGAAATTGTGGTTAAGTTATGAAAATTTTTTGACTTTTAAGCAAAAGAAAATAAAGCTAAAGGGTTAAACCCCCTTCCTAAAGGATTGGCCCTAGAGGCGCCGCACCTGGATCTCCTGCTCGAGTTGGACAATGAAGACCATCGCTCCACTCTCCTGAGGCAATAAGGAAGTCATCCTTCATACCCTTACTGGATTTGGAGGGGTAGGAAATCAGCCTAACGACCTCGGACCGAGATTTAAGATAATACCCCGCCTTTTCGAGGTAGTGGCACTCGTACAGGTGAACCACATCATGCCATGTAAGGCCTAGACCCATCTGCTCGTTCAGGACATCTATGCTGCCTAAGATCCTGAACATGTTTGGAGCGCACTGATGTCGTGTCAACCTATGGTTAAACAAGTAGTCCAGGATAATCCTACGCATGGGAAGTGTCATTCCTCCTTCTATAAAAGCAATCATGGGAATGACGACTTGACCCACTTCTCTATCTGTTAGCACTCCTTCCGGAGGACAATACTCCAGAACCACCCCCTACGAGATACGATATTTTGCCCTAAAAGCCTCCATGGCGGCTGGAGTGTCTACTAGATACTTGAATCTACCTATCTAAGTCAAACCAGAGGGCCGAGAAGGAAAACCGAGGTGAAAATTGAGGGTCGAGGAGAAATTTGAAGCTACGAAGAGAGAATAGAACTTACGGGCGTCCTTATAGCGATCTCTAAAACACTTGGAAATCTCTTCAGGGAAACACGCCTCGTAGAAATAGCTACAGAAATTCAAAGGTCGAAAGTGTTCGTGAATCTCTGGGTGCTGGAGTTCTTTGGAATTCTCTGGGCTTCTTATATGCTAGTAAAAAAGAAAAACAAGTCTCCTTAAGGCTTTATATAGCAAAAGGGAAAAAGGAGATCGCTCCCGCTTAAAACTCTGGGAAGAATCTCAGCCGTTAGATTTGCGTCTCGCCGTTAGATGAGGGAGACATAAAGCCACCTGGAGTAAATAGCTGCGCCTCGTAAATTGTAGCGCGTCAAAAGTAACTACCCCTACATGTGTGAACCGGAAACTAATTGATTTTATCCCTTGAAAGATCAAAACCCCGCTTTTCTCCTTGGAAGGAGATCAAACTCGGAGTTTTGAAAGGCTATTGTGGGGACTGGCCCAAAATAACAAGTTGGGCCTTGGACCTGTCTGAGGACTCCAGCCCATCCGAGGAGTCAACGCAACTCAAGCAATCCATATTCAAACGTCACTAGGAACAAAGACAACATGTCCGAGGAGGAGTTTCTCCTCGGACACTGAAAATCTGGAGCGAAAGTACATCCCAACCGCTGAAGCCCCTCTCCTAAATATGTGAAAAGAAAGGAAACAGGAAATATCTAAGCAAAGGCTGCCACCGCCACATTGAATGCACTATAACTACTCTCCTGGCCGTATTAATGTGGAGAAGACCCCTGAACGGTGCTACCTTAGCTACTGCAACTCACAAAGAACTGAGAGGGGTGTCTGATGGGACAGGTGCTCGAGTAAGGGTTTAGATGATCGACAAGTGTAAAGCTCAGATGATAAGAAAATGCCTATATAATGTGTAGGAGTCCCCATAAAAAGGGGGAGAAAAAAGGAAGAAGAGAAAGAAAAAGACTGGCATACAAAGGAATCCTACGACACTAACCTGTATCCAAAAATCAAGTTTTATCCCTATCATTCTAGGTGGTCTTTTAGTATAAGGGCTTTTGTTTCTTGTTCATGTGTTCCCTTACTCCATGTAATCTTCCGTTTAACTTACTTAAACCTAGTTCTTCAATCTATACTCTACAAGAATTCATTGTGTTGGGCTTTTTGGACCAAGACTTGAAACAATAAGGATTTGGCCACCAAACTATTCCCCTACAACTATTAAATTAATTATGACATAATCACGGTTCGACCTTGGTTCGATCTTGAAAACCTTGAACCTCTTCCTTTTTCGGTTTTTTGAATGGTTCAGGTTTCAAAACCATGATTGCTTTGCTTTTCTGTGAGTTAGAAACAATTTCTACTAGCTCCCCAATTTCACAACATTTTTTAATGTCAACTTGTGATTGGAGTACAATATGTACACATGAGACCACCACATGTGCATGGTGTAGAGACAGAATTATTGTGTGCCAATCAGAAAATCAAACTTAGGTTATGAAATTAGATACTGATTTGGGGGTGATATTAGAGTTTTCCAAAACAAAATTTGTATTTTTCAAATGCGGTCATATCTAGGTGGTCCACAATTTGAACTTTGAGAGTCCATTTTGTTGGGGTGAAATGATAGACGATGAGAGAAAATAGGAGAGAATAGGGAAGCGGATAGTGTTTGGTTAAAGGGGTGTAGAAAATGGGGGTGGGGGAGTTTCCTCCCTAGCTAGGCCCACCATTTAGGAAGAAAATGTTTTTTTTTTTTTTTTTTTTTTTTTTTTTTTCCAATTTGGAGAGAAAATTAAAGAGAAAAATGGGGAGGGAGTACGTTTGATGGGAAATTACCCACATATCCTCCTTTATTTAATGTTGCTTTTTTTTTTTTCTCTCTTTTTTTTTAAATTTTTGGCTGTCGTTGAACTTAACGTTGCCTTTATGTTTTGCTTTTATCAATTTTTTTTTTTGGGCATTGTTTTCCTGTTTTGCATTTTTTTTTTTTTAAATAAAAGATTTTTCTATCTATCCATTGTTCACTCCCTCAACCAAACACACGGAAAAAAAAAACTTAAATATTTTTTCTCCATTCACTTTTCCGCTCTGTCCCCATTTTCTACCCGTTCACTTCTTTTATTATCATTTTCTTCCATCACTGTCCACTCAAGTCTTCGTCAACTTTCCTCAAAAAAAAAAAAAAAAAAAAGTCTTCGTCAACAGTGTATTATTTGGTTCAAAGCTTTGTATTAGTCATAAAATTAATGGATTTTTCAACACCTCAGTAAATGTACAAGGTACTCACATGAAAGAATAGAACAGGAATGATATAGATGTTTATTGCTTGACTAATATGCTTCCAACCTACAACTGCGGAGGAACAATGAAAATGGGCCATTCGAGACTACTGTTATTCTTCTATTTTGTTCTCATTCAACTTGTTATTACCACAACTGCCCAGTACTGGTACTGTTATACCACTGGTAAGTGGTAACAACACCAGTAACAGTACTTAGCCTATAGGGCAAACCTCAAACCCCCTTTGGCTCCATGATTAAGAACACCAAAATCGATTATGGGTGTAACAATTTCTCCGCTGGTGAATCTCCGGACAAAGTATAATACAAACGATTAGTTGGGTAGCTTTTAAATCTGAATAAGTTCTTATTTTTACTTGGATATCTAGCATTTTGAGATTACATACCCTCTTAAATATTCTGCATGAATTTGTCGCGAGTTATTTTGACTGTATTTATTGAATAAAAAATAAAAACTCATTTCCCAAAATATAAAAAGCTTTACTTGCCTTTAATTTGGGCTAAATCTTATTACACTCTTAAATGCTTACTTCCTAAAGACTCTATATAAAATGGGTTTGGTTTACATTTAATATTTTTTTAATTATACAATTTTTTTTTTATTTTAAATATACGATGACAAGTTGTAGTAAATTTTAATCTCTACATTTTATTTAGTTAGCGGATAATGTGGTAGTTTTTCTTTAGGGTCATGTTAACGGGTACCCTTAGAGTAATAGTTAACAGCTTATTTTAGAAAAGTTTTGACACAATTTTTATGGAAAATAGAAAAAGCTGTCAAAACATTAATTTTTTCTTTTCTTTTCCCATAAAAATTTTCTTTAAATAGATTATTAACCATTACCCTAATGGCATCTGTTACCATTTTCTTTTTTATTAAAACAAAAAGGAGATTCCAATTAAAAAAGTACTGGAGGCAAGTCAAACTCGTATAAAATTATGTTTTCACGTTAAAATTACAAAGGGTGAAAATTGTCAAAATATTAATTTTTTTTTTCCCTGTAAAAACTTTCTTAATATATTTCACTAACAAATGCTCTTAGGGCATTTTTTTATAACTAAAAAAACACAATTTCACAGTATATATTCGATGGGTAGATACAAATAATAAATATGTAATGACTGATATATAAATAATAAATATGTAATGAAAAGGTGAAAAACCCATTTTCTTTCCTATATTTTCACGCAATTCCCACTTTGGTCCCTATCTTTTATTTTCACCGCTTTTAGTCCCTAAAATCAAAAAAGCGATCTCGTTTTTGTCCCTACCGTCAGTGCCCTAACGGCAAAGTCTTAGGTGACAGACGGAACGCCCTATTAGCTAACGTGTCGCTGATATGGCGCTAATGTGGCCATTAAAATATTATTAAAAAATATTTTTTGGCATTTTTATATGCCACATCAACATTTTAATTTTTTTTAAAGCCACGTCAGAAAATTTAAAAAAATAAAATAAATTTAAAGAAAAACCTTAAATCTAATTAATTTAAAATTTTAATTAAAATTTTCTTTTCTTAATATTCATGTTTTGACTTGTTCTTCATGTTCTTCAGAGACCAAACCCAGCAACCAAGAACTAAACCCATATCAGAAGAACACAAAAAAGAAAAGAAAAAAAATTAAATTAAATACTAACAGGAAATTTTATTCATGTTCTTTCCAAATCCAAGAAGCAACCAAACCAATCTCTAGCAAACGCCAAATCCAAATCCAACAATCAAACCCAATCTCCATCAAATCCAAAAACACAAAAATTAAATCCAAGAAACAAACCCATAAACACAGTAACTAACCCAATATCTAGCAAACCCATAAACCCAGAAATTTCATTGGGAAACAAACACACAAAAACCCATAAAATAAAAAAACTCCATGTCCTCTCGAAACAAAAAAACAAAAAAACCCAGAACAAGACGATAACGCATCGGTCATCGAGTCTTTCATGAGTTCTGATCTCTCAAATTTTTGGCCACCACCTCCTTCCCAGCAGAAACAACCCTAACTCCATCACCAGATATCTTCTGCAGCTTCGACCTCAACACTCACACCCACGCCATCATCTCTCAATCACAACCCTCCGTTGCTCTCTTCAACTAGGAAATGCTCCAACAACACCTCCAAGCTTTAATCGAAGGTGCTCACAAGAGCTGGACCTACGCTATCTTTTGGCAGAGCTCCTACGACTATTCCAACAGTGCCTCTGTTTTGGGTTGGGGTGATGGGTACTACAAAGGCGAGGACGATAAGTCCAAATCCAAAGCCAAGAACAAAGCTTCGTCATCTGTGGAATTGGGATCCATGAAGGTGATTTTTCAGAGCTCGGATCTAATGAATAAAGTTAGGGGTTTTTTCAATTTCAATGGCCTGGAAATGGGTTTTGATGAATAAAGTTTAAATTAATTAGATTTAAGGTTTTTCTTTAAATTTAATTTTTTTTTTAAATTTCTGACGTGGCTTTAAAAAAAATAAAATAAAATGCTGATGTGGTATATAAAAATGCCAAATAATTTTTTTTAATAATATTTTAATGGCCATATCAACGCCACATCAAATAATAAGCTGTTCTGTTTGCTACCTAGGACTTTGCCGTTAAGGCACTGATGGTAGGGACAAAAATGAGATCACATTTTGATTTTAGGGACTAAAAGCGGTGAAAATAAAAGATGAAGATTAAAGTGAGAATCACGTGAAAATATAGGGACAAAAATGAAAACGAAGGAGGCTGTGTTTTTGCTTGTACTGTTAAGCTGTTTAGTAAATGAGGAGAAGTGAAGGAGCAAATAGCCGTTGGGGAAGTAAATCCCATTTGACTTGTGTGAGACAGTTCATCACATGTGGGTCCCATTTGGTGTGTGTTATTATGGTATTGCCACTTAACTCAATTTCCTGAAATTCAAAAACTCCTAAAACTGTTTTTTTTTTTTTTTTAAATAACTATACAACCCAAACTATATTATTAGTTAGGCAAGTTTTGAAACAAATTTGGTTTCTAACAAATCGAGTCCAGAGGACTCGATTTTGGGGAGCTGAGCTGGACATGTTGTCCATGTAGGCCTGGAAATCGAGTTCATCGGACTCGGTTTTTGTACATAGAATTCGAGTCTGCTGGACTCGGTTTTGATTCATAGAAATCAAGTTTCCCGGACTTGGTTTTTGTTCATGGAAATCGAGTCCACTGGACTCGGTTTTTGTTCAAACACGGACACCATGCATGAAATAACTCAACCCCTGTTTACTCTCCACAAAACAGAGCATACCGAATCACTTTTGTACTGCAAAACTGGATGGCAGACCCAAATTCAGTTGTTCAAGAGATGTTCTCTGAACTGAACTGAGTGCAGTTTGTACCTTGAGTGAACATATTAGATACCAAAGTTTCTGGTAGAGCAGAGACCCAAGAGTGAGAAAAAGCTCTTTGTGCCATGCTCAAAATTATTGCTTAGGAAATGTGATAGACAAAGTCATCAAAGTCAGGCTATGAAAAATCACAGTCAAATATAACCTGCCATGTTATTTCATTCTGACTTTGATTTGGTCATAGCTTGGTTTTACAATTGGGCCGCCTAAGAAGTTTACATTTCCTATACAAGGATTTTACTTTTCGTACATAAGGAGGGAAAACTTGCTAACTAATCTTTTGTGGTTTGTTGCCATGTCACATGTATAATGTCTAGCCATGTTAGCTTATAGCAAAGTTGTAATTGATTTTGTTATGACCTTGTTGTGATTCGGTATGCTCTGTTTTGTACAAAGTAAAACAGGGGTTAAATTATTTGCATGGCGTCCGTGTTTGAACAAAAGCCGAGTTCAGTGGACTCGATTTCCATGAACAGAAACCGAGTCCCACAAACTCGATTTCTATGAACAAAAACCGAGTCCAGTAGACTCGATTTTCATGTACAAAAACCGAGTCCAATGAACTCGATTTCAAGGTCTACATGGATAGCTTGTCCAGCTCAGCTCCCCAAAATCGAGTCCTCTGGACTCTTGTTAAAAACCAAATTTGTTTCAAAACTTGCCTAACTAATAATATAGTTTGGGTTTTATAGTTATTTAAAAAAAAAAAAAAAAAAAAAAAAAAAAAAAAAAAAAACCCTAAAACTTGTATTCATAACTCATCACTTAGTGGGTCCCATTTAGTGTGTGTTATTCTCACTTTTTTGAGTAACGGGTGGTGAGAATTGAACACAAAAATTAAACCAAACAAGAGAACCACTGGTGGGGTCCACAAATTTTGAGTGATAAGCAATAAAAACTGAAAATTGAGTGATGAAAACCAAACATGGCCTAAGCTTTTTATTTGTTCCGTGGAATTCCATCTTGTCTGGAAGAAAAATGGTTCACTGGGCGGTGCTCGTTAGTCATTACATTACAACTACTGCCTAGGGAAAACCCTGTAATTACGTTCAAAAGTATATAGTGTGAAATGTGAATTCTCAGATCAACGTTAGAAAGAAGAAACCACATAATTTTGGATGTAACATTCACACCTATTTTGATCTACTTTATTATCCCAAAAAAAAAAAAAAAAAAAAAATTTATGATCCATTTCTTATCAAAATTGATTATAAGCCCTCTTTTGGGGGAAAGAAATGCATAAGATGAAAATAAATGAAAAGAAGAATTTTAGAATATCATTTTTTAGAGTTTTAACGGAGAGAGTAGAAAGTTCATTCCCTTATTTAGGAGACTGTGCTTGGCTGGGGTAATTATTAGAAGATGGAAAACTAATGAGAGAAAAGAGGAGATAAAACATGTTTTTTATTTGTCTGGTAAGAGGTGAAATTGGGGGTGAATTTTGGTGGAGTCCTAGAGTTTTTTTCTCCAGTTTATTAAAAATGAATCTCCCAATTTGGGAAGAAAATGATAGAGAAAAGAGGATTGAAGAGAAAATGTTTAGTTTTCCCCCATTGTAACGTTGTGGCCAAACCTTTTTTTTTTTTTTTTTTTTGAGAGAGAATTGTGGCCAAACTATTATTCATTTTGTTTTGTCATGTAATCATGTTCACACTTTTCTTCTTTATTTATTTTTCCTTCTAGTCCACTATTAACGTGCAAGCAGGAGCTAACACGCTGCAACGCTTCTTTTTTTTTTTTTTTTTTTTTTTTAAGCTTCATGTTGCCCATTGATTTCTTTTTTGAAAGCAAGCCATTCATTCATTCAATAATATGTAAAGAATCTTGGTACAAATCCTCCACCGCAGGAGAAATTATAGAGTCCTCTGGTGGACCACGTCATTTATCCACCATTCCACTAAAAAACTTCCATTTGTTTAAAATTGCTGAGTCAGTAATTAATTTCTGTTTAAAATTTTTTTCTAACTAACAATTTTAAATAGGTGGAAGTTTTTTAATGAAATGGTGGACCATATCACTTGTCCACCATGTGGATCTTATAATTTTTCCCATCACAGGTGGTGGTGAATCCTCTACCCAATAGACTACATCAATAATATTTTTTGCATACTTAGCTAAAGAATGTGCCACCATCTTCCCTCCTCTCTTAATTCAACTTATTGAAACATGCTGCATTCCATTCAGGTAAGCACAAATATCCTTATATATATGTCCAAGTAAGGAATTATGGCAAGATAAACCCAAGATAGCTCTCATCATTGTGCTGTTATCGCCTTCAATTACAAGCTCTGAAAATCCAGCTTCCATAGCAAAAACCACTGCTTTTCAACACGCCAAAGCTTTTGCCTCTTCACTATTTCTCACATAGGGTCCCTTAGCTGACATCCTAGCCATTACTTCCCCCTGTGCATTTTAGATTATTGCTCCAATCCTTGAACTCTGCTGCTCTGTGAACACAGCTGCATCAAAATTCAACTTAAACATATTCTAAGGTGGAGGCTTCCAATGTTATCTGCTTGGTGTTGTGTTCGAAACAACCAGCTACTCCTGCACCTTTCTGTACTCTTCCAGGTAATCTGCTACTCGTCTATTCAGCTAGCATGGATCCTTCATTTGTTCGCCATGCACCATCATGTTCCTTCGGTTCCACACAGTCCAAGCTTGAACTATAAAAAGCTCCATCCCAGCTGCATCCAATCTATTCATCAATGCGTCAAATAGCTGCATAAAATCATGAAAGTTAGTGGTACCTTTTTGCATCATGGTGGAACTACCAGCCCACACATCTTGGGCCACTAGACACTCCCAAATACCATGAATCATGATTTCTAGAACTCTCTAACATCAAAGGCATAAATTCTCCCTGATGATATTTCTTTTGGCCAAGTTTACTCGGGTTGGCAGTATCTCATGACAAGCTCTCCATGCAAAGACCTTCATTTTGTTAGGCACCCTAACTCTCCACAGCTTCTTCCATATTTGCTGCCTAGAACCTGTCGAACTTTCAGTCCACTCCCTAAGCACTTTTCTAGCCACATGATAGCCAGATCTGACTGTGTAGACTCCCCCTTTATTATGTAGCCACACCACAACATCAGTCACTTGCCTATGGCTTAAGGGAATTTTATATATAGCCTCCGCATCCTCTCTATTAAAAGTTTCCATGATGATATCTCGCCTCCACCCATGTAATTCCAAATCAATAAGATCTGAAACTCTCCAATCCTCCTCACCCTCATGAACCAGATGTAGCACCCTGTCTGATGGATAATTAAGAATCCATTTATCCAACAAAACCTTTATAGATTCACCATTTCCCACACACCAACAAGATCCGCTTCTCAAAATTGGCATGGCAAACAAAATACTTCTCCATACATATGAACTATTAGGAGACATAGCAGCATCCAAGAAGTGGCATCTTGGAAAGTATCTAGCTTTAAAACATTTGAAGAAAAGAGAATTTTGATCATGCATTAATCTCCAACCTTTTTTAGCTAGCATAGCATGATTAAACAATCTCAAATCTCGAAATCCCATCCCTCCATCAGCCTTTGGTTAAGTCAAGCTACCCCAATTCTTCCAATGAATCTTTCTTTCATTTCCCACTTGTCCCCACCAAAATTTAGCACACAAAGCATTCAAATCCTCACACAATTTAACGGCAACTAGAAAACCCCTATAGTATATGTAGGAATTGCTTATATAACAGCCTTTATTAATACTTCCTTGTCTGCTCTTGATAACATCATGCCCTTCCATCCTTGTAATTTTTCCAAACTGTATCCTTAAGATAGGAAAAAGTTTGGTACTTTGCCCTTCCCACTAGAGTAGGCAACCCCAAATACGATTCAAATCTATCCACCACCTTCACCCCTAACATTGACACAATCTCTACTTTTTGCCCTTCTTGAGTGTTATTGCTGAAATAGACCAAAGATTTCTCCATATTAATGCATTGGCTAGAGGCATTAGCATAGGTCTGTAAAATTTCATTAATCACCCCAACCTCTCCACTAGTGGCTCTACAAAAAATTATTGAATCATCAGCAAACATTAGATTTGATATTCTAGGTGCCCTTCAACATATAGAAGCTCCCTTGATACGACCATCCAACTTTGCTTTCTCTAATAATGAAGTGAATCCTTCTACACATAATAAGAACAGATATGGAGAAAGAGGATCCCCTTGCTAGATTCCTCTAGATGGCCGAATATTGCCATATTCTTTTCCATTAATGAGAATGGAAAAGGAGGGAGTGGTTACACACCCCATCACCCACTGAATCCATTTGTCTGGAAAGCGTAATTTAATCATTATGCCTTGCAGAAAATTCCACTCAACACGATCATACGCTTTATTGATATCAAGCTTCAATGCCAATGATCCTTTTTTTCCTTTTTTTCGAGAATGCATAGAATGTAAAACTTCATAAGCCACAAGCACATTGTCAGTAATAAGCTTTCCTGGCACAAAAGCACTCTGTGTAGAAGATATAACAGATGGTAGAATATGTTATATAGATACCAATACCTCAATATCAACAACAAATCCATGAAATATAATGCTTCAAACTTGAAATAAAGTGTAAAGAAGTGAAAATCCATACCTTTTCTTTGATTTGGTGTGAAGATTGTAGAGAAAGATGGAGGTTTTTGGAGTGAAAATGGCAGTTTGAGAGAGGGAGAGGTGGAGAAGATGAAGAGATACGCACGTGATGCGAGGGAAAATGAAAAGTTTAGAAAAAACTGTCTGATTTTAACCCTATATTCGCAAAACACGTGTTTTTTGCGACTCAAATGACTCGCGAGTGAGTCACAGAGTGAGTCGCCAAAAACCCTTAAATCCATATTTTGAAAAATTTCTCTAAGTCTTTTTTGCGACTGGGACTTCCAATTGCCAGTGAGTCGGAATGCTTCTGAATGGCCTCGCGACTCATGAATGAGTCGCCAAAATTCCAGATTTTGGAAAACATTCTAAGTATTTTTCACAACTTAACATTCCACTTGCTAGTGAGTCGCGAGTACCTTCTGGATAAGCTCACAACTGGCGAGTGAGTGACCAAAAACAGAGTTGCAAATTTTTTGGATTCTTGTGATATTTTTCAAAACAAAATACTTTCCAAAAACAACTAAAACACTCAAAAACCTTTTTGGATTTGATCAATAGATGATTGAGTATTTACATCACATTTAATCAAGTACAATTACACAAATGAATGAGCCATTTATTGAACATAGACATACGTGATTTGGGTGAGTATCAAACATGAGATAGTACTTAGTCTAATGTGAAACTTCAATGATCAATTCAACCATGTCATACACAGCTTGTACTAAGTAGAGTGACCTATCTCAGTCATAAAAATAAGCATATATGACCTCCCACAAGAACTTGATTACATTTGATTTAGAAGCTTTTCATTTGGCTTCTTTTCTTTTAATTTTTACATCTCATCTGGGATTGGTGCCTGAAATTTTTGATATTTCAATTTGTTGAGTAAGCCTTTGACTTTTGGCACCATACATTTCAATACAAGTCGCTTTCCCTTTTTCCTAGTCAAATATTAGTATATGCGACGGCTTTTGCAGCTCATTATCTCTTTTCAATATTTGACATAAGTTGAGCTATTAAGGAAATAAATAAATAAATGAGTGGGAAGAGATATAGACACCAGTCTATGCATGTCTCAAGATCAACACAACTATTAACTAATCGTTCATGACAAGTTTGAAGATCTATTTACAACAGTCACATAGATGTCAAAATGTTTCCTACAAAGATACAAGTGCATAGAGAACAGACTAAGTTCATTAATGCACAGAGCCATTGGTATGAAGGTACAAGACTAAACATACACATGAAAATGCACAACATTACCGATCAAACTTTTTGTATTTTATACTTTTTATGTGTTTTTGGATTTTTGACACAATGCAAGAAAAGAATGATCAAAAGAAACAACAAACAATCAAAGTTTTTAAACAACCAAAAACAATAAAAACATGCTAAAATTAAAATAAGCAAACTGCCAAGAGAGTCACATGATATTGAAAGAACTAATGCATGGACATGTTGTAGTGCTTATGCATGTGCTCCCTTCTTCACCCACATGGCATGTGCATTTGGGATGATATCCTTTAAGGATTGGGTGCTTAAGCCATAATTCTCAAACCTGAGGGTGGAGTTGGCCAAGCATGAGGTGATGGTGTCAATCATCTTCATCACATCGCTCATAACAGGTTCTCTTTCTTGCCCTTTTGGTTGCTTGGGCTTCTCATTGCCTTTTCCTTGTATTTTTGGCTTTTGATGATCCGCCTTTTTCAATGCTTGGAGCTTGTAGCAATTCGGTTTCGTGTGCCCTCGGATTCCATAATGATGGCAATAGTGTTGAGCTTGTGGACCTTTTTGTGTCTTAGGAAAAGACTTTCCTCTTGCCATAGGCTTAGTGACAATTGGCTTGGGAGACTTCATCAAAGCCATTTGATTCACCACATTTTGTTTCTTCTCAATTTTTACATTGTCAACAAGAGGAGTTGATGGTTCTTTCGCCTTAACAAACTTCATTTCCTTAGACACTTGAGAGCTTGAGCTACTTTCTCCGATATAACATAAGCCGCTTTTATCTGAAAAGGGCTTTTGGTAGGCAAGGACTTCATCAAGTTTCTTTGAAGCAACCCGTTCCACTTTAGCATTTGCTTGAACAACTTCAAGCTCAAGAAACTTTATCCTAGAATAAGCATTGGTGAGTTCTTCATTCAACCCTTCAACTTCACACTTGGTTTCTTTGTAGCGCATGAGGATGCTCTTATAATCCTCTTTAGCTTTCTTCATTTTTCTGATGGCTACCTTAGCCACTCTTGCATATTCTCCACACTTCTCAAGAAGTGCATTGTAGCATTCTTGCAATTTATTAGTTCCTTCATAGACACACTTCCTCTCCATCATCAGATTCATCTCCAACACCCATAGATTCCACTTCGGTATGCTCGTCAAACTCTTCCACAAGATTACTCAAATCTTCCAAAGAATCTACGGATGCAATGGGCATGAACACTGAGTAGTTTCCTTCTTCATCACAGCTTCCTTCATAATTGGAGTTAGAGCCATCCGAATCACTTAGGGTCGTAGCAAGAGCTCTACCCTTAGACTTCAAATAGGTGGGGCATTCTTTCTTCAAATGACCAAGCCCGTTGCCCTCATAACAAGTCATTACTTGAGAAGAAGAGGAGTCTTTGGAATCCTTCCTTTAGAAGTCCCTCTTATCTTTCTTGAAAGTGGAAGATTTTCCTTTCTCAAAGGACTTCCCATCCTTTCTAAATTTCAAGAACTTGCGAAAGTTCTTTACAAGGTAAGCCACTTCTTTTTCAACCTTTTCCTCCTCCGAGGAATCTTGAGTTTCAATTCTCTCATTGATTGTCTTAAGAGCAAGAGATTTGCCCTTCTTATGAGATGGTAGAGATAGCTTATCTGTTTGAAGAGAGCCAATAAGTTCTTGGACTTTTATCTCATCAAGATCCTTGCTTTCCTCAATTGCAATCACCTTGGCTTAGAAGCTCTCGGCAATGATCTTAGAATCTTTCTTACTACTTTAGAGTCTTTTGTCTTTTCACCCAAATTCAACTTCCCGATTACCACTTTATTCAGCTTTCCATAGAATGAGTCGAATGATTCATCTTCGCTCATCTTCAATTCTTCAAATCGAGTGGTAAGCATTTGAAGCTTGGTATCCTTCGCCTTCTTGGTGCCTTCGCAGGTAGTCTCCAAGATTTTTCATGCCTCTTTTGCAATTGATATATGAGATATCCTGTGAAATTCATCAGGTGAGACACCACAAAATATAGTATTAAGTGCTTTGCTATTAGCATTAGCCGCTGCGAGAGCTGTCTTGTCCCAAGTAGATTTGGCAGCCTCCAGCCTTGTCCAACCAATCTCAATAGCATCCTACACACTCTTATCAAAAGGGTATAAGAATGCACGCACTTTCCAAAATGCGTAATTACTCCCATCGAAGAAGGGAGGTGCATTGAGGGATTGAGACCTATCCATCCTAAGGGTCACAGATCACACAAAGGATATAGAAATCTGTCAAAACGTACCCGCTCTAATACCAATTGAAAGTTCACCCAGTGTATAAAAAACTTGTGAATGTTTAGACCCCCAATTACAAAAAATCAAGCAAGCTTATATTCAAACAATATATATGCGGAATATGAAATATAAGCAATACCCAAACTATCAAACTACTCTAAGCCATATATTAATCACAACCCAGTAGTAATTAAAGGCAAAGAGTAAGGGAAAGAGAGATACAAATACAAGATAACACAGGCACGTATTATCGAAGAGGAAACCGAAGAACTTGGCGAAGAACTTCTCTACCGCCCTTTAAGCGGTAAATGATCCACTAGAAAATCAGTTGGAATACATGAATAGCAATAGACCCTCCAAACCTAATCTACCCAATGCACCTAAGCCCTCCAAGCTTTTGCTCCATCAAGGTTACGCCGAACCCTGTCTTCTCTAACTTATCGAATCTCACAATAAGCCTATTGCATCAACCAAATGAATTGGTTCTCTCTTGAACTGCTTCCCAAGCACCAATAACCTTCTCACTACTCTAGATTGGGTAAGGTAAGCATTTGGTTTAAGATTCTCACATGGGTATGACAATGGAGAGGATGAGAGTAGAGGAATTTGGAGAATCAATGTCTAAGATTATGGATGGGTCAATCTTATTGTTCTCTAGGGTTTCTCTCACAAAATTCTCTCTAGAATCTTTCTACATTTCGTGGGTAAAGGAGTATATATAGTAAGGTATGAGATGGAATGTGAAAAGTCAGTTTTTTCAGCAAAATAGGGTGAATTGGCAAGTCACTTGCGACTAAAATGAGTCGCGAGTTCCAGTCGCTAGTTAACAGAAAGGCCAAACTATATTTTTTGTCCTGTAGTGATCCAGCTGTCGTGACCCTTCAACTTCCTACATGCTTCACACATGTGACACATTTGGCGGGTCACCACTCATAAGTCAGTCGCGAGTCCAATCGCCAGTTTCTTCCTTGTTGCACACTTGATCAATTTCTTTATACTCTCTCACACTCAGCCCTTACATTTTTCCCACCTAAATACAAGATTTCTAAATACTGAATTACAAGCAAATTTGACACGGAATAGAGTTAGCACATAGTTAATTAAATTCAACTTTACAAAATTATTAAAAGTAACATATATTTTTGAGTAAAAATTTTTTTGGTATGTTCTAACAATTATTATTATTTACTAAAAAAATTTAAAATCTAGGAGGCCACATTAGTACTACTACTGCAAAGGGAAACCACGAGTCCTTCTAGTGTCACAACAAATATCATAACTCGCCCATATGACGAATTGTGGTTGATGGAAGGGTATCTCTACATGGACCCACCACCATTTCTCCACTAATTACAACTTATTAGTAAATAAATTATAACATTTGTTATGTCACTTTATATGACACAAGGCTTATTCGGTAAACCATTGTAACAGGATAGAAAATATGAGCCTTTCGGACCGCATGTGCGTGAGAGACCTGCCATTTATGTGGCAGAAGACTTATTCGGTAAACCACTGTAACAGGATAGAAAATATAAGCCTTACGGACCCGCATGTGCGTGAGAGACCTGGCATTTATGCCGGGTACGATATACTACCTCCTGGCATGAATGACATTCTAAGCAGGTACGTGGCCTATCCACGGGCACTCACGTCTCAATCTACTTTTTTAGTACATTAAATATTGATTAGTATTTACGTTGAAAAGTATATCGTGTGAAATGTGAATTCTCCAGTCAGCGTTAGAATAATTAGAAACCACATAATTATTCAAAAAAAAAAAAAAAAAGAGAGAGAGAGAAAAAGAAACCACATAATTTTGGATGTCTAACATTCAAAACTGTTATGATTAACTTTACTATCCCAAAATGCAGAAAAGAAAAGTTTCTTCCATTTCTTATAATCAAAATTGATTATCACAGTTTCTACAAAAAAAAAAAAAAAAAAAAATTGATTATCACTTATCAGCCCTCTTTGGGGAAGAAGAAAATAAACGAAATAATAATAACAATAATAATAATAATTATTATTATTATTATTATTTTAGAACATTATTTTCTTTAATTATAGGAATAGAAAGTTTATTATTATGTTTGTAACAGTGTTTTTTTAAAAGTGGTGGTTTTAAAAACTATGGTATTAATGGTTTCTTTTCTTTAAGTAGAGTGTTTAGTAAAAACTGTTAATTTTTTTTTTTTGGAAAAAAGTAAAATGTTTGGCTAACTCTAGGAAAAATTGGGATTTAAAATATAAATTACCAAAAAAGTCATTATTATGGATCCGTTTGGATATAATTTATTTTTATTGAAATTGAAAATTGAAGACAGAAAACACTATAGCAAAATAATTTTTAAATATATGAATAGTGCTGTGGAACCCGTGAACAGTGCACTTTGTCTTCTGCATAATGAATCCATTTGATGTTACTATTTATATGCGCTAAAGAAAAAAAAAAAAAAAAACAAATGTGAAAATGCGCTGCAGATCCAAACACTCACTATATATATATATATATATATATAAAGGAGATTATGGTTTCTTTCATACTTTTTTTTTTTTTATTATCAGGTATTTCATGCATATTATATATATATATGAAAGGAGATTATGGTTTCTTTCATATTTTTTTATTTTTATTATCAGGTATTTCATGCATATTATGGGTCCGTTTGGATTGAGCTTATTTTTGCTGAAACTGAAAACTAAAAACTGAAAACACTGTAGCAAATAAATAGGAAAACGCGTGTGATAAATTTGGCTGAAAGTACTGTAGCGCTGCTGAAATTACTGTAGCATATAAATACCAAAATTTTTTCCTGATTTTCTTTTCCACTCCTCACCGTACCCTAGCTAAAGCCTCTGCTGCGGAGAGTTCCACGCCCATCCGAGATTGATGAAGGAAGACCTACATCGGTCCGACGCCGGCGAAGAGCCCAGGTGACAAATCCATCTATCGGAAGACAACACCAGTCCGACGCCGGCGTCTTCTCTCCCTTCCAGAAACCGATTTCACCCTTTTCCCTCCGTCCCTCGAGCTCCGACCCATGGCACATCTCTTCCCATAAATATATGGGAATGTAAATTGTTCCGACCCGCAAGATTGTTGGTTTTATCTGCAAATGGATGTCATATTACCCAATACTGAAGGTGATTTCGTTCCCCTTTCCAATCGATTTTTAAAATTCCATAAATGTTGCTCGGTTTTTTTTTTTTTTTTTCCCAGTGATAATATCCATTGGTTTTGTCTTTTGCAGTGCCCACAATTTAATTGTTTCAGTTAACCATTGAAAGTGTTCAGAAGGCTGGCAATGGTTGATAAGAAAATGTAATGTTTCTTTCAGTCTCTCTGTTCCGTTTGACAATGTTTTTCTTTTAATTTTATTTTTGACATATAATCCCAAATATTCTCAACAAAGATGTTAGAATTGTGAATGCCCTCTCTTTATCTGATTTTCAATTGTGGTGTTCTTCATTCTGTGCTTCAAATGAAGAAGAGTTTTGTACTTTGATAAAAATGCACTTTCCAAGTAACAGGGCATTGCCCGACTTTTGTTGAGTGACTTTAGCATTTAAATATTTTTAAGACATTTATCATATGCAATTTCATGAATTATTATTTTTAATATTTTAATGACATTTATAAAATGCAAATGGCCTGATGTGGTTGTTCTTTGTTTAATACAGGAAAGATGTTTGAGGGGAAGGTGTTGGGAAATGATCTCGTTGAAGAAGAGAGGGAACTTTCTAAGTCTTCAACTAATAAGGTGCTTGGTTATATACTGAGACAGCTTCTCCCTTTTACTTTCTAAGGACTACAATGGAACTTTCTCTATATGTTTAAAAGATTTAAATGGTGTATACTGTTCTTGAAAAGGTGAAGTGATTTCTGTTTATAGTTGTCAAGCTTCTTAATTAGCTTTTCTGCCTACTTTCTAAACTGCAGCAAATTTAGATGTGTTGTACTCAGCGGTAGAAATTCCTACCAATGTCTTTCTGCCTTTGGTTGTAAGCTAATGAGTATAGCTTATTCTATATTAGTAATGATGCTAGTCATGTCTATAGAGAGAGAAATCAGCAAACCTTAGGTATTTTTTCTGTCATTTTGATTATTTATTACTTATTTAACTTTATTGTCTGCTATCTATAATTCTGTAAGTTTTCAGAACAAATGACTATAGAATGTACTTGGATTTTGCTGTGCAGATTACCATCTCTATCCTTTGTCAGCTTCATAGGGTTCTGGTTTTTCATATGCAATTTTATCCTGTCAAAGTTCAGCATTTTAGACATCAAAGATGTTTGTTGTCTCTGAAAGAGTTGCAAAGGTTCTGTTTAAATCTGTTTAAACCATACTATGGAGGTTTTATTTATTTAGAAATCTTTCATAAATCACCTTGCAAAGGTTTTTTTTATAAGAATTATAGTCTCCAAGCTGCTAATCCTTCTGGGGGATCATAGGTCTGTTCCAATTAATTCAGCTGCAAAATCTAACTGCTATGGGTTATGTTATAGAGACACATACACACACAAACACATACATGCAGATCTATACATACATACATACAATACACACGCACACATATCTGTTGTGTATGTATGTGCTTATGGTTTCCTTCACAGATATTTTTAACTTGCTTATATTTCTGCATCCTTACCATGGTATTGCTGATGCATCAGATTCACATGACAAATTCACTTGAGCATCTTTCTGTTCTCTTTGCAGGGGTTTGCTATCAATCTATTTGCTAGACGCCTTGTAACTTCTTGTCATGGCATTCCCTTGGGCTAAATAAGAGTGAAGTTTTTTATTGATTGAAGTTTTCTGCTGCTATCTGCAGTGTCTTTGCTTCAGCACTCTCCGGTTTTCGAAGAAAGTTGTTTAGCAAGAATGTTGATGACAAATATTTGTGGGCACAAGCTTTGACCGGTTTGCAAACTAGCATTAATAGCGAAATTAGAAATTTATATTCAACTGCAAGATTTACAGTTTTGAAAGAGCTCGAAGCAGTTCATACAAGTGTAAAGAAATTGTATCCCATGATCCAAGATGGTGTGGACTTTCAGAGGGACTAGATCTCCGTACAAACCAATATGATGGCTTTTTTCATGTAGTTTTAATTGGGCGTGATGCTTTGCTCTATAATGTTAGAGAGAGTAGTAGTGTCTTTGACCCAAAGCTAGGTTGCAAAGTAGTAGAAAGAGTACAATCTTAATTGTTTAGGGCTTGATGTACATTTTTTTGTATTTGATATTATTCTATTGATTCTTTTCTATTTGATATTATTATGCCTGAATGGCTTTTTTTTACATCAAGTTTCTTGATTAATGTCATTTATTTGGAATATTTTACAATCTATTTGAACACGTTGTGTATTTGTTTTTGCCTTTATATTATGCAAATTTATTTTAAAACTCATTGGAAATCTGTTTTGAGTGTGAACTTCATCTTTTCACACTAACGTATCAGAAAGAGTACAATGCGAGCACTGTAGTACGAAAGTGATAATTGGTCTTATTTCTACTTGTGAAAAATACATAGTCGATGCCAACAACAAAACACTTTTTGTGTGAATTTGGATAAACTATCAAGTGTCCTGCAAGTTTGTAAGATACAGATTTAACACTTCATCCTCATGATTCATAACAAAACAAATCCACGAACTCAAAAAACCATCAATTATGATCCCCACAAAAGTCAGTTATCGTCCGCACATATCGATCTTGTGATACGCATACGAACCTGTTTCATTTGAGGTTCGTCCAAGATTGAGTTTGTTTCTGCCATGGCATCATAATGACCTGTCTCACTACCAAATGATGTGCCCTCTGTAGATCCTGAACATTCAACATCATTGTTTATCTCATGTGTTCTAACGAAATTGTGAAGAACCATTGTAGCAACAATGACCAAGTTTTGAGTGTGCATCTTAAAAGGTGGCATATGTGTCAAAATTTGCCATTTCTTCTTCCAAACTCCAAAAGTTCGTTCTATGACCGAACGGAGTGATGAATGGAGATAATTAAACCTCTCCTCTGGACGATGCAACACTTCAGAAGGCCGAAATTCTCCAATGTGGTACCTCTCCCCCTTATATGGTGCAAGGAACCCTTTCCTCATAGGGTATCCTGAATCAACCAAATAATACTTCCCTGCAAATGAAAACGTTTATTACATGCGAATATTCACTACATTAATACATACTTTAATACTGTAATTAAACTGAATATTTACAAACCAGCTGGAGCTTTCGGAAAGTTGTAACTCTCATTATTGAGGCAGCTGTAAAAAATCCTCGTGTCATGCGCTGATCCTTCCCATCCAACACATGCAAATGTGAACTTCATGTCAAAGTCACATGCGCACATGCAATTTGTTGTGGTGATCCCCTTCCTGCCATAGTATGGGAGCTGGTCCTTAACATCAATGACCACGGGGACATGGACCCCATCAATTGCACCAATGCAACCCTAACCATTGTGTCAAAAATACCATGTAAAATAAAATATGTAAAAAGACCATAAAGATAATTTAACTTAAATCAAGTGAAGATACTAAATTCACAAAACACCTTAAAATGTGGCCAATATCGATCTGAATGTTGAATATGTTCTGGCACGTCCCGAAATGTACGATCATCAGGTTGGATAATGTCCCGTGCCATAACGGTGGCTAATAATGTAACTACCGTGCCCATGTGTCGATGCACTGTTTCACCCGAGTGCTGAAATCTTTCCTGCACCATTCTGTTACCCTGACCATGACCAAGTATCATCAATGTCATTGCCAGAGACTCTTCCACGCAAACACCTCTGGTACCGTAATATCCATACTGGCGCAGTGTATTACACAATTGTCTAAACACACAGCTTGACATTCTAAAATTTCTTCGACATTTCTTCTCATGTCCAGTTAAAATATATTGTACCCATTCTAAGCCAGTTTGTATATTCGTATGCAATGGTACTTTGGTCATATAGGTATTCACGTAAGCTAGACATGCACACCCGGCTAGATATGCTGCAAGTACAATGTCGTCACTCAGATCGAAGTCTGCGTCGCTGCATATGTTACCAACTTTAATTGCATGTACATTTATTCATGTCATACTATAATATGTAGCCTACAAAGAAGTTGTTAAAGTTTATTGAAACTCACTTGTGCTGGGAATCAGATGAGTCGTTTAGCAAATCCATCCTTTTTGTAAACCTTGAGACTGCTTTATAGATATTGAACAATGATCCAAAAGATATCAAGCTTACAATTCAGAGCCTTGAAATACGGATGATATCTAATGCTATACAACCAATAAAAAATAATAACCAGAAAATAGTCTAAGCAATAACAATAAAACATTCAAGGTAGACATCAATATATATACATATATATATATATATTTTTATATATATATTTAATGTATTAATAGTTTATTTGATCAACTAGGATATTTCACAGTGCTACCATATTTCAAATCTATGCCTTTAGTCACCTTAAATGCTGGCTCAAATTAGTCGTTTGTTAAATTAGTTAAAGCTTATTTTTTCCAGTGAAATAATTCAAGGACACAGTACGGTCAAGTATTTGTTACTATTTTGGATGCTAAAACATTTGGGATGCATTTAAACAGGTTCCACTGGCATTCTACAAAGCTAGCACCAGCACCACTTCATGCCACATCTAAGCAGTAAACTACTCATGCCACCACAAGCATCTGCCTTCAATCTTAAAAATATTACTTTCACAAAAACTACTCATGCCACAAGGCCATATCCAAACAAAGTTAGGCTCTTCCTCTCCTCTCCCAACAGCTTACTAGAAAACCACCATTTCAAACCATAGGTAGCTCCCAATGCCTAATATGCCTACTATGCCTAATCCACCTCATGTACAGAGGCTGTGTACACAAAGTACCCTACTCTATTTTATTTGGCCAACTGCTCCAATATCTAGGGAAGGCTATAGAACTTTTTCCTTTTTGAAAGGAAAATAAAAATAAATATTGAGAGAAAGATACAAGGGATCGGGTAGAGGTCTCCAAAAGAGAAAAGGTAGATAAAAGACAGCCCAAAAAAGAGAAAAACACAATGAACAAACAAACTACTAGATGACCAAAATAAAAACTAAGAACATATCAAAAAGAGGGGAAAACTTAGGCAAGCCTTATTCCTAAAAATTTATAAAAAAGAGAAGTTGATTGAGCACCTATAATAGCCAAGTAATCAGCCTACAAGTAACTGGTAGTTGATTGAGCACCTTCATTTTTTTTCTTTTTTCACATTGCATAAAACTCTAAAAGGCCCGGCACTTTCCTTTTCTATAGTGCCGGCTCAAAACATTCTCTATTTGGTTGCTTTGACAGTTAAGCAAATATTGGGTCCGTTTCCCTACACATAGAAGACCAAGAAATGTTAATCTCAAAAGCCACTCCACAAATTTCATGAAATAAATAATCTTTGATTTCAAAAAAAAAAAAATATGCAGGCAGCAATACAGAACCAGCAGTACAGAACCAGCAATGCAGGCAGCAATATGCAGGCATCTCAAAAATTATGCAGACCAACAGATCAAAATTATGTAGACCAATGTAGATCAAAATACATGAAGTGTAGGTAGAGCCAAAAGATAGTATTATAATCCTTTTGACTTCAAAACAAAATGGCTCATTTTCTCCATTAATTCCTAACTTGCATCTACCAAACTCAACCATCCATCACAAACTCCAGTTACCAGCAAGAGAAGGGCTAAATTCTAAAATATTAAATGCAAAATTCAGATAAAAGAAACATAGAACAAACATATATAAATATAGCTCAAACACATAGGAATGATGAGCATTGTCTTACATACACACTCATAACAAGCATTAGTTCCTACCAATAAAAAAGAAAGAAATATAATAGTGCAATAGGTACAACACTGAAAGTTTGATTACTACACCAAGCCTACACAACCTATCGAGACAATCTATTGTTCCTTCACGGAATATGATAATCAGGGTGCCTTTGGTACTCTTTTTCTAGCCACTTTAGCTGGATATCCTTGTTATCGGAAAGTGCTGCAAACATGTGTCTACCCGGCTCTTTTTCCATGAAGTAGATAGTGCTGAACAAATGAAGGTAATGACCCGAGTACACCCCGGGAAGACTCAACACCATGTCCAGAATTTCTTTAATCTGATCTGTTGCTGTGGGAGCAGATGGTGTACGGGCACTTACACTAGATCTTGCAACAATAACATTTGAGATACTCTTCAAAGAGTCCGACATCTCTTGCGCGGTTGAACGCTTTTTTTTTGGTTTCTTGGAAATTGGCTTGAAGATGTGGACACTGGTTGCTAGGCCTTTTCCCTTATTCACTGCTGGTCCTACCCTCGACGATGATGGACCTTCAACCTCCATTGCGTCATCATTCACAACGGGTTCACATTGGGGGTCAACAAATTCTATACTATTACCAGAGTCCCCAGACCCTTCGGTGGTTTCCGTTGGTATTGGACCACTTGTGCAGAATGCATTTCTCCCTGTTGCAGCCGTGCCTCCAAACATGATGTTCAGAAGCTCACGATTAGGCAAACCATTCTTTTTCAAGGTTTTTGCATCGGGACATGCCTACATGTGGACAACTAGTAGTTAGAACACAAGAATATAGTTTTAGACACTAAATTTTTTCACAATTATGTATTGATCAAAACTAACCGCAATTTTTCGATTCCACCACTCATCAGGTGCGTCAAACATCCCAGTTGCTGGATCATAACCTAACCCAGTCTCATTCTCCAAACACTTGTTATAAATCTTCCACCTTTTTCTCAAATGATCCCATTTGTTTTTAATCTGCAGCCAAGTCACTACTTTTTCAATCTCACCCAACTGCCGAATCACTTCACTAATCCCAATTTTGGACAAAAATCCAGTAGGCTTCCTTTGGCCTGCCATGACTTGAATAGCACAAAACCGACAAAAAGCCTCTAGTTCCTGAGGGTCTTTCCAGTCAGCTCTTTCATCATTACTACCACCTTCCATTGATTTCTTCTCTTTAACCATTTTTCCTACAACTCCCTTCTATACTCATGGAGGCATTTAAACAAACAATTTGGGTGCATTTTAGAATCAGTTAGGCAAAGTAACAGAAATGGTGTATCCAAATGCAAAGTAAACTCATATGAAAAATGCAAAGTAAACAATGGTATATCCAAATACAACAAAGGCACTAAGAGAAATGATGGTATTAGACAAAGGATCAATAAACCCACACTAGTGTCATGGAAAACATAACAGAAGATCAACAAAAAAAATCTTATTCCACCCTTATATGATTAGTAGGGAAAAAGTCTACAAACTGTTATTAAGAAGAATTTTACAAATTTTGAACTTTGATTTGACTATAATTAAGAAAATCAAATATATATTTCGTACTTATGATGCAATAATATGATAGAACCACACAGAGCAGTTGAATACAAAAACCACACACAAACGGGTAAACCCAAAAAACCACAAATTGATGAAGCTTCATACAACTACCTTCTATACTCATTGCGGCATTTAAACAAACACTTTGGGTGCATTCAGTTAGGCAAAGTAACAGAAATGGTGTATCCAAATGCAAAGTAAACTCATCTGAAAAATGCAAAGTAAACAATGGTATATCCAACAGAGGCACTAAGTGAGCGTTTTCGTGTTAGACAACGGATCAATAAACCCACACTAGTGTCATGGAAAACATAACAGAGAACACACAGAAGTTGAATACAAAAACCACACACAAACGGTTAAACCCAAAAAAAACACAAATTGATGAAGCTTCGAGTCCAACAACTTACCCGTGAATGCAGAGATGGGGAGTGGCAGCGACGATGACCGAAGCGGAGAGAAGGTGAGCTCGAGCGTTTGTTGAACAGAGGGGATCTTCTCTTTTGGTTCTGCCTACTGGGTTTGCAGTAATCAATTGCTGTGCTCTGTTTTGATATCTTGCTGGTTGGTGGGTAGGTGAACGACATTGAAGACGAATTGGATGGAGCATTGAAGGGGATTGAAGGCATTCTGCCACCGGTAGTTGAGAGAAAAAGCAGAAGCCGTGAGAATGGAAATAGCCGTTACAATGGACTGCGTACCGTTGATGCTCTGTTTTAACAGCTTCTGCTTGTGCACCGTTTTCCTCAGCATTTTGAGACATGAACAGTACACGCAAGAGGCAATGGGTTGATTGTTTCAGCTCTTGCATTGAAACGGTGCGTAGAGCTTTTTAAATGAAACGGTGCGTGTAGGAGGATAAGTGAAACGGTGCGTGTAGTAGGAGGAAACTTGCGTTTCAGCAACAGCCCAGACTTGCGTTTTTCTTCAGCTCGCGTGCGCGTGGGTCCCAGCAGAGCAAAACGTAAACGCGCAAAACGCCAGTTTCCTTGCTATCCAAACGCTCACTATATATATATATATATATATATGAAAGGAGATTATGGTTTCTTTCATATTTTTTTTTTTTATTATCAGGTATTTCATGCATATTATATATATATATATATATTATATATATATATATATATATATATATTTTTTTTTTTTTTAAAGTTTCTTTATACCCTTACCCAACACCCACCCACGTATGACCCTTTTTTACATGAAAAGACTGAAAATATCCTCTTTCTACTTCTTTCTTTCTGCTTTACTCCACAACTCTATCTTCTTTCTTCTTCTACATTTCTCTATTTTCCTCGATGCACACACATCTTCAAGGAACCCACTCCTCTCAAATTTCTCATCCAACCTCTTACCTGCCTATTGAAAAGTATTATGGGTTAATTTTTCTCGTTTCACCCAAAACCAACTCCACTCTCTCTATAACCCCAAAACCAATGTGGAATTGAAGTTAGATGGATACATGGAGCTACTCCTCGTCATCTTGACCCAACGGTGTTGGAAGATTCAAATCGAGAAGATAGAGTGATACTAGCGATGGTCCAAAGGAGGTTTTTGTCTATACCCATATTGTTGCTATGATTTTCTCCATATGCCTTTTCTATGTGTATTTTGTGGTTATAGAGTAGAGCTAAATTTGGGAGTTCATGATAAAGCTAAGGGTAATTTAGAGATAAAAAGAAAATTTTCTAACTATCATATTATTGTGTTCTCTGCTATTTGCAATTGCAGCTCAAAGGTTGCCACATCAAAACACAGGTTTCCATGTTTCCAAACCAACAACACGCTTTTTAAATTTTTTACCAAACACACCTTTTCAATTTTGAGCTGAATAAGGCACTTTTTAGGCTTATAAAGCCGAACCAAACGGGCACTTAAACATGGCAATTATTTCCTCGACACTTCTACTTGCCATCCTGTATACCATGTTCACACTCATTGCTCAAGCCACCGCCCAGTTCCTATACCATTCATGTTTTAACGTTCGGGGTAACTACACCACTAACAGTACCTACGAGGCAAACCTCAACCTTGTTCTCTCCAACATCTCCTCCAACACACAAGTTGAAAACGGCTTTTACCCTAATTCTATGGGCCAAGACCCTGACAAAGTTTATGCAATTGGTCTTTGTAGAAAAGACAAAAAGCAAGATGATTGTCTTGATTGCCTCAAGAACGCTTCGAGGGTTCTCCCACAACACTGCCCAAATCGGAAGGAGGCAATAGGATGGTACGATTATTGCATGATACGCTTCTCGGACCGCTCCATATTTGGCATCATGGAAATTAATCCCTCAATGTTCATGTGGAACACTGATAGCGTATCAGACCAAGATGGGTACAAAAGGCAGCTTCAGACACTGTTTGAAAGCATGAGAAGTGAAGCTGCATCAGGTGATTCTTTCAAGTTTGCGGCGAGAACCTCACTCGCCCCGGACTTGGGCAGATTATATGTCCTAGTTCAGTGCACTCCTGATTTGTCCGAGAAAAACTGCAGTGATTGTTTGACATCCGTTTACGGAAATATTCCACCAGTTGTTGGATCGCAAGGTGGGAGAACTTATGCACCCAGCTGTAATTATAGGTTTGAGACCTACTCTTTTTTCAACGTTGCTTATGCAGCATCACCGCCGCCGCCATTTTTGGCATCTTCTCCTCCTCCTCCGCCTCCACCAGTTCCTATAACAGGTATGATAATTGATAATTCTTGTGTAGGCTTTCTCTTACATTATCTCTAATTATTGCATCAGATCCAAAACTTCCTCCCTGAGATTTAAAAAAACAATATATATATTCGCCATATCCCTTTATTGAATATGAACTCATATCAATTTCATAAAGATTCTCATAAGAATTGTCATTTTGTGTAATGATATTATCTTTTTGCGGCAAATCAAATTATATGTTTCACAATACTCTCTCTCCTTTTTCGCTTCTTTATTTCCTATTTGTGTGGTGTATAGGACCAATCTACCGACTGATGAATAACTGAAATTCAACAATTACATTATTATTATTATTATTTGGCTTAAATATATTTGTCATGACGCTTTTGGTTTTTTCAGGAAAGGAGAGAAAGAAAACTCAAACTACCGTCGTTATTGTTGTTCCGTCTGTTATTGCTATGGTACTTACCATCATTATTTGCATCTTTCTAAGCGTGAGGAAGCCAAAAGATAATTTTGAAAGTAAGTTACAACTTATAATCAATTAGCAAGTGATAAAGCATTTATAGCAATGTTGCTGAACATGCGTACTTCTAAAAAGATTAATTTTTAATCAAACTTTCTATGGTAAGAAAGGTAAAGAAAAAAGCCCTGACACCCTTTGAATTTTTGAGTAGTTTCATAACACCTGGGGATGAAAGAAGTATTTGTAGGTTCAATTTTGAGTGAGAGAACCTAGGAGAGAGAATCAAACGAACTGGACCGCTTCATTCCTAGGCCCACTGGAGTCGAAGTTTGGGATTCTATCGTTGCCGCTGCATTCATGGTCCCGCCGGATCTGGTTTACTTTTCTCCCTTTCATGCAAGAGAGAGAAATCAAATTAAAACTATTTTTTTTCCCAACCATTGATTTCTGCAGATTCTTTGTCAAATTAGCAAGATTTAAAAAGATCCCTTTTGCAAGTTCCACAATTCAAAATTGTTTCAAACCATTGTTTTATGCTGACTTGTAATATATGTACTTTTTCAACCTTTTGGGAATTTTAAATCTGATGAACACCATTCACTGGGTTTTTTTAAAGTCCTTCCTCTCTTGGTTAAAACATCGGGCTAGAAAACTAGTTTGGTCCCATGGACTTTTGAGTTGTGAATTAAAATTTGGGAGAAAAAGAGTGGTTTACTGAGAAAGTGTATTTGGGGATGAATTGGAGACCATAATTCCTTGTGGGTTTCTTGATTCCATGGCTTGAAAAGAAAACAGAAAGAGAGAGACAAAGATAGAGACCTGAATAAGCTATGGAATTTGGGGTGTGATTTTGATGGATTCACCTAGTTTGCTTCTCTCTCTCTCTCCTAGCTAGGTTTCTCTCTCTAAACTAAATGAACCTGCATAGGAGACATATTTGCCATAATTTTTAAGTCTTCAAAGAAATGTGGCTATTTAAAGAAAGTACTTGAATCGTTTTTAATTTTTTTTAATTTTTTATTTTTATGGGAAGAACTTGAATCATTTGATTGTGTATAACTTGTTTTCTATTAATTTGAAGCTGTGGAAGGAATAAAAAGTGTGGATTCCTTGCAATTCGACTTCAGCACTATTAGAGCTGCCACAAACAATTTTTCTGATGCAACCAAACTTGGGAAAGGTGGATTTGGGATAGTTTACATGGTGGGAAAACAATATAATATGGACAGATTATCAATTTCTATCAAGCTGTGTTAAACCAATGTTCTAAATTCAATTAAAGTGGCTTGAATTCTTTAATTTACACATTATGCAAATAATTTCAGGGAAAGCTTTCAAATGGACAGCAGATAGCTGTGAAAAGATTGTCAAGAAACTCTCAACAAGGAGATTTGGAGTTTAAAAATGAGGTTCTATTGGTAGCGAAACTTCAACACCGGAATTTAGTTAGACTTCTTGGATTTTGCTTGGAAGGGAATGAGAGACTTCTTATATATGAATTTGTGCCTAACAGAAGCCTTGATTACTACATTTTTGGTATTTTCTTACATCAATTTATATTATTTGATCATAATAACTTTTTTTGAATTTCATGGCATATGGCTAAATAATATAATTTTATGAATATATAGATCCAATGAAGTGTGAAAATATCAATTGGGAAATTCGTTTTAAAATTATAAGAGGCATTGCTCGAGGACTTCTATATCTTCATGAGGATTCACGGCTTCGAATTATTCATCGTGATCTTAAAGCTAGCAATATTCTCTTAGATGCAGAAATGAATCCAAAAATTTCAGATTTTGGCATGGCGAGAATATTTGAACTAGATCAAACTGAAGGCAGTACAAATAGAATTGTGGGGACCTAGTAAGTATAAGAAGATGCTATAGTTGGTGGCAATTAATATTCATGCAAGCCTAATATAATTGATTTTAGTAGGTTGCTTTTTTAAGGGTAAAACCATATTGAAGCCATAACAAAGATGAAAATAAAAAATTTGAGCATAGTCATTGTTTTATTACCATTCAAATTGAAAATATATTTGTTAATATATAAATGCAGTGGATATATGGCACCAGAGTATGCAATGCTTGGACAGTTTTCAACAAAGTCAGATGTCTTTAGCTTCGGGGTGCTAATTTTGGAGGTTTTGAGTGGACAAAAGATTACTCATTTCCATGATGGAGAAAACCCAGAGTATCTTCTAAGCTATGTGAGTATGACTACAAAGTACAAAGTAGACATTTCTTTTTCTATATTTTAAAAAATTGATGAATTGGGAAGTACATCGTTGAACTTTTTCCTTAATTTGTATGTGGATAATGAACTACTTTGACAGGCATGGAAAAATTGGAGGGAGGAGACAACTTCAAATCTCATAGATCCCACATTGAGAGATAGTCCAATAACTGAAATGATGAGATGTATCAAAATTGGGCTACTATGTGTTCAAGAAAATGCAATTGACAGACCAAGTATGACTTCCGTTGTTCCCATGCTTAATGGCAATTTGGATCCTATTCCTACACCAAAACAACCTGCTAGTTTTATGCAGAGCAAAGTTGTATCATCCACATTAGTACAACATGACATTAGTTCCAGCATAACTAACAATGAGGCTTCAATAAGCGAATTATGTCCAAGATAATGCTTTGTGATTCGGGACGGGGTTACAATAAGCATATTGGTCTAGAAAAATTTCACTTAATGCAATTCATGTAAATTATTAAAGTATGTGTCAAATATTATATTATGAACTTCTTATGTATTGTCGTAACCTAAAATTAGAAGGATAATCTTGTTTAGAGAAAAACCTTTCAAACACCTCCTATATATTTTTGTTTGATGTGAATTTTGAAATTCTAATCTTTGGATTGCAAATTATTATTACTAGTTTGTAACCCCATGCATATACAAGGATACATTTAAAGATATACAATAAAATGCATAATTATTGTGAAAAACTTTTTTTATTTTTTACGATTCATTTATTCCAGAACTCTTTGGTTTTTGTACTTAATAACTCACTTATATGAATATTTATAATGTGATCCCATATTTGATTCTAAAATTAAGAAATAAAACTCTTTAAGAATAAATAATTTAGGACACATGAAGCAAAATTGAAACTCTAATTTAAGTTTCTCTCAGTTTCACCTATTATTATTATTATTATTATTATTATTATTATTATTATTATTATTATTATTATTATTATTATTATTATTATATATATAGATATCCTCTATGCTTGCAAAATTTAAAAAAGATTAAGAATTAATTGTTATGTATTAAATCAAATGTTGAACATTTATAGGTTTACATTTTACCAACATATAAATCTTATATTGTAAAATGTAGTAAATGTGTACAACATGTAAATCTTATATTCATTAAAAAAAATAGTACTAACATATGTAAATATGTAAATATTTGCAAAAATTATATAATATTGTACACATTTTGTTATACACATTTATTTAATCTATAATATAAATCTTACACTAATAGTAATACTACTATAATATAAAGTATAAACTAAAATATGTAAATATTAAATTACAAGAATGATATAAACTATTTTTTTTTCTCCTTTTTAAAAAAAAAAAAAATTGAATATGGACTTCTGTCAATTTCATTAAGATTCCCATAAGAATTGTCATTTTAGAGCAGCCAAAGGACTGGAGTAAAGTGAAGCAACAATGAATAGTTTTTTTTGTCCTTTCACACATGGTGTTTAGATAGTGTGTTTTAATAAAAGTAATTCATGTTTTTAGTTTATTAAAACAAATATGTGTGTAAAAGCAAAACACATGAAAGAGTTCTTACCCTTTTTCTAACTGTGAATTGTAGATTGAGAGACTATATGAACATATATAGTCCTCACTGCGTGTTAAAAGTTGTAGTTTAAGATTACAACCAATTTTGTGTGTTAAAAAACTTTTTCATGTGTTTATTTTTATACATTATAGACACTATAACAAAATGTACTTTCGTCACTAAAAATACAGATTTAGTGACGAAAAATGAATTTCGTCACTAATAGTGAAAAAAATTATAACATTTAGCGACGAAAAATAAATTTCGTCGCTATTGTGATCTAAAAAATGGGCGCCAGTGGAGGGAAATTTTGGCGCGAGTATAATTAATCTATAGCAACGAAGTATTTCGTCACTAAAAGTTAAAATTTTTAGTGACGAAATATTTCGTCACTGTAGGTATTGCTGTGGATAGTATTAGTGATGAAAATCCTTTCGTCGCTATAAGGAAGAATTAGCGAGGAAACTTATTCGTCACTAAAAATAATAATAGTTTTGCACTTATATATTTTTAGTGTGACAAAATCAAACTTCATCACTAAAAGTATGCTACAGCGACGAAATTTAAATTTCGTCGCTAAAAATCTTAACAAAAACTGGTTTCTTTAGTGACAAAAATAAAATTCGTCGCTAAAGGTTTAACAAATTCTGGGTCCTTTTGTGACGAAACAGAAATTTGTCACTAAAAGTATGCTACAACGATGAAATTTAAATTTCGTCGCTAAAAATATTAACAAAAAAATGGTTTCTTTAGTGACGAAAATAAAATTCGTCGCTAAAAGTGTAACAAATTCTGGGTCCTTCTGTGACGAAACAGAAATTCGTCACTAAAAGTATGCTACAGCGACGAAATTTAAATTTCGTCGCTAAAAATCTTAACAAAAAAATTGTTTCTTTAGTGACGAAAATAAAATCCGTCACTAAAAGTGCAACAACTTCTGTGTCCTTTTGGTGACAAAACAGAAATTCGTCACTAGAAGTAGGCAACAGCGACGAAATCATTTCGTCGCTAAAAAGTGGTCTTTAGCGATGAAATGTTTTCGTTGCTATTGCCCACTATAAATACTCCCAAACAAAGCAAAAAAAGCATTCATTCACTCAGTAAAAAAAAAAACATTCACCCAAATCGTATATGAAGAGAAACCCACTCTAAAAAAAAAAAAAAGAAGAGAAACCCAAACAAAAAAAAATACCGATGAACCCAAACCGTTGCCGTTGAAGCGTTACAAAAGAAATACCGACGAACCCAAACTGTTGCCGTTGAAGCGTTGCCGTTGCCGTTGAAGCGTTGCCGTTGCCGTTGCCATTGAAGCGTCGCCGTTGCCGTTGAAGCGTTGCAAAAGAAATACCGACGAACCCAAACCGTTGTCGTTGCCGTTGAAGCATTGCTGTTGCCGTTGCCGTTGTAGCGTTGCCATTGCCGTTGAAGCGTTGCCGTTACCGTTGAAGCGTCGCCGTTTCCGTTGAAGCGTTGCAAAAGAAATACCGACGAACCCAAACGATTGCCATTGCCATTGCCATTGAATCGTTGCCGTTGACGTTGAACCGTTGCCGTTGCCATTGAAGCGTTGCAAAAAAAATACCGATGAACCCAAACCATTGCCGTTGCCATTGCCATTTCCGTTGAAGCATTGTCGTTGCCGTTGATCGGACCATTCGCGACAATTTGGAATCGGTAAGGTTTTTTTTTTTATTTTTTTTTTTTCTTTCATTCCCTTAAATACATAGTTTGTTGAGAATGGGTATTTTCAACACAAAAGATAAAAAAATTTCTTTTCGTCGCTAAAAATATTAACAAAAAAATGGTTTCTTTAGTGACGAAAATAAAATTCGTCGCTAAAAGTGTAACGAATTCTGGGTCCTTCTGTGACGAAACAGAAATTCGTCACTAAAAGTATGCCACAGCGACGAAATTTAAATTTCGTCGCTAAAAATCTTAACAAAAAAATTGTTTCTTTAGTGACGAAAATAAAATCCGTCACTAAAAGTGCAACAACTTCTGTGTCCTTTTGGTGACAAAACAGAAATTCGTCACTAGAAGTAGGCAACAGCGACGAAATCATTTCGTCGCTAAAAAGTGGTCTTTAGCGATGAAATGTTTTCGTTGCTATTGCCCACTATAAATACTCCCAAACAAAGCAAAAAAAGCATTCATTCACTCAGTAAAAAAAAAAACATTCACCCAAATCGTATATGAAGAGAAACCCACTCTAAAAAAAAAAAAAAGAAGAGAAACCCAAACAAAAAAAAATACCGATGAACCCAAACCGTTGCCGTTGAAGCGTTACAAAAGAAATACCGACGAACCCAAACTGTTGCCGTTGAAGCGTTGCCGTTGCCGTTGAAGCGTTGCCGTTGCCGTTGCCATTGAAGCGTCGCCGTTGCCGTTGAAGCGTTGCAAAAGAAATACCGACGAACCCAAACTGTTGTCGTTGACGTTGAAGCATTGCTGTTGCCGTTGCCGTTGTAGCGTTGCCATTGCCGTTGAAGCGTTGCCGTTGCCGTTGAAGCGTCGCCGTTTCCGTTGAAGCGTTGCAAAAGAAATACCGACGAACCCAAACGATTGCCATTGCCATTTCCATTGAATCATTGCCGTTGACGTTGAACCGTTGCCGTTGCCATTGAAGCGTTGCAAAAAAAATACCGATGAACCCAAACCATTGCCGTTGCCATTGCCATTTCCGTTGAAGCATTGTCGTTGCCGTTGATCGGACCATTCGCGACAATTTGGAATCGGTAAGGTTTTTTTTTTTATTTTTTTTTTTTTCTTTCATTCCCTTAAATACATAGTTTGTTGAGAATGGGTATTTTCAACACAAAAGATAAAAAAATTTCTTTTCGTCGCTAAAAATATTAACAAAAAAATGGTTTCTTTAGTGACGAAAATAAAATTCGTCGCTAAAAGTGTAACGAATTCTGGGTCCTTCTGTGACGAAACAGAAATTCGTCACTAAAAGTATGCCACAGCGACGAAATTTAAATTTCGTCGCTAAAAATCTTAACAAAAAAATTGTTTCTTTAGTGACGAAAATAAAATCCGTCACTAAAAGTGCAACAACTTCTGTGTCCTTTTGGTGACAAAACAGAAATTCGTCACTAGAAGTAGGCAACAGCGACGAAATCATTTCGTCGCTAAAAAGTGGTCTTTAGCGATGAAATGTTTTCGTTGCTATTGCCCACTATAAATACTCCCAAACAAAGCAAAAAAAGCATTCATTCACTCAGTAAAAAAAAAAACATTCACCCAAATCGTATATGAAGAGAAACCCACTCTAAAAAAAAAAAAAAGAAGAGAAACCCAAACAAAAAAAAATACCGATGAACCCAAACCGTTGCCGTTGAAGCGTTACAAAAGAAATACCGACGAACCCAAACTGTTGCCGTTGAAGCGTTGCCGTTGCCGTTGAAGCGTTGCCGTTGCCGTTGCCATTGAAGCGTCGCCGTTGCCGTTGAAGCGTTGCAAAAGAAATACCGACGAACCCAAACCGTTGTCGTTGCCGTTGAAGCATTGCTGTTGCCGTTGCCGTTGTAGCGTTGCCATTGCCGTTGAAGCGTTGCCGTTGCCGTTGAAGCGTCGCCGTTTCCGTTGAAGCGTTGCAAAAGAAATACCGACGAACCCAAACGATTGCCATTGCCATTGCCATTGAATCGTTGCCGTTGACGTTGAACCGTTGCCGTTGCCATTGAAGCGTTGCAAAAAAAATACCGATGAACCCAAACCATTGCCGTTGCCATTGCCATTTCCGTTGAAGCATTGTCGTTGCCGTTGATCGGACCATTCGCGACAATTTGGAATCGGTAAGGTTTTTTTTTTTATTTTTTTTTTTTCTTTCATTCCCTTAAATACATAGTTTGTTGAGAATGGGTATTTTCAACACAAAAGATAAAAAAATTTCTTTTCGTCGCTAAAAATATTAACAAAAAAATGGTTTCTTTAGTGACGAAAATAAAATTCGTCGCTAAAAGTGTAACGAATTCTGGGTCCTTCTGTGACGAAACAGAAATTCGTCACTAAAAGTATGCCACAGCGACGAAATTTAAATTTCGTCGCTAAAAATCTTAACAAAAAAATTGTTTCTTTAGTGACGAAAATAAAATCCGTCACTAAAAGTGCAACAACTTCTGTGTCCTTTTGGTGACAAAACAGAAATTCGTCACTAGAAGTAGGCAACAGCGACGAAATCATTTCGTCGCTAAAAAGTGGTCTTTAGCGATGAAATGTTTTCGTTGCTATTGCCCACTATAAATACTCCCAAACAAAGCAAAAAAAGCATTCATTCACTCAGTAAAAAAAAAAACATTCACCCAAATCGTATATGAAGAGAAACCCACTCTAAAAAAAAAAAAAAGAAGAGAAACCCAAACAAAAAAAAATACCGATGAACCCAAACCGTTGCCGTTGAAGCGTTACAAAAGAAATACCGACGAACCCAAACTGTTGCCGTTGAAGCGTTGCCGTTGCCGTTGAAGCGTTGCCGTTGCCGTTGCCATTGAAGCGTCGCCGTTGCCGTTGAAGCGTTGCAAAAGAAATACCGACGAACCCAAACCGTTGTCGTTGCCGTTGAAGCATTGCTGTTGCCGTTGCCGTTGTAGCGTTGCCATTGCCGTTGAAGCGTTGCCGTTGCCGTTGAAAAGCGTTGCAAAAGAAATACCGACGAACCCAAACGATTGCCATTGCCATTGCCATTGAATCGTTGCCGTTGACGTTGAACCGTTGCCGTTGCCATTGAAGCGTTGCAAAAAAAATACCGATGAACCCAAACCATTGCCGTTGCCATTGCCATTTCCGTTGAAGCATTGTCGTTGCCGTTGATCGGACCATTCGCGACAATTTGGAATCGGTAAGGTTTTTTTTTTTATTTTTTTTTTTTCTTTCATTCCCTTAAATACATAGTTTGTTGAGAATGGGTATTTTCAACACAAAAGATAAAAAAATTTCTTTTCGTCGCTAAAAATATTAACAAAAAAATGGTTTCTTTAGTGACGAAAATAAAATTCGTCGCTAAAAGTGTAACGAATTCTGGGTCCTTCTGTGACGAAACAGAAATTCGTCACTAAAAGTATGCCACAGCGACGAAATTTAAATTTCGTCGCTAAAAATCTTAACAAAAAAATTGTTTCTTTAGTGACGAAAATAAAATCCGTCACTAAAAGTGCAACAACTTCTGTGTCCTTTTGGTGACAAAACAGAAATTCGTCACTAGAAGTAGGCAACAGCGACGAAATCATTTCGTCGCTAAAAAGTGGTCTTTAGCGATGAAATGTTTTCGTTGCTATTGCCCACTATAAATACTCCCAAACAAAGCAAAAAAAGCATTCATTCACTCAGTAAAAAAAAAAACATTCACCCAAATCGTATATGAAGAGAAACCCACTCTAAAAAAAAAAAAAAGAAGAGAAACCCAAACAAAAAAAAATACCGATGAACCCAAACCGTTGCCGTTGAAGCGTTACAAAAGAAATACCGACGAACCCAAACTGTTGCCGTTGAAGCGTTGCCGTTGCCGTTGAAGCGTTGCCGTTGCCGTTGCCATTGAAGCGTCGCCGTTGCCGTTGAAGCGTTGCAAAAGAAATACCGACGAACCCAAACCGTTGTCGTTGCCGTTGAAGCATTGCTGTTGCCGTTGCCGTTGTAGCGTTGCCATTGCCGTTGAAGCGTTGCCGTTGCCGTTGAAGCGTCGCCGTTTCCGTTGAAGCGTTGCAAAAGAAATACCGACGAACCCAAACGATTGCCATTGCCATTGCCATTGAATCGTTGCCGTTGACGTTGAACCGTTGCCGTTGCCATTGAAGCGTTGCAAAAAAAATACCGATGAACCCAAACCATTGCCGTTGCCATTGCCATTTCCGTTGAAGCATTGTCGTTGCCGTTGATCGGACCATTCGCGACAATTTGGAATCGGTAAGGTTTTTTTTTTTATTTTTTTTTTTTCTTTCATTCCCTTAAATACATAGTTTGTTGAGAATGGGTATTTTCAACACAAAAGATAAAAAAATTTCTTTTCGTCGCTAAAAATATTAACAAAAAAATGGTTTCTTTAGTGACGAAAATAAAATTCGTCGCTAAAAGTGTAACAAATTCTGGGTCCTTCTGTGACGAAACAGAAATTCGTCACTAAAAGTATGCTACAGCGACGAAATTTAAATTTCGTCGCTAAAAATCTTAACAAAAAAATTGTTTCTTTAGTGACGAAAATAAAATCCGTCACTAAAAGTGCAACAACTTCTGTGTCCTTTTGGTGACAAAACAGAAATTCGTCACTAGAAGTAGGCAACAGCGACGAAATCATTTCGTCGCTAAAAAGTGGTCTTTAGCGATGAAATGTTTTCGTTGCTATTGCCCACTATAAATACTCCCAAACAAAGCAAAAAAAGCATTCATTCACTCAGTAAAAAAAAAAACATTCACCCAAATCGTATATGAAGAGAAACCCACTCTAAAAAAAAAAAAAAGAAGAGAAACCCAAACAAAAAAAAATACCGATGAACCCAAACCGTTGCCGTTGAAGCGTTACAAAAGAAATACCGACGAACCCAAACTGTTGCCGTTGAAGCGTTGCCGTTGCCGTTGAAGCGTTGCCGTTGCCGTTGATTGAAGCGTCGCCGTTGCCGTTGAAGCGTTGCAAAAGAAATACCGACGAACCCAAACCGTTGTCGTTGCCGTTGAAGCATTGCTGTTGCCGTTGCCGTTGTAGCGTTGCCATTGCCGTTGAAGCGTTGCCGTTGCCGTTGAAGCGTCGCCGTTTCCGTTGAAGCGTTGCAAAAGAAATACCGACGAACCCAAACGATTGCCATTGCCATTGCCATTGAATCGTTGCCGTTGACGTTGAACCGTTGCCGTTGCCATTGAAGCGTTGCAAAAAAAATACCGATGAACCCAAACCATTGCCGTTGCCATTGCCATTTCCGTTGAAGCATTGTCGTTGCCGTTGATCGGACCATTCGCGACAATTTGGAATCGGTAAGGTTTTTTTTTTTATTTTTTTTTTTTCTTTCATTCCCTTAAATACATAGTTTGTTGAGAATGGGTATTTTCAACACAAAAGATAAAAAAATTTCTTTTCGTCGCTAAAAATATTAACAAAAAAATGGTTTCTTTAGTGACGAAAATAAAATTCGTCGCTAAAAGTGTAACAAATTCTGGGTCCTTCTGTGACGAAACAGAAATTCGTCACTAAAAGTATGCTACAGCGACGAAATTTAAATTTCGTCGCTAAAAATCTTAACAAAAAAATTGTTTCTTTAGTGACGAAAATAAAATCCGTCACTAAAAGTGCAACAACTTCTGTGTCCTTTTGGTGACAAAACAGAAATTCGTCACTAGAAGTAGGCAACAGCGACGAAATCATTTCGTCGCTAAAAAGTGGTCTTTAGCGATGAAATGTTTTCGTTGCTATTGCCCACTATAAATACTCCCAAACAAAGCAAAAAAAGCATTCATTCACTCAGTAAAAAAAAAAACATTCACCCAAATCGTATATGAAGAGAAACCCACTCTAAAAAAAAAAAAAAGAAGAGAAACCCAAACAAAAAAAAATACCGATGAACCCAAACCGTTGCCGTTGAAGCGTTACAAAAGAAATACCGACGAACCCAAACTGTTGCCGTTGAAGCGTTGCCGTTGCCGTTGAAGCGTTGCCGTTGCCGTTGCCATTGAAGCGTCGCCGTTGCCGTTGAAGCGTTGCAAAAGAAATACCGACGAACCCAAACCGTTGTCGTTGCCGTTGAAGCATTGCTGTTGCCGTTGCCGTTGTAGCGTTGCCATTGCCGTTGAAGCGTTGCCGTTGCCGTTGAAGCGTCGCCGTTTCCGTTGAAGCGTTGCAAAAGAAATACCGACGAACCCAAACGATTGCCATTGCCATTGCCATTGAATCGTTGCCGTTGACGTTGAACCGTTGCCGTTGCCATTGAAGCGTTGCAAAAAAAATACCGATGAACCCAAACCATTGCCGTTGCCATTGCCATTTCCGTTGAAGCATTGTCGTTGCCGTTGATCGGACCATTCGCGACAATTTGGAATCGGTAAGGTTTTTTTTTTTATTTTTTATTTTTTCTTTCATTCCCTTAAATACATAGTTTGTTGAGAATGGGTATTTTCAACACAAAAGATAAAAAAATTTCTTTTCGTCGCTAAAAATATTAACAAAAAAATGGTTTCTTTAGTGACGAAAATAAAATTCGTCGCTAAAAGTGTAACGAATTCTGGGTCCTTCTGTGACGAAACAGAAATTCGTCACTAAAAGTATGCTACAGCGACGAAATTTAAATTTCGTCGCTAAAAATCTTAACAAAAAAATTGTTTCTTTAGTGACGAAAATAAAATCCGTCACTAAAAGTGCAACAACTTCTGTGTCCTTTTGGTGACAAAACAGAAATTCGTCACTAGAAGTAGGCAACAGCGACGAAATCATTTCGTCGCTAAAAAGTGGTCTTTAGCGATGAAATGTTTTCGTTGCTATTGCCCACTATAAATACTCCCAAACAAAGCAAAAAAAGCATTCATTCACTCAGTAAAAAAAAAAACATTCACCCAAATCGTATATGAAGAGAAACCCACTCTAAAAAAAAAAAAAAGAAGAGAAACCCAAACAAAAAAAAATACCGATGAACCCAAACCGTTGCCGTTGAAGCGTTACAAAAGAAATACCGACGAACCCAAACTGTTGCCGTTGAAGCGTTGCCGTTGCCGTTGAAGCGTTGCCGTTGCCGTTGCCATTGAAGCGTCGCCGTTGCCGTTGAAGCGTTGCAAAAGAAATACCGACGAACCCAAACTGTTGTCGTTGACGTTGAAGCATTGCTGTTGCCGTTGCCGTTGTAGCGTTGCCATTGCCGTTGAAGCGTTGCCGTTGCCGTTGAAGCGTCGCCGTTTCCGTTGAAGCGTTGCAAAAGAAATACCGACGAACCCAAACGATTGCCATTGCCATTTCCATTGAATCATTGCCGTTGACGTTGAACCGTTGCCGTTGCCATTGAAGCGTTGCAAAAAAAATACCGATGAACCCAAACCATTGCCGTTGCCATTGCCATTTCCGTTGAAGCATTGTCGTTGCCGTTGATCGGACCATTCGCGACAATTTGGAATCGGTAAGGTTTTTTTTTTTATTTTTTTTTTTTTCTTTCATTCCCTTAAATACATAGTTTGTTGAGAATGGGTATTTTCAACACAAAAGATAAAAAAATTTCTTTTGTTGAGAAATTTTGTGCTTGTATTTTGTTGAGAATGGGTATTTTTGTTGTAATTAATCCTAGCTCATGTTTGTTGAGAATGGGTATTTTTATTTTTGTTGAGAATGGGTCTATCCAGCTGGCTTTCTTTATGGATATTCTGCAATTCAGTATGTTACAGGAGGAGAGGTCTATCTAGCTCAGGTAATTTACTTCACTCTTGTTTCTTTTTTTTTTTGGGGGGGTTTCTTATGAAATTTGATAAATAACTAGTATATATGATTGATGGGTTTAGTTAGAAGATTATTTTGATTTAACTTGGTTGGAATTATCTTGGTGGAACAAGTTCTTGTCTATGATATTGAATTGGGAACAAGTTATTGGTATTTGCTTCATTGAATGAATGTTGACTGCCTAGTTGGTTCAGTTGGCACAAACGACTAGTGCTGATGTATACTAAATTAAAATGAATCAGGCGCGGAGCCACATAGTGGCTTGGGGGGGCCGTGGCCCCTGCAAAAAAAAAAAAGAAATCCCATTAGACTATGAAGAAAAAATAAATGGACCCCCCCAACATAAGACAGTCGGCCCCCCTGCCCATTTCTCACCCATTCTCCCAACCCTCAATCAAAAATTAGGAACACCCTCAAATTAAAAAAAAAAAAAAAAATTATCTGTTCTACTTTCAAGCAAAAAAAAAAGCCCAAAAAAATTTGAACTAAAATCTGAAAAAAAAAAAAAAAAAAAAAAAAAAAAAAAAAAAAAAAAAAAAAAAAAAAAAAAATTGTAACAAAGCCAAGCCCATGGTGAGCCCAATAGATTACAGAGGTAGCTCGCTCATGGCAAGCCCACGGATTCTCAACCAAAAAAAAAAAAAAAAATCAATACAGAGAATCAGAAATGAAACCCATCACGTTGCTAGCAAAGAAATCAAACCCATCACGTCGCTGGCAGAGAAATCAAACCCCAATACTGTCTATACAGAGGAAAAGCAAAACAAACTCCAGCAAACCAAACACAGAGGTGTTTATCCAAAAAAAAAAAAAATCTCCAATACACAAACCAAAACCAAACCCCAGCAAACCAAACCTAGTAACCCACAGTCACGTCGCCGTAGCTCGATCGTCGTCGTCGTCGCTCCCCCCTTATCGCAGATCGCAGATCGTAGATCGGAGATCGCAGATCATAGATCGTAGATCGAAGATCGCAAATCGCAGATCGTAGATCGTAGATCGCAGATCGCAAATCGTAGATCGTAGATCGGAGATCGCAGATCGCAGATCACTCTGCCTCTGCTCCGGTGCTCGGTGCTCGGTGCTCCCTCCGGCCCTCCCTTAAGGTATTTCTCTCTGACTCTCACTGAAATGAAAAAATGAAATGAAATTTTCGCAGATCGTAGATCGGTCATCAGAGATCGCAGATCACTCTGCCTCTGCTTCGGTAACGGTGCTCATTGCTCCCTCCGGCAGTCCGGCCCTCCCTCAAGGTTTTTCTCTCTTACTCTCTCTCAGTCTCTCTCTCTTTATCTCACTAAATGAAAAAATGAAATGAAATTTATGAACGAGTCTCTCTCTTTATTCTTTAATAGCCTATCTGATCTTAGTAAGTCTCTCTCTCTTTTGAACTGTGAGTCTCTTATTGGCTAGCTTTTGCTTTTTTCCTGTTTTTGTCTTTTTAAATTTGGCTTTATCTTATCCCTTTTTGTTGGTCAGTGTGTTGGTGTTGGTGAAATATTGATTGTCATTTAGTGTAACGTGTGTTGTGATTTGTGATTGGCATTACGAAATTTTCTGATTGCAGCTAGCTATTGTGATTGGGGCGCATGTTCTGCTTGTCTGTTGTCTGTTGATTGGGGTAGGGAGGGGGTAGATGGGCTCATGGGGCCAGGTAAACAATAATTAAAGCAATGTAATGTGTAGCACATTATACTGCTTTACTTATTGTGCTGCACATGGAATGTTTAATGTTCTTCTCTTTTAATGTAATATGTACAAGGGGCTAAACAATATAACAAATTAAAGCAGTATAATTAATGACAAATAAATTAAAGCAATATAGTTTATTGTTACGCTAAACAACAATAATTAAAGTTATATAATTAAATTAACCAATACATTATAAAAGACAAATTAATTAAATTATTTTTGTTTTTGTTTGAGGGGTTATTATTAATTAAAGTTGTATTAAAAATGGGTTAACTGTTTAAATTATAGTGGAAATTTTGTTTTTTTCTTGAGTATGAATAACATTCATATAACTAAGTAAAAATTTCGAATTAAAATTTTATTTTTTAAAATTCTTTTCAGGTTAATTTTTGAGTCATATTCTTAAAGCTAAAAGAATTATGAGCAAACGAAAAACAATTGATGCATTCTTTAAGAAAAAAGATGTTAGCAATTTAGAAATTAGGACACTTGTGGCTGTAGAAACAAATGTTAATACTTCAATGCCTGATGAACACCCCTCCAAATGTCCAAAACTTCAATTTGAAGAGATTGATCGTGATCCAGGATCACGTAAACAAATATGTGAATTTCCTATCAACAAACAAGATGAAATCCGACGAGCTTATCTCATAGAAGGTCTATATCAACCTAAAAATATAGACTATCCATACAATGATGATACTCATCGTCGTTGATTTCAACCTTCATGGTTTGATTCACATAAGGATTGGTTGGAATACTCACCTTCAATGGATGCGATATATTGTCTACCTTACTACCTTTTTAGTAAGAAACCAATAGGTCGTCTCGGATCAGATGCATTCATTTCAACATGAACCACGTAAATACTGTCTTGTGCGTGTGATTGTTTTTCTTTTGGCGTTTTGTTTTCTCTATTTTTTTGTTTCTCACAAGTTTGGAATTTCGGTTGAATTCCCAACATGTTCAAGTATATAATGATATATGAAAGTTGATAATTTTGCATCCAATAGACTTAAGAATTATATTTAGTATATCTCTGTTACAACCCGGTCCCCCAAATATATCTCTGAAATATTTAGTCTAGAATCTTTTTGTATGTGTGGCCCTTGTTTGTGTTTATTGTTTAATTTCGGATTTGAGGTTAATAATGTGTTGGTGTTTGCTCAAGCATGAAGTTTATTTTGTTTCAGGTTTGGGATCATGATAATTGGCAGTGTTTTACGATATTGGTTCACTGGATAAGAATTTGTTCTCTGGTTCATTGGATTGCGTGATAAAAGTTTGGTCTTCTACAGCGAAGAACAAGTAAGTTATTGAACCACAATTAGTTTCATTTACTTTCTTATTTGCTTTCCCCCTTAAGTAATTGAGGTGTGCTACAGTCATTGAGCAGTGTTATTAATTGGTCTGGTAATGGCAAAATTGTATTGTTATGTCAGAAACTCAATAGTTTAGTATTTTATTGCAATGCCATGTTGTGGATACTGTAGTTTTTTTAGTACATTATCCAATGTACGGTATTTTGAGTTTAGAAATTCATGTTATTTTGAACCTTGAGGATAAAACAATGTAGTGTTATTATTACATAATGAAAATAAATAGCTATATGCCCTAAGGCAAGGGTGAGGTTTTTCCATCTCGAATTCACTTTCTTAGCAGTTATTGTCTACTGCCCCTATGGGTGAACAAAGTTACAAAATAAAGTGGGATTTGATGATATCCAGATCTCCTTCTCCTTACTCTCTTAGCACTTTATTTGATGTTTATTTGGTTGCTAAGAAATGTGAGAGAAAGTTAATAAAAGTGGGTTAGTGCAGTTTCTTTGGTGGATGATACCAGCGGGCCCTTTCATAAGAGCTATTCATTATAAAGATTGAAGTACTCATAAATTTCACTTTTCTTTTGCAGGCTAAATACACATTGTTTGCAATAACTTTGGATTTTTTCTAAAAGTTGTAAGCTTAGCTTGAGCAAAGTAAGTAAATTTTAGTTGAAACCTTCCTCTTCTGTAGTAACCACTGCCTCATCTAGTTCCTCGGTGGTGTATATTCATCGGTTAGAAAGTGAGATAATTGAGCTCAAAGAGGCAAGAGCTAGGGAAGAAGAGGAGCGAGCTAAGCAAGATGAGGTCCAAAAGAATATTCTTAATTTTTTGAGGAGCAAGGGTTATGATGATGCTTTTACCTATGGAGGTGGTTCATCTTCAAGCTAAATCACTTATTGGTTAGTACTTTATCTTTAAATTAAAACACTTCATTTTTTATGTATCATTTGAAACTAATATTTGTCACGTGATAGGTTATTCAATCTTTAGTTTATGACACTAAAGATATAGAAGTGAAATTTCTGTTGGCACTATGTAGAATTATATTTGACTAAAGATTTATATTTGTGCAGATTTCTTATTGGTGGCTTTAGGGGATTTCCTTTAGGCATTATTTGAAGACATATGAGGACATCTTCCGTTAGTTCTAATTATATTATGCTACATTTTTTGTATTGTTATAAAACATCTTAAGTTATTATATGTGTTGCAAACAATTATTGTATGTGTTGCGAACAATTATTGTATGGAAGGAGTTTGAATTGGATACTTACTTTAATTTTAACTTGTGGAATGTATGGATCGATTTTTTTTATATATGTGTTGTTGAAATAAATGTGTTAATCAAATGTGAGGTTTTAATAATGTAAAGACAGGTTACAGGTTAATATCAACGCCATAAAAATAATAAAAATAGAAAATAAGTTTTAGTGATGAATTTTTTCGTCACAAATATGGCAACAAAAAATTGTTTTAGTGACGAAATAAATGCAGCGGAATTTTGTAAGAAATGGTTTTAGTGACGAAAATTTTCGTCGCTATATGTGTCTGGATTTTCTTAAAAATAGTTTTAATGACGAAATTGTTCGTCACTAAATATGATTTAATAAATTGAAATGGTTTTAGTGACGAAATATTTTCGTCACTATATTTCGTCACTAAATACTATTTTTAGCGAAGAAAACATATAGCGACGAAAACGTTTCGTCGCTAAAAGTTTTTTTTTTTTAAAAAAATCAGACTTTTAGTGACGAAATTTTTCGTCGCCAAGACTTTTAGCGACGGGGCTACAGCGACGAAACGAATTTCCTCACTAAAAGTCCAATTTCATCACTAAAGGTTCTTAGTGACGAAAAACAGGACTTTTAGTGACGAATTTTTTCGTCACTAAAAATACATTTTCTTGTAGTGAGAAGTGAAATCCTTAATAAACTTTTATGCATATTAAAAGTTGTACCCTAAGATTATAATTAATTTTGTAACTAAGTTTTATCCCATTAATAATTCATTTTTTGAAGCATTCTATGAACACTTTAAAAAGTTATTAAAAAAATAAATAAAATTTTCGTTCTTTCATAAAATATTTTTTAAAATAATTTAATAATATTTGTCTATTATTAATATTTGCATGACATTGGCCGAAATGACCCAGAGGGCATTACTAAGTTGAGTCTTTTCTCACGCATCCAACCACGAAATTCCATGGTGGAATGAATTCGTGCATCTAAAATCTAAATCACTTTTCTCATTCGTTTGAGGATCCGTGTAAACACGTAAGGCAGTCCCATTGAGTCTTTTTTTTTTTTTTTTATAAACAACACTCAATAAACATTCATTAATCCAGAACAAAGTTCAAATTGATTACATCACATTGTATTTGTTCCTTAATAACTAAGGGGGTATCCTCTACCCAAACAATACAATCATCTAAATCTTTGGCATTTTTTGCCAATATGTGGGCTGCCCTGTTGCAGCCCCTTCTGGTGTGGACAACCTTCCATGCACTAAATTGTCTCAGAGACCATTCAATGCCTTCAATTACCTTCCTTATAGAGCTTTGAATGGGACCTTGCCCTCGCAGAGCACTCACCACAATCTGCGAGTCGCTCTCAATGATGATGTCTTTGAGTCCAAGATCTCATGCCAATTGAATCCCCTCCTCCACGGCTTTGGCTTCCGTCTCCAAATCACCCAAAGGCAGCTCCATGCGTTTACTCATCGAACCCATCAGCTGGCCCCTTTCATTTCTGATCACAACACCTACTCCACAACAACCAATACTCCCAAAAACAGCTCCATCTGTATTGATCTTGTACCAGCCGAGACTAGGAGGATTCCATGAGGGCATACCTGAATTGGAAGGCCGAGGATTAACTTGATGAGTCTGCCTCACTTCCTCTGCATACTCCGCTGCAAATCTTACCATTTCAGCTACTGTTTTTCCACTCCCTTCATGTCTGAGTTTGTTCCGATTACTCCATAAACTCCAACCCGTAATTGCAAACAAAACCCAATCAACCGCCGGGCATCTCTCCTTTATTTCCCAAACAATGTCCACAAAGTCCAGGCAAGGCTCAGGCAAAAGGGGAAGCTTTATCTTTGTTGCACTCCAAACCTTTGCTGCTGTTTTACATCCCCACAGTATATGGCTGATAGTTTCATCTCTTCCACACACATCACAGCTAGTTTCCACCTCCACACCTTTCGACTTTAATCTAAACTTTGTTGGGAGAATGTTTTTGCACACCCTCCACATGAAGTGCCTAATTTTGTTTGGGCAGTCCAAGTTCCAAATGAGCTTCCAAATGGCTTTAGATTTCGACCCATCTGAACTTTCCCCTCTTTCTCCCTGCTTATTTAGCTTCGGCATCAACTTCTGGGCTGCCCAGTAGGCACTCTTCACAGAAAAACAGCCATTAGGAGTCCAAGCCCACACTATGAAGTCTTTGGGAAGCCTAGGACTAAGAGGAATTCCCAATACAATTTCAGCTTCATGGGGAAGGAAAGAGTTTCTAACCAAATTAGCATCCCAGCCACGTGTCTCCCTATTGATGAGATCCGAAACCATCACAACATTACTTGAAGAGCCCCTTGGACTGATAACTTTGAATAAGTCCGGATTTGGAATCCATCTATCTTCCCAAATATGAACCTTTTCCCCATTTCCAATTACCCATCTAGAGCCCTTCACTACTAAGTCCTTGGCTGCCATGATACTCCTCCAAACATAGGATGGTCTATAGCCCAATTGCGCCTCCTAAAAGGAACACCCCGCAAAGTACTTTGCCTTAAAGACTTTATGGACGAGGGAGTGTGGATTTTGTTGGATTCTCCAACCTTGCTTAGCTAAGAGCGCTAGGTTGAAGGTCTTCAAGTCTCTGAAACCCATGCCCCCCTCCATCTTTGGAATGCATAGTTTTTCCCAAGATATCCACGCCATTTTTCGCTCTTCATCCTTCTGCCCCCACCAGAAATTTCTCACCATAGAGTTCAACTCCTTGCATAAAGAGTCCGGGAGTTTGAAACAACTCATAGTATAGGTAGGCGTGGCTTGGGCTACGGCTTTTATAAGGATTTCTCTCCCTGCATTAGAGAGAAGTTTACCTTTCCATCCCGCAATTTTCCTTCCCACCATCTCTTTGATATGATTAAAGGCTTTCCTCTTCCCCTTACCCACTAGTGGCGGCAACCCAAGGTATTTTTCATGATGTCTTACAATTTGAGCTCCAAACAAACCTTTTACTTGGTCTTGGACTTCCCTACTTGTATTCTTACTGAAAAATAAGGAAGTTTTCTCCTTATTAAGCCTTTGCCCCGAATCCCTTTCATACTCCTCAAGCACCTTCATGACTCGATTAGCTTCATCAAGGGAAGCCCTACAAAAAACTATGCTATCATCCGCAAAAAGAAGATGGGAGATTCTTGGAGCACCCCTACATACTGCCACCCCTTTAATATTCCCTAATGCCTCCTCCTTTTTTAACATAGCCGTCAACCCCTCCGCACATAGAAGGAATAGGTAAGGGGAAATAGGATCGCCTTGTCTAAGCCCCCTCGATGGGATGATATTTCCTTTGGGAACACCATTGATCAAGACCGAATAATTAACCGAGGTCACACACATCATCATAAGTGAAACCCACCTATCATGAAACCCCAATCTTCTCATCATTGCTTCCAAAAATCCCCATTCCACCCTATCATAGGCTTTACTCATGTCGAGCTTTAGAGCCATAAGGGCTTCCTTTCCTTTCCTTCTTTGGTCTATACAGTGCATTGTTTCAAAAGCCACTAGTACATTATCTGTAATGAGTCTTCCAGGGACAAAAGCACTCTGGGATTCATCAATCACCAAAGCGAGGACTCTTTTCAACCGGTTAGCTAGGACCTTAGCTATTATTTTGCCTAGAGGTTTAAATGAAACTTACATTTGCCTTATTCCAAAAGTTAAAAACCCTCAGTCCCATTGAGTCTAGTCTAGTAAGTAGTGACACCATCGTCAACCTTTTCTCTTTTTTCTTTATTCAACAAAGCATCTTTGATAATAGACGGATTCTACTTTTATATGCTAACAGCTGCCCGGATTTGACCCTTTATTACTAAGCAGAACCTTCGAAGGTTAGAAAAATGTTACTACTATAAAAAAAAATTTACAAGTTTTAATATAAATTGTTATGTGATGAGTTGTAATTAGTGCAGGTGTGAATCCACCATTCTATCTCCACCAATCAAAACACACCACGTAACCACTTTTTCCAAAAATTGTAAACTTTTATGTAATCATAACAATATTCCGAAATCTAATAGAAAATCGATCAAGAAATGAGTGGATGGCGACTAATTTGAAATAGAATGGTAGTTTCCTTTCATAAAAAAAGTAATGTTAATGTGATCATGTCAACGTCATTTGTTCTTTTCAGACACGTTTTTTCTAAATTAATGATTTTTTTTCACCTCTAAATTCAATGTCACACATTTTATTTATTAAAAATTGAATGATGTTAGGTATGTTACAAATTGATGTGTGTTCAATCATAGAAAAAAGTAATTCAAAAATTTATTTATTTAGATTTAAAATCCACCAATCAAATTAATTATCTCTAAAATTTGTAATATATCTAACATTTAGTTTTAAAACATTCTAAACTAGCTTTATATAATATGCTCATATAATGTATTGTTCTTTTTTCTAGGATGCAATTTAAAGTACGATCGATTGATGAAGATAGAAGAAAACTTATTTCAACCACACACTTTAATGATTTTTTTATAGATTATTTTTTTAATACAATATAAGAAGTTTATGGACTAAATTAGAACATTTAAAATATTATGGGTCATTTTAAAACATGAGACAAATGTTAGAGACTAAAATAGTATTAAAGATATATTTTTTTTATAATTTATTTTATAAGTAATTGATATCAAATACATCATTCATGATAAAATTTTAATTTTCAAAAAAGCTAAAAAGTATAGATGATGTCACATCATTTTCATTTATTATTATTATTATTTATTTAGTAAATTGAAATTTTAAATGACAATAGCATGACATTATATATGTTTAGATTCTTGAAAAACTACTTCCTCAAAAACAAAAACAAAAAAACAAAAAAAACAAAAAACTAAATAAATAAAAAGAAAATAAAAAAGGATTCTTGAAAAACTAAAGCAAATGAAGAGCTGTTGATAAAGGATATTAACTAGAATTCGGTGGGGTGCCAATGAAATACCATGGGTCATAATTCTTTTGTATGAAAAATAGAATGAAAAAATGGTATATATGTGGTCCCTGAAATTTAATTCCATTTCTATTTTAATACAGAAAATTTGGAAAGTTTGTAATTAGCTCTTTGAGAATGACAGTATCCCTGAAAATGATGACATATATTATTATTATTATTATTTGTCAATATGGACTAGGAATAACAGATAGACTTTGTAAAATGAAACTTGGGCCCAAACTTGTGAAATTTTAACCTGAATAAAAAAGGGGTTAACCAGTACCCGATCCTTTTTCTTTTTCTTTTTTTCTTTTTCTTTTTTTTATGGGCTGGGTTGGGTTAACCTATCTAATCCACAACTCAAAAAAAAAAAAAAATATATATATATATATATAGAGAGAGAGAGAGGGAGAGAGAGAGAGAGAGAGAGAGAGAGAGAGTCTATGTTATTGGGCTAAGCTCATTTTGCTATGCTAAGACCTATTCTAATGTGGGTTAGAACGTTAGGTCTGACTCACTATTCTAGCAGGACCATGCTAAAGGGCCAGTCTTCACACAAACTCAGCATCCCAAAAATAAAGACAACAACCATTAACAAATACATGTATATTAATTCACAAATGTTAGTACGTATTTATAGATTTGAGAGCAAATATCTTGTGGCAGAAAGATAAGTAACATCGGGAAAAATTAACTAGGGAAGCAATTAACATAACCAATATGGCAGAATGTTAAATAGTAAAGCATAATGTAAAATAACACAGCAAAAATGTAAGAATGATAAGTCCTTCTGCAAGAAGTGAACCAAAGAGAACCCAAACCCTAACTTGGATAACCTTGCTATTGGGTTGAGCCATCAAAGTTGTGCATTCTAGGGAATGGGCCTAGATGACTACTTGTTGCTGCTTTGGAATTTTTAATAGTGGGTTTCTTGTAAGATAGCCTATTGATGCATGCATTTTCTGCCTTTTTTACTCTCTCTTCTTTTAATTCACTCTTTCTCTTTTCTCTGTTATTTCTCTTTGAGTTCTCTCCGTTTTCTTGCTTTAGTCACTATCCTCCTTCCCTTTATAGCTATTGTTCCTATTTATACTGGGCTGATACTATAGAATTTCTTTCTTTTACCCTTATAGCTCACCAAACATTTTTATCTGCTGTGAGCACCTCTTTAGAGCTACCCACTAACCTATTGGTTGCTCGCCCCCACTACATCTGGGCATGCCCATTAGCTTCTCTCTCTTATACTACCCATTCCACAATAAATTCCAACTCGTTTGGTTCTGCCGTGAGCCTTTCCTTCTTGCTTGAAAGGATAAGAATTTGGGTCTCTCTCTACTTATCTCTCAAGAATGCATCAAATGGTCCCAACTGTCTTCCTCCTATTTTGGGCAAAGATGCCATCCCAGCAAAGCATCTCCCAAAAGAGGCCATGACTAGATACCAGAAATAAGCTATTTTCCTTTTTCCACCAAACCACACCCTCTGTAAATCCCTTGACTGTGAGCCCACTTCCCTTGCATTGGTTGGGTATAGGTTGATGGTGCTCCGGCCATAGTGTTGCTGTTCTACTACTCTTTGTTTTTGTTTTCTTTCTTTCCCACACTGTTTCTGCTATTGTGCTCATCTTTGTCTCGTTTTGCTCTTGCTTCTTTTTCTGCCTATGCTTATCCTTTATGTAGGATGGAAATGGGCTTATTGGGCTTACCTCACTTTTGCCTCTTCTTGGGCTTGTGGGCCTGCCTGTTGTTGTTTTCTACCAGGTTGGCCCATTGTACCTTTTTTCTTTCCCTCTTCCCTTTCAAACTTTTATGGCCCTTTGTTTTTGCCATTGCTTACTAACCTCTTTTCTCCATCTCTCTTTGCTGGTTATTGGGCTTTTATGCTATTGGGCACTTTTTATCAAAAAAACGGGTATCAACAAACCCTAAATTTCTACAATGAAACTCATAACATTCTTATCATTATCAGTTTTTGTTACCTTAGAACAATACCAGAACTACGGTCACTTAGTGTACTTTGTTTATTCTAAAAATATTATTACTTAATTTTAATAACTTTTTTAATGTAAGAAATTAAAAAAGAAAAGAAAAATAAATCGTTTTTGGCACTTAACGGCAAATCATCTAACTTTTATGGTGATTAGGGGTGTGCATCAAAACCATACCCAATGAAATTGACCCAACCCAACTCAACCTAATGCGTCGAGTTGGTTTTCATGGGTTGTGTTAGGTTGGAATTTTATTTGAGCCTTGGTATGGATCGAGTCTAAGTTGATAGTTTTTTCAACCCATATGACCCAACATGACCCATCATTTATACGAGTCTGTTTTATTATCGTTATTTCAATTCTTTAATTTAATTGATTTTGGATTTTGGTATTTTGATACTTAGTTAGGATGAATTTGAAATATTATATAAATTTTAATAATTTATACAAGTTTATTTTATTATTTTTATTTCAATTTTTTAATTTAATTGATTTTGGATTTTGGTATTTTGATAACTAGTAAGGATGAATTTGAAATATTATATAAATTGTAATAATTTATGCAAGTTTATTTTATTATCGTTATTTCAATTTAATTGATTTTAGTATTTTGATAACTAGTTAGGATGAATTTGAAATATTATATAAATTGTAATAATTTATTAAAAAAATTGTTTAAATAATTGATGAAAAGCTCCATTTTTTTACAAGGTTATGCATGCATAAACCACTGACCCAGACGTCAGGTTGAGTTGAGTTGAGTTGATAATTTATCAACTTGACAAGGTTAGATTGGGTTGAATAAATTAACCTTTCAACTCAACTCAACCTATACACACCTCAAGTAGTGTTAATATCATTAGTGAACTTTGATGCGTGGAAAACTAAAAATTTTATATTACTATTTAACTTTTATTTTTGAAATTTAGTGTTTTTTGTTCATTATTATCATTGTTATGCGAACAAATATGGGTCGATCTGTAACCTGATTAACTAAACCCATATATACTTAATCGACCTGATCTATTCATACCCCATTTAAGATGATCCATTTTTTTAACCTGAACCCAATCAATAGCCATACTTGACCTGACCAATTTTCCAAGTTTAATATTCACAGGTTTTACTAGATATGGCAAAACAAGTCAAAATTTTCTGACTCGACCCAACCAAAACCCAATTTTTTTGACCCGAAGCAAAAACGGGTTGATTCGTGACTCGACTCGTGTTTTTTTGTGGGTCAACCCAACTTGACCCGCGACCCGACCTGAACCCGAACCATTTTTTTTTTAACTTTTTTTTTTTGGGTAAAAAATAGTAAAATTAAGACAATATTGGTTTAATTGTTTATTGTGAGCTTTTAGGAAACAATGGATACATTTACATAACTGCATGCAAATTAATTGAAAGATAAATGCATGTGGTTGAACATTTTGTAATGAGTAAATATTTTTAAATATCAAATAGCAAAGTACATGCCAAGATAATCTGTAGAGTTAAAAACATAAATTTAAAATTGTAGACATGTGTAGAAACATTCACAAGTGTGAAAATAGTGAAGCCAAAGTATTAAATTAACATAAATTATGAATGCTTAGACCTATTTTTTAACAATTTATATACAAAGTAAACGGCTTTTTAAAATAAATTATGATATTTCCTAGAATATGTGTTACTTAACAATGATATGATATTCATAGAAAAGACCATGTATAAATAAGTAAGCAATCAAACTTTAATGTATATCTCAAATTGAAATAGAGTGTCAACCACAATTGATAATAGATTATAAAATTAATTTTCAAGATTGTAAATTTCTTAGATATTTTTATTCTGTATCAAATGAGTTATCCAATAAGTCATTTGTAATTTTGTTTTATGTTTTGGGATGTTGATATTTTGTAAAAATAAAACTTGTGTTTATTTTGTTTTAGATAGCAATTAGGATTTATATAATTTTAAAATTACTGAATAAGTATTAATAAATTTAACTGAGTTTATTCTTGATATAAGTGGTAAATTCAAAATAATATATTTTACATCAAGTAATTAGTTGCATAACTTTCCAAATGGCAAATATATGTTGTTTTCTTTATAAAAATAAAAAATAAAAATAATTCATGTGAAAAATATGGGTCAATCCGACCTGACCTGCAACCCGATTTAAACCTGCTTAAAATGACTTGTTTTTGACCCGTGATCCATTTGACCCGCAACCCGATTGACCCAACCCGAACCTAACCCGACCCACCCATTTTGCTATGTCTAGGTTTTACGTAATTAACAACAATTTTGTAACATTTTCTAATAACTCAAGTGAAATTGAACAACGACTCCACGTTGAGTATGATACCCACTAGTAATATTAGAGGTAAACACAGCATAACGTAGGTACAACCAACAAATTTTAAAACGGTAAAAGAAAGATGTTCATATGTACGACCCTTTTTCATTTTAAATTCGAAAAGATCTGCACAAATTTTTAATAAAGTACACGTTCCTTTTTCTTTTCTTTTTTTTCTTTTCTTCGTTTTAAGAAACTCTTCCTAGTTTTTTTAAAACTTTCTTTTTGTAATATTTTTTTATGAGAATCTTTTGCTGAATTAATAGTTTGTTTTAAACTAACTGAATGATACATGTACATACACCAAGCTGGAAACTCTACTCCGTGTATTGCTAAGCGTACAATAGTTTATTAATTAATCTCAACATTTGATTTACTTTGTAATAAAAGAGATCAGGTGATAATGTTATTGCAAAAGTGAATTAAGGGAAAAAAAGAAAAAGAAAAAAAAGTGCTTATGCATGTAGTAGTAACACAAAAAAGTGGGAGAGAAAGAGAAAAGAATGTGTACACCAAAGTTTGCGTAAGAAGGAAGCGAAAGTAAAAGGATCAAGAAATGAAAGAAAGCTCTCAACCTTCCCCTTCCCCCAGTGAAGAAGAGGAGGACGCCCTTCACCGTAGTACTAAAAAGATTAAGGATGGACACACCTCTCCATTGCCCAACTCCCCATTCCAAGCCCCCAGCTACAAGACTAAGCTGGTTGGATAGTTACCCGGAGCTTACGAAGTCGCTTTTAACCTCGTTGAACAGATGCAAGAAGACGTTGAATTGGATTCTGAGGAAGAGAATGTGGATGAAGGAGACGTGGTTCTTGCTCTCACAAAGGATGAAGAAATCCGCATCAGATCCCAATGGTCCAAAGCTCTCATTATTAAGACTTTTGGCAGGACTGTTGGCTACTTTTTCCTTTCACAAAGAGTCAGAGAGCTGTGGGGCCTTGCAGGAAGATTAGACTTGGTAGACCTTGGCCATGACTACTTTCTTGCACGGTTCGAACTGGATGCAGACCTGGATCACGTTCTCAAGGATGGACCCTGGTTTATTGGCCAGCATTTCCTAGCCATTAAATCCTGGGAACCTGAGTTCAAAGCCTCCTCGGCCAACCTCTCACAAGTAGCTATTTGGATTCGTCTTTCTGGACTCCCCATTGAATATTATGACTCGGTTATTCTCAAAAAGATTGGATCAAAGATTGGACCTGTCCTAAGAATCGATGGAGACACTGCGTCCAATGCCCGGGGCCGCTTCGCTAGACTTTGTGTTCAAGTAAGTCTCGATAAACCTCTTGCTAAGAATGTCATTATCAGTAAGTTCCGTCAACCAATCACCTATGAAGGCATCCATTCCCTTTGCTTCTCTTGTGGTCAGCTTGGGCACAGGAAGGATGCATGCCCTCAAACCATTAGAGAGCCCACTAAACATTTCAACCATGAGCACGGAAACCACTCTACCCAAGTGCCTATCTCTTCCTCATCTCCCAGCTCGTCTGAACCTTCTTCCTCGGACCGAGTTAGCTCGCCAAGGGAAGCAGTGCCGAACGCTTTTGGGCCTTGGCTGCTGGTTTCCAGGAAAAAACCGAATCCCAAGGTTAAGGCTGGCACTCCTAGCAAGTCACCTCAGCCAGTTTTCCAGGCTCCTTTTCCGCCTACACGGAACAATCCCATCCCCCATCATGTCCCCATTCCCAGCGTGGTTAAAGGAACTAAACCGGGTTACAATAAAGGTAAAAGGAAACAAACTTCTACAACTACGCCTACATTGAAACCAAGCTATAAAACCAAGCCTAAGGCCCCAAGCCCAGCCAAACATTCTAAAGCCCCAAGCCCAGCCAAACATTCTAAGGCCCATTCTCCTAATGTGAACCCAGCCACTCGGCCCAGCCAACCCTCTACCAGTAACTTTAACCTCACCGACCCTCCTTTAACCTCTGATCATTCGCCTTTCTCCTTCACTGCACAACGTTTAGCCGCTGCTTCCCCCACTCCTTCTCACCATGACTTAGGTAATCTGGCACAAGAACAAGATCGTAGAGCTCGGGGACAGAACGATCAATACCATCTATTGGGACCCGCTGACAGTTCTCGGTTGGATGGACAAGGAGTTGATGGAAGCTTGGAGCTTCATTTTTCCTCTGATGGACAAGAGCAGGGTGGACGGTTGCTTGCCGCTAACGGATCCAACATGGCATTACACCCCCAACCCATGGTGGCGGTTCAATCTGGATCGCCCGCCTTTGCTGCCTCCGGGGCAAACGACCTTCAACACCTCAAGCATTCTCTTGGAATCAGACCTCTCCGAAGCATCTCTCGACCTGATGGAGAGGGAATTAGTCCCCTTGGAGATATGTCAGAGGAAATTTCTCACCAGGGAAGCCACCGGAGTGCTAATCCAAGGCACCCTTCCTCAACTGAAGCTCATCCAAACAATTATGGCGACAGCGAGCTTCACGCTCGGGACTCTAACCAAGCAAACGCAGTTGAATCTGCTGGAACACTCCATGACTCTGTTGACGGGAACTCATGTTCCCAAGGAGGACCTTCGGCAGGTGGGATGGACTTGGATGACTTCCAGGAGGGTGTTTGCCCTAGATGTGAGAGACCGCGCCCCCGGCCCATTTTTATAGGAATGTTGGGCCAAACCCATGTGAATGGGTGGAGTCGTGTTATTGTCTCTCAAAGTGGAGATTCGACTAGTTATATTTTTCCCTTTAGATTAAGGGTTTTACAATGGAATCGCCACTTATTTAATTATTGGAAAAATAAGAAAACCATGAATGAAAAATTCCTCATTTTATTAATTTGAAATTGAATTTACATTGATCATAGAAAAATTACATGGTTTTGGTCCTAGATACAATCTAAGATAAAGTACATGGCTTTATTTTCTAGTTACAATCTAAAAATCAAAAATTACATGGATAAGTATTTGATCTACTAACCCTTGATCTAAGCTCGGAGGCTATGTTACAAGATGGGAAGGTGTTAGGCACCCACCTTGCCCGGTGAAACCGGTCTTCTAGACTATGGTGGCCAGCATTCATATCACATCATCTAATATGTCAATCAATTTGTATGTTGAATTTAATGTGTGTGCATGTGATAAACCATAATTCAATTTATTAAGCATGAAATTTGGATTGAAAAATAAACTCTAGTGAATGTGTGTGGATAGTGATAACCTAGATTCAAGGATTTGAAAGAATTACTAAACAAACATGTTTTTCATATTTTTGATGTGGATTTAAGATTAAATCTAGTGATATGCATGAACATATGATGAACAACTAAGAACATGTGAAGAACACATAAGAACAATTAAGAACATTCAAACATATTCAAGAGAATTATGATGCTTTAATCTTAAATTCTCATCATGACAATATAAGCAAACAGTTAGGGAAGGGGATTATACCTTCATGCAAGATCCATGTAATGGAGGAGGAGATTCTTGATGGAGGTCCTAAGGGTGGAGGAAAAGAAGAACTAGGAGAGGGAGAGTGAGTCTCACTCAATACCTTGAGTCTCAAGAAGACCAAGATATGACAAGACTACTCAACTTCACTAGAACTCAAGAGAAGAGAAGAGAAGAGAGGGGGATTTTTTTTGTCTTGAATGAAGGAGAGGGGGGTTTATATAGTAGTGGTGGAAGAAGTATGAATGAAAGACTATTTAATGAGAGTTGACAAGGAATCATGAACCTAGACCTCATTTTAGCCTTTGGGAAAATCTGGTGCATTAAATGGAAAGATTGGTGGGAGTGAGGAGCAAGCCAAAATTCGGTTTTCCCGTAGCTGCTGTCACAGCCTATAGAGCCAACTTTGAAAAATCATATCTGCCTCAATTCTGATCAGAATTGTCTCATTCTTGTGCTCAAATTGAAGCCCCGGATGTCTAGTTTCTGGAAAAAATAACCTCATTCATAGATTCAAAATATTCTGAGAGATATCAATGAAATGGTAAGCAAAGGTCATTTGTTAGAAAATGGTTTCAGCACAATTAACATTAATAGGTCCCCAAATTAGCTCCCAATTAACATTAAATGGCTCCAATCACTCCCATTTCAGACTTAATTGGCTCTAAATTTACTCTAATTAAAAGATAATTGCACAAATTACTCATTGAATAATTAATGTTTAACTATCTAGTTAATTAAGTGTATGCAACTCTACCATAAAATGCAGTCCTAACCAATCAAATTATGACACATCATCGATCTCAAATTGATTATATTTATAACCAATTGAAATCAATTGTTCATAATCACATATAGTCAGACTCAATTTGTAATAGTGCATCTCAGCCATTAAAACTTGATTTGATGATAACTTTCAATCTAATGGTCCGATTAGGGCTCATGACCAGTCGATTTGATCGTTACAACATCAAGATCATTTTGGTGAAATGAAATTAAGGATCTAATGACCAGAATCAAGATGCATATTTCCAATGTGAAATTACCCTTTTACCCTTCATGTGAGGTTAAATACGGGTTGCAAAATTGGGTGTCAACACTAGAATGTGAGTCCTTCAACCCTCATATCTCCCCCAAAATGAATATTTTAATTTGGAACTGCAGGGGGGCCATGAAACCCTCCTTTAGAAGCTCTATCCGTAATCTAACTAATTTCCATTCTCCTGGAATCATCGTCATTACTGAGACCCGTATTAGCGGATCCAGAGCCAGCGACATTCTCCGAGCCCTGCCCTATGATGGCATTCACACTAGTGACCCTATTGGGTTTGCTGGAGGTATCTGGCTCTTATGGCGCAGGGACATGGTCGATTTGGATGTCTTGACTGCTACGGAGCAGGAAATCCACGCCATTGTCAAGGTAAACTCCTCTGTCTCTCCCTGGCTACTCTCTTCTATTTATGGTAGTCCTAGATTTGCTGAACGATTAATTCTTTGGGATAAAATCCGGGCTGTCTCCCTTCTCCATAACCTTCCCTGGGCAATTGTTGGGGATTTTAATGATGTCCTTAATGATTCTGAGAAGAAGGGTGGTAATAGGGTTAATATGACAAGAGCTACAGCTTATAGTAATTGCATGAGTTTTTGTAACATGGTTGACCTTGGTTTTTCTGGTCCTATCTTCACTTGGACCAATCGTAGAGATGTGGATAGGCTTATTCAAACTAGAATTGATAGGTGTTGGGCCAACCCGAATTGGACTCTTACTTATCCTGAAGCTAATGTTACCCATCTTCCCCGTATTAGCTCAAACCACTGCCCTTTGCTCTTTAGCCTCTCTAGAATTTCCGGTTGTAAAGCGGAGAGGCCCTTTAGGTTTGAAAAAATGTGGCTTAGCCAACCTGGTTTTCCTCTCATTATTGAAAAGGCTTGGGATGGGAGCCCCATGCTTGACCAAGCAATCTCCTCATTTGTTAAGTTTGCCACCACCTGGAACAAAGAGGTTTTTGGTAATATTTTCGTTCATAAGAAAAAAAATTTGGCACGTCTTAATGGTGCTCAAAAAGCCATGGCTTCTAGTCCCTCGGCTTTCCTCATTGCCCTTGAGAAAGATCTATCCCTTGAGTACAACACTATCCTTAATCAAGAAGAAAAATTTTGGGCTCTTAAAGCTCATTTGAACTGGCAGCTTCAAGGAGACAGAAACACCACTTTCTTTCACATTAAAACCCTTAACAGAAGGAAAGCTAATAGAATTGATCGCCTTCAAAACTGTGCCGGGGACTGGCTGGATTCGGAACAGCAAATTATAGACCATATTTTGGGCGGATACTAGGAACTTTATAAAACCCAACATGCCCTTCTCTCTCTTAAGCCTTACAAGGCTCCTGGGCCGGATGGGCTACACGCGGGCTTCTTCCAACATTTCTGGCCCAAATTGGGGAATTCGGTCACTGAAGAAGTCCAGAGAATATTTGCTACCCAGAAAATGCCCTCTTACCTTAATCAGACCCTTGTCATTCTTATTCCAAAAAGAATTGGACCCGAATTACTGGGGCATTTTAGGCCAATCAGTCTTTGCACCACGGTTTACAAAGTGGTTTCTAAGGTCATTGTGAGCAGAATAAGGCCTTTCATGTAACAACTTGTCTCCCCCCTCCAAGCTGCGTTTATCCCCGGTAGGAAGGGTCTTGACAATATGATTATAACCCAAGAGATTCTCCATTCAATGGAAAGGAAAAAAGGCGTTGGAGTAGTGGCATTGAAAATTGACTTGGAGAAAGCTTTTGATAGGCTGGAATGGAGTTTTGTGCGCGAGGTGCTAGTCCATTTCAACTTTCCTCCAAACCTGATTGCTCTCATTATGGACTACATCTCATCATCTACTGTCTCCATCCTCTTCAATGGAGGCAAGCTAGATCTGTTCACCCCTTCCTGCGGGATTAGGCAAGGAGATCCTATCTCTCCTTACATCTTTATCCTTTGCCTTGAGTACCTCGGGCTGCTCATTCACGATAAGATTACTCTCAAGGCTTGGAAAGCAGTTAAAGTATCTAGAACCGGCTCTGCCTTCTCCTATTTGTTTTTTGCTGATGACCTTATTTTGTTTGGTCAAGCTACTCTTTCAACGGTCCATGCCATTGATGATGTACTCAGCCATTTTTGCCATTTGTCAGGGCAGAAAGTTAGCAATGAAAAATCTCAAATTCTTTTCTCTAAAAACACCCCTGACTTGATTAAGAATAGCATATGCTCCTCCCTAGGTTTCATGGAGACTAAGAAGTTTGATAAATATCTGGGGTTTCCTCTCAAATTCTCCAACCGGGGCAACAAGGACTTTGACTTCATTATCCAAAATATTCAAGGAAAGCTTGTTGGTTGGCAAGCCAATCTCCTCTCCTTGGCTGGAAGACGTATCTTGATTCAATCTTCTTCTAGTGCTATTGCCAATTATGTCATGCAAGGTGCTTTGCTTCCTAGTAGGGTCTGCCAAGAGATTGATCGTGCTAATCGCAATTTCCTGTGGGGCTCCACACCTGATAAAAGGAAAATCCATTTGGTGAACTGGAATACTGTCACCTTGCCTATTGATCAAGGTGGGCTTGGCATTCATGCCGCTCGGCCAAGGAATTTAGCTCTCCTTGCTAAACTTGATTGGAAACTCTCCACCGGTGAGAACTTGCCGTGGGCTAAGGTTTTGAGAGCTAAGTACATTTCCAGCCGCATCACTTGCTCCCCGTGGCTCTCTAAAGGCGCCTGCTCTCGAACCTGGGCTGCCTGTAAGGCTGCCAAGCCCATTCTTGATTCCGATTTGAGGAAAGTTATCTCTTCGGGTAACTCCACCTCTTTCTGGTATGATACCTGGACCACTCTTGGTGCTCTTAGGTCTACCATTTCTGGCCCCCTTAATCTGCAAGAAGATCAAAAGCTGGTTGCTAATTTTCTTGATGATAATGGGAATTGGTCATGGGATAATCTCTCCTTTGTCCTTCCCCAATCTATTTTGGATGCTATTAATGCTATCCCTATTAGCACCTCCTCTCCTAGTGAAGACTTAATTGCTTGGGCGCCGTCTAAGGATGGTTGTTTCTCTCTCAATTCTGCCTATTTGTTGGCTAAAGGGTTAAATGTTTTGAACCCTCACACTTTTTCTGCTAGCTGGATCTGGAAGCTTAATGCTCCCCAAAAAATTCTCATCTTCCTTTGGCTGTGTTCCTACAACAGCATTCCGGTTAGAGAAGTTTTAGGTTCAAGAGGTTTAACCATTAATCATTCTTTCCCCTTATGCAACAATCACTCTGAGTCAATTATTCACATATTTAGAGAATGCCAAAGTTTTGTCAGCTTCTGGAACCAGCTTGGGCTGCACTCTAAAGTTATTCAATCTTTTGGCTTGCCTTTCATGGAATGGCTTCATTTTAATAGCACCTGTGGCTTTCCTTCGAAGACTCTTGGTATACCTTGGAAAATTGTTTTTATTTTTGGGATATGGACTCTTTGGCTGAATAGAAACTCTATGGCTTTCCGGGGTAAACATATTAGTCCGGATATTGTGAGGCTTTGCATCGTGAAAGCTGTTGAGTTTTACGTCCTTATTCAAGGTCCAAGTTTGCATGCCCAGAAAATCCAGCGCTCTGTTCTCTGGTCTAAGCCAAGTGTGGGATGGTTTAAATTGAACACAGACGCCTCTGTTCTTCCCTCTTCAGGCTGTGCTGGTGGGGGTGGTCTTCTTAGGGACTCTAATGGTGCTTGGGTTCAAGGCTTCTCTAGGCTTATCGGTACCTCTAATGTCCTCCTTGCGGAGTTGTGGGCGTTAAGGGACGGATTAACTATAGCCTCTAACCTTAACATTGATAAACTTATTATTCATGTGGATGCATCTGAAGTCATTAATCTTCTCTCAAAACCATATAACACTAACCGGCTAACTCAACCTATTGTGACTGACTGCAGGAGCATACTCCAAGTTTTCCAGGAGTATCGCGTGCAACACTGTTATAGGGAAACCAATAGAGTTGCGGACCTGCTTGCTAACATGGGGCGCTGTCAAGATGTGCAGTTTATTTCTTTTGTTAATCCTCCTTTTGCTATGTTGGAGGCTTTAGAATATGACTCTAATGATGTAAACAGGCCCTCACGGACCTCTATTGCTTTTGGTTAATATTATGCTTCCTCCTTTGTTTACCCCAAAAAAAAAAAAAAAAAAAAAAAAAACGCAAAAAAGTGAAGGATTGTGGGGCCATGGTTCCCTAGCCTTTTGAACTTTTTTATTAATATATAATAACAATCTCCCAAAAACATAAATTTAAAGTGATCAATTAGTTCGTATATGTAACCTGTGATCAAAATAAAAATAAAAATAAAAATTATTTGTTACGTAACAAACAAAAACAAATCCTATAAAAAAAAAAATCTCAGCTAAAAAAAGAAAAGGCAAGCGACATATGCATTATAACTATATGTTTCATGTGAGGTTCACTTATTTGGGACCTAAAACTAAAAGTTGGAACTTTAGAATTTAATTGTTTATTCTTCACTCAACTCAAAATCTTCAAGAGATATGTGAAACTTTGTAGAATTGATGATATTTTTGTCATTAAACAAGTTTTTTCCACAAGAATCACAAATCATGAAAAACTCATGTTGAAAATAGAAGTTCACCATTATTAGCATAATAATATAGTTCTACATCTGGATTTTAAAAAAACTGTTGGACTTTTTAGAATTGTGCCAATTGCTAATATAGATCAATAGCCTACCAATTTATTTATGAAATATTTGTACTTGTACTTATTCTTTTGGTATTTATTATAACCATGGAACGAGCATTTTGAATCTTAAATATTATAATATACTCTTTGATTTTTTACATAAAAAAAAAAAAAGAAAAAGAAATTATGGTAAAATTTAGTAGAAAATTAATCATAGATGAATTGAATAATACAAAAGAACATTGAGTTCAATTCTGATATATAATAAATGATAAAGTTGAAATATTTTAAAAATGGTTACTTGTATATTGTATCTTTTATTTTATTAATATTTAATTGATGCTAGTTTCATTTTTCATTATTAATTTTGTTTTATATTTTAGTATATATATTATTCTTGAATAAAAAAAATTACTTGATTCATATCTTACCTCCCAAGTCAAATTCCTCGCTCTGTCCCTAGCCACCAGTCCCACCTTTACAATAACAAAAATAAATTAAAAATAAATATTAAATGGAAAACTCATTTTGCCAAACCATCGACAGTGTTTAATTTGCCTCCAGTTTGAAAAGCCCCATATATAGACGTATAACAAAACACATAATACGCCTAATTGATGTAGTAAAAAGAAAAAAAGAAAAAAAAACATTTTGTTATAAATCTGTCTTCAAGATAATTTTTCTAAATTAGGCCCAGATTCTAAACCAAGCTTCGGAGATGAAGATTGTACCAGAAATTCCCTACGATTGGAAGCCCAGCCACTGTTCATCATGACCCATTTCCTCAAACTCAACCGCACCCTAGCAAACAATTAGGCTATAGCACAAAAAATGGGACATTGTAGATTTCATTAAGCACTAACGAGGATATAACTCAGTAATTGAAGCTTCATTTGTTTAGACAAAGTGAAACTCCTGTTGTGATGATGAGGTATTCGATTTAACACTGCTGTGCCTGAAAAATGCAGGTTGGGAGAGTACAGGAAGATTGCGGGAGAAACTATTAAGCATGAGAACGGAGATTCTAGCCTTTTGCCCTTAATTTTGAAAAAAATTAGCAATATGCCCCTTTTTCGAAACTATATAGGGATATGCCCCTGTTTCGATACTCGATTACTTTAAAATCGAGTTTCATTAAAATACTCAATTCGTAGAAAATCGAGTTATTTCAAATAAAACTAAAAAAAAAAAAAAAAAAAGCATAGAACTCGATTTTAGGGAAGTCGAGTTCCAAAACGCCGCCATAGGGCTTTAAAACGTCACTATAGGGTTTAAAAACGCCACTATAGGGCCCCTTGAACTTGGTATGGGGACTTATAAAATTTTTTTGCAGGAAAACGCCGCTATAGGGCTCTAAAACGTCACTATAGGGCTTAAAAACGTCACTATAGGGCCTAAAAACATCACTATAGGGCACCCAGAACAAAGCGATTACACTTATAAAAAATTTTGCAGAAAAACGCCGCTATAGGGCCTTAAAACGTCACTATAGGGCTTAAAAACGCCACTATAGGGCACCGTGAATATGGGCCAATCACACTTCTAAAAATATTTGCATGAAAACGCCGCTATAGGGTTTTAAAACGTCACTACAGGGTTTAAAAACGCCACTATAGGGCTCCCTGAATATAGAGCAATCACACTTATAAAATTTTTTTTGCATCGAACTCGATTTCCTGAAACTCGAGTTCCATGGAAATTTTTTTTTTTATATATATTTTTTTAAGTTTGATCGGGCATAACTCGATTTTCTACAAATCGAGTATTTAATTGAACTCGATTTTAGGATAATCGAGTGTCGAAACAGGGGCACGCTCCTATATAGTTTGCAAACAGGGGCATGTTGCTAATTTTTTTCAAAATTAGGGGTAAAATGCCAGAATCCTCGCATGAGAACCACTGAAGCCATAGATGGTCTCTCAGCAATATTTTCTTGAACACACAGTATAAGCCGATGTGGATGCATCTCCATATTTCAGTTGTTGAATTTCTTCTCAACGTTGGATCTATAAGATTTGACATATTCCCCTCCCTCCAATTTTTCCATGCCTACATGGTTGTATATAACAATATGTACATACAAAATTAAAAAGGAAATACTTCTATTCCTTTTCAATGTCATGATCACAATTTATGATAAATTACCAACTTTCTCTAGAGTCCTAACTGTTATAAACCTGTGAATTTAATAATTCAATCAACGTATTAACAATTCAAAGAAAAACCTTAACGAATTAGTTGGGAATTTGAGATTTATACTTACATGGGTTGGAAGATACTCTACATTCTCCTCGTCACGAAAACAACTATTTCTTTGGCCACTCACAATTTCCAAAATTAACACACCAAAACTATAAACATCTGATTTAACAAAGAAATGTCCATGCGTTACATATTCTAGAGCCATGTATCACTGCATATAAAAGATAATATTCTTTACAAATCATCTTCAATTCAAATGGTAGTAGAGCTTTACAAATCAAGATAATATTCAAATTGTAAGGTTGAATTTAATCAACCATCTTGTTAGCTTTATTTCGTACTAAATTTGCTTATAATTTAGCAATTAGTAATCCTGTGTTTAGGTGGGAATCATGTAAGGGTAGTGTGTGAGAGAGTATGAAGAAATGCTCAAGACTGTACAGTGAAACAGGGACTCACGGGTGGCTCGTGGCTTACAAGCCGCCAGATGATGCACATGAGTGAAGCATGCAGAGAAACTGAACCGTCATGCCAACTATAGCACTACAGGACAAAAAGTCCAGACCGGCCATTCAGTTATCTCACGGCTTGGACTCGCGACTCAGTCAAATTACGAGACCAAGTCGCCAGTTCACTCTGTTATGGAAAAACTCACTCTTTGCATTCCTTTCTCACTCCAGTATAAATACCCCTTATACCCACGAAATATTGAGAGCTTCCAGAGAAAATTTTGAGAGAGAAACCCTAAAGAAAAACAAGATTGACTCATCTACAATCTTCTCATAGTGACTCTTCAAATTCCTCAACTCTCACCCTCTCCATTGTTACATCCTTGAGAGGTTCTTTAACTAAATCCTTTTCTCACCTTACCTATATCTGTGAGAAGGCTTTTTGGTGCTTTGGGAAGCAATTCGGAAGGAACCAATTCATATTGGTTGATGCTATGGTTTATAGCGGAATCCGATAAGTTAAAGAAGAAATAGGTTCGACATAACCTCGTTGGAGTAGGAGCTTGGAGGGCTTAGGTACACTGCGTAGATTAGGGTTGAAGGATCTTCTGCTGCTCATGTATCATAACTACATTCTTTAGTGAATTATTTACCGCTTGGAGGGCGGTGGAGAGGTTTTATGCCGAGGGTTTCGGTTTCCTCTTCAATAACACATCGTTGTGTTGTCCTTGTGTTTGCATCTCTCTTCCCTTAATCTTTGCCATTTAATTTCTACTGTGGATGTGATTTTATTTGGTTTAGATTGTTTATCAATTATGTTATATGCTTATGTTCATATTCCGCACATTAATTGTTTGATAATAAGCTTGAATTGATAATTTAGAAATTGGGGGTCTAAACATTCATAGTGTTTTATACACATATTGAACTTTCAATTGGTATCAGAGCAGGTACACTTATATTGGTTTTATTACCTTAGTGTGATCCTTGAACCCATATTGAGATGGACCAGTCTCAATCTCTAAATGCTCCACCATATTTTGATGGTAGCAACTATGTCTTTTGGAAGGTGCGGATGAAAGCATTTTTGTGCTCTATAGATGAGGCTGTTTTGGATGCAGGTGAAATAGGTTGGACAAGGCCAGACGTAGCCCAATCCACATGGGATAAGGCAGCCCTCGCGGCGTTAAATGCTAATAGCAAAACACTTAACTCTATTTTTTATGGTGTGTCACCAGATGAGTTCCATCAGATTTCTTACATTACCATTACTAAGGAGGCTTGGCAGTTATTGGAGACAACTTATGAGGGAACAAAGAAAGTAAAAGACACGAAGCTATAGATGCTGACCACCCGATTTGAGGAGCTTAGAATGAGTGAGGACGAGTCCTTTGATTCTTTCTATAGTAAGCTGAATGAAGTGGTCATCGGCAAGTTTAATTTGGGAGAGAAAACGAAGGATTCCAAGGTAGTAAGGAAAATTCTTCGTTCATTGCCAAAGAGCTTCCATGCAAAGGTGACTACAATTGAGGAGAGCAAGGACCTTGATGAAATCAAAGTCCAAGAGCTGATTGGTTCTCTCCAAACATATGAGCTTTCATTGCCAAACCAAAGAAAGAGCAAATCACTTGCTCTTAAGATGATAAATGAAAGGGTAGAAGCTCACAGCTCATCGGATGAGGATGTAATCGAAAAGGATGTTGCCTATCTTTCAAAGAATTTCTGCAAATTTCTAAAGTTCAAGAACAGTGGGAAATTTGGTGATAAAGGAAAATTCATGAGTTCTGGAAAGGAGAAGAAGGACTTTAAAAGGAGAGAAGGGAAGGAGTCCCAATCTACTCAAGGAGTCACTTGTTTTGAGTGTAATGGGCATGGCCATTTCAAAAAGGAATGTCCCAACTATTTGAGATCGAAGGCCAAGGCGTATGCCACCACTCTCAGTGACTTAGATTCCTTTGCCTCTGATTCGGAGGATAGCTGTGATGAAGAAGGAAATTTCTCAACATTTATGACTATTGCTCATGTTGAGTCTTCAGAGGACTTGAATTTGCTTGTGCAAGAACTTAGGGAGCATAGTGATGAGGAATCCATGGGAATTGTAGAAGAATCAGATGCTAAAGAAGATGAAGATACAATCGGTCTTCAAGAGAATTACAACTCACTCCTTGAGAAGTCGGGAGAGTATGCAAGGGTGGCCAAGGCGGCGTGAAGAAGATGAAGAAAGCAAAGGAGGACTATTGAAGTCTCCTAGTGAGATACAAGGAGACCAAGTGTGAGATTGAGACGCTAAATGGTGAGCTAACCGAAGCTTACACTAAGGTGAAATTCCTTAAGCTTGAGATGGTTCAAGCAAATGCCAAGCTAGAGCGAGTATCCACAAAAAGGCTTAATGATGTCCTCTCTCTTCAAAAACCCTTCTCCGAAAAAACCGGATTAGGATACATTGGAGAAAGTAGTTCAACTATGAATATCTCCAAAGAAGTGAAGTTTGTGAAGGCCAAAGAGCCGGTTGTAGTTGCCCCTACCATGGAGAAGGCAAAGGTTAAGAAGAAAAAGATCGTGGCTGACCAAATGGTGCAGAATAAACCCCGTAACCAATCAATGGTCAGGTCTAAAGCCAGAGCAAAATCTCTTCCATGATCACAAAGAGGTCCTAGAACGAACCATGTGTGTCATCACTGTGGACTTCAAGGACACACTCAACCCAATTGTCATAAGCTTAGAGCATTGAAGAATGCAAGTAATCAAAGGTCAAGAGGACCAAGAAATGACAAGAATACTTGGGCTGTTAAGTCATCAAAAGGTCGAAATGATGATCCCGATGTGATGGACGTGATGAAAATGATCGGTGCATTCACCACATGCTTGGAAAGTTTCAAAAGAAGGTTTGAAAGCCCTAACTCTCGTACCTAATCCTATAGGGATATCACCCCAAATGCACGTGACGTGTGGGTGAAGAAGGGTACTTATGCATAACATGTCCATTTATTAATGCTTTCTATGTTGTGTGACTATGCTTGGTTGTATGCTTTTTGCAAGTTTGAGTTGAAAAATTCTCTGTTTGTTTGCATTTGTTTTAATTGTTTTTACATTATTGTTTTTTATCAATCTTTTCTTGTTTTTGTGTCAAAAATCCAAAAAACACATAAAAAGTAGAAAATCAAAAAGTTTGATCGACTTTGTTGAGTTTTGTCTCATAGCATGTTTTACCTTGTACCTTTGTACTAATGGCCTTGTGCATTTACGAGCGTAGCTTGTTCCCTATGCACTTATATCATTGTGGGAGAACTCTTGACATCTATGTGACTGTTATAAATAGATCTTCAAACTTGTCATGAATGATTAGTGTATGGTTTTGTTGATCTTGAGACATGCATAGACTTGTGCGTATATATCTTCCCACTCATTTATTTTATTGTTTTTGCTTAAAGAGTTCACCAAATGTAAATCTCCAAATAAAAAGAGATATTGAGTTGTAAAAGCCTATCGCACATACTAGTATTTGACTAAGAAAAAGGGAAAGTGACGTAAAATAAAATGTATGATGCCCAAAGAGCCAAAGGCTAACTCATCAAATTGAAATATAAAAATTTCAGGCATCGATCTCACAATGAGATGTATTGATTCAAAAAGATCAAATGATATGATGTATATGGAGCCAAATGAAAAGCTTCACAAGTTATGTAATTAAGTTATGTGGGAGGTCATATATGCATATTTCTATAATTGAGATGGGTCACATTATCTAATGCTAATTGTGTATGCCTTGGTTGAATTGATCATTGAAGCTTCACATTAGACTAAGGACTATCTCATTTTTTATACCCATACACTTCACACAAGTCTATGTTCAATGAATGTCATATTCATTTGTGTGATTGTACTTGATTAAATGTGTTTTCACATGCTCAATCTTTGTTGATCGAACAAAATTTTTTTAAAAAAGTGTTTTAGCTGTTTTTGGAAAGTATTTTGTTTTTGCAAAAATTGTCAAAATCTTCAAAAACAATGTTGCCCTGTTCTAGCGACTCAGTCGTGGGTTGATCCAATTGCATGCCTTAGTCACGAACCCACATAGAGATTTTTTGCGACTCATTAGTGGGTCAATGTCTCAGTCGTAAAAATACTTAGAATATTTTTCAAAATTTGGTTTTTTAATGTATCTCGCGGCTCAGTCAGGCGACTTGTTCGTGGGTGGAAGGTCTAGTCGCAAGGGGTACACAGAAATTTCCATGGCCACAACACAATCCTCGAACCACTCAAACCCCTTCCACTTATTGATCAAGAGATAGACCAGTCTACATCTATCCGCCGACCTGGAAATGAATCGGTTGAGGGTTACGATCATCTTAGTAAGCTTTTGGACCTCTTTTGCGTTTTGTGGTGGTTTCAAGTCGTTTATAGTCTTGATCTGGTTGAGGTTAACCTCAATTCCCCTATGAGTAACCATGTAGCCTGAAAACTTGCCTGACCACATGCCAGATGAGCACTTGGAAGCATTCAGGCGTAGCTTATGCTTCCTCAAGGCACCAAAGGTGCTGCCGAGGTCCCCTAAATGCTCGGACACCACTTTACTCTTCACCACCATGTCATCGACATAGATTTCGATGCTCTTGCCCAACTGTGGTTCGAACATTCTTGTCATCATCCTTTGATACGTGGATCTTGCATTCTTCAGACCAAACGGCATTACCTTATTGTGGTAATTCCCAGTTGGCGTCACGAAAGCTGTTTTCTCCTGATCCTCTAGCGCTAGTGGTATTTGATGATAGCCTTGGAAGGCATCTAGGAAGCTCATCCGAGGATGGCCTACTGTCGCATCCACTAGCTGATCTATCCGGGGCATAGGGAACAGGTCTTTAAGGCACACTTTATTTAGGTCTGTGAAGTCCACACAAACTCGCCATTTCCCACTTTTCTTCTTGACCACCACAGTGTTGGATAACCATTTGGGGTAAAAGACTTCTTTAATAGCCCCAGCGCGCTTAAGTTTCGTCACTTCATCCCTAATCGCATCGGCATGCTCTTTTGACAGGCGACGGGGCAGTTGCTTCTTGGGAGTGATGGTCGGGTTGACATTGAGGTGATGGCAGATGAAAGCTGGGTCGATCCCAGGAGCATCACAGGCATCCCATGCAAATACATCAATGTTTCTTTTAAGAAACTCGATCAACTCCTCTTTCTCCTGAAGTGGCAGCTGAGCCCTTACCCGAAAGAATTTCTTCGGGTCACTGCCAATAATCACTTCTTCTAAATCTTCGCATTTTGCCTCCTCGGCAGTTGTGTCAGGGGGTGAAACCGGGGCCTTTAATTGCTATAAATTCTTCTCAGCGAAGGCCGAGGACTCCGCATCGAGCCAATGTGAGACGGTCGCTACCACGCATTGCTTCGCTGTGGGTTGGTAGCCACAGATTTCGAGGACTTGGTCCCCTGACGGGAATTTCACCTTCTGGTGCAACGAGAAAGAAACAGCCCCTAAGGTATGGAGCTAGGGCCTACCGACGATGGCTGTATAGGGAGAGTAGGTGTCCACCACAATGAAGTTCACCTCCATTATCTCTAGGCCATCTGAATGGGCAGCCTAACTATGCCTTTAGGAACGATAAGCTTCCCATCGAAGCTCATCAGAGGAGAGTTATAGGGCATCAAATCTTTTGGTTTTAACCTCAGCCCCTTGTAGAGGTCGGGGTACATAACCTCGGCCGCACTGCCGCCATCGACCATCATTCTTTTCACATCGTAATCCCCGATTCTGAGGGTGACCAGCAGCGCATCGTCGTGGGGCTGGATGGTTCTGATTTTATCCTCCTCTGAAAAACTCAAAACGGGACGAAAGTTCATTTCGGCCCTCTTCGGCCCTGGTTGGGACTCCTCGGCAGACAATTAAGCCACCGATAACACTCGTGCAGGGCGCGTGCCTGTTCTCCCTAGCGTGGCCACGATTATGTTAATAGTTCTCGCGGGTGGCCTTAGGGCAACATCCCTCCTGGCTTCTTAATGGCTTTGATGACCACTGGAATGATGCAAAATGTGCTTCAGTTTTCCTACCCGGACTAGCTGGTCCAAGTGGTTCCAGAGGTCCTTGCAATTCTCCGTGGTATGCCCGTGGTCTTGGTGGTATTGGCAATAAGAGTTCTAATTGCGCCTCGAGGGTTCTCCCGCCATCTTATTCGGCCACCTAAAGTATGACTCGTTCTTAATTTTCTCCAACACTCGATGTACTGGTTCTCAAAATACGGCGTTGACAGTTTGTGCGTTGGTTGTTCCGGGTTGCCCTACGAAGTCTCTCCTCGAGCGGTTGATGCTATACCGATCTGACCTAAAATCCCTCCTCTCCTGAGGGATAACCTTCTCTTTTCCGCTTCCCTTTAACTGGTCTTCCTCTACTCGTTTATACTTATCAATCCAATCCATCAGTTGGTGCATACTGGTGGTAAGCTTGCTAGTCAGAGACTTCCTAAGGCCGTGATCGGCTGGGAGACTATTTTTAAAGGTGATAATGGCGACGTCATCAAAATTTTCCTCCATTTCATTGTACGTCTCCCAATATCTGTCTGAGTAGGCCTTTAAGGTTTCTCCGTCATGCATGGATAGCGACAAAAAAGCACTCAAAGGCTAAGGGGCTCTGCGGTTCGTAACGAAGCGAGAGTCGAAAGCTTAGGTCACTGCCTATACGAATTTATGGAGTTCGCCTTCAGACCGTTAAACCACCTCATCGCCACTGATCCCATGCTGGACGGGAAAACCTTGCACATCAGCGCCTCGTTCCTAGAATGAACAGCCATCCTTTGGTTGAACTGGCTCACATGTTCCACAGGGTCTGTTCTACCACTGTAAATGGCGAAGGTTGGCTGCTGGAACCATCGAGGAAGTACCTTCTATGTGATGCGTGAAAGGTGACTTGGAGAGTTGATCCAATGCCCTGCTCATGACATCGTTTCCCAAGCCCCTAGGAGATAGGCTTCTACGCTTACGCCTCCGGTAATGTTCTTCTTTGTGGGAGAAGGTCTCACTTAGGGGAGTTCTCGATCTTCGTCTATAGTCATCGTCACTTTCATCGTCGGAGGGCGCATCAAGCTTGGAACGAGATTGCCTTTGCTGTGCATGGTGAAACTTTCTCTTCAAATTGTCTATTTCTCGCTGCATGGCCCGCTTATCATTCTGTTTCTGGGACATATGGCTTCTAACTTCTTCTGGTTGCAGGGCCCAGTCGTTATTTTGTCTTTGAAGCACGTGACTGCCCACGCGAGAGTTGCTCTTGCTGGTTTGAATGGTGTTTATGCTTCCCTCTCGAAACTTTCCATTCTCTTCATTTCGATCACGTTCGGGGTTAGGAAAGTTACCCTGTTGTTAGGATTTAGCCGGTTCGGGCTGATGGGAGCCTGCTTGATGAGGGCCTGATCCTACCATGCCTGATCGTTGTCCTTACTAACACACAAGCTCTTCCCATAGATGGCATCAATTGTAGGGATTGGGTTTGAGCGTTCCTTCTATTAGACAAAAGGTCTCAAGCCTAACTAACCCAATACAATAAATTTTTAGAGAATGGGTTTAAGAACTAGGTCCTAGCCCGAACTACAATAATTAGGCACGGTTAGGTGTGGGCTGAGTAATAAGGATATGGGTTAAAGTAGGGAACGTCCGAGGAGCTTAGTATTCTTCTTCTTCTTCTTTCAGTACTAGGTTGCAGAGACTTTCAAGATCATGCAGACTGTCACAGTTTTCTCCTTTTTTCTCTCTTCCTGCTCCTTTTTTTAGCGATCCCCATTTTTGGAAGGTCTCTCACATTATATACTTCTTTTTAGTCGATCTTGACCCTCCACCTGTTGATTGTGCAGGTCATTACTCGAGTACTCGTCCCATCAGCCACCTTCCTAAACCTTCTGTGAGTTGCGGCAACCAAGGCCGTACTGTTCAGGGGTCCTTTCCTCATTAATGCGGCCAGAACGTTAGTTGGACGCATTCAATGTGGAGGTGACAACTTCTTCTTGAATTGCTCCTACACCATACCCCTGTGTGTGTCCTACTGTACTCGTCCTTTTTTTTAGGAGCGCTCTAGGAAGCTGCCTTTGATGGCGTGCCATTCTCTCCTTCTGGGGTCTGGAACGCCAAGGACAGGATCGTCCTCGGCAACATCTCTAGGCCATTTGGACTTTCATTATACGTTCTCGGACATTTTTCTCTCCTCGGCGCAGGCCTTGGGCCCAGTACAAAGTGGGCCGAGGTTGCTAAGTTCTTTGGCCCCACAAGTTGATTTTATAATATTTGGCTATCTAAGTTTTTAAAGTTTTACAATTTTTAACATTATAATTATATATATATATATATATATATCAAACTTACCATTAACTATTAATGCATGCATATAAATATTCTCAAATAGTCATACCTTTAAAGAATTCTATACATGCAAGGCGTAAGATGTCTACAAATTTTTTTTTTTTTTTTTTGTTAAATATGACAATTAGTTAGCTGTGATTTTCCATAGTACCTGCTTATTTTGTTAATTAACAAAGGTCATTTTTCTCCCCTACTTATATTGTGATTAGAAAAATATGGTTAGTATTTAGCCATGATAATGTAATAATAATTGTTTATTTTCTTGAAAAAGGTCAACTACATTTTTACTGATAGTGTTGTTATTATTACTGGTAAATTATATGACTAATTGTTAATATTCTTTTCATTAGAGGTTTTAACATTTTTTTTTATAGTATTCACAAACTACCAGAACTTTGTATTTTTCTAGTTGATACCTAATCATAATAGAAACCAAATTTAACCTAAAAAGCATTAAAAGCACCTAAAAGCAAGGAAATAACTACCCTAAACCTAAAATAAAGAAAATTACATAAAAATACCAAATATAACAAATTACAGAAATTAATTTGAAGATTCTGTCTTACACCAATAACTCTTGTAGAACAGTCATCTTTCAATTAGCTATCGTAGTAGTTTTTTCTAAAATCGATTTACTGTCCAATTAATGGTAGCTAAATTATGTTTTTGTTCTATTTGAAATGATATGGAGATGGGGAATCTTATTTTCACTAACATTTCTTAATGCTTCAAGAAATGCATACACCACCACATACAAATTGTAGGGATATGGTAATATTTCTTGCTTTTATGGTAATGATATTCACTTATGACTTATCCTTTTGCAACAAGGAAAGGTAAACAAATTTCTAACTTACTTTCAGCTTTCTTCATTGGGTTCCTCGCTCTTAAACGGATGCAAAAGCAGTAGTTGTCACTACTACAATGATTACAGTTCGAGATGAATTACTTTCCTTTCCTGCAAAATCCGGAACTCTGCTATGATTAAAACATTCCAAGTGTTCAATTTTGGAACAAACATTGCCGCTACAGAGGGCGGTAAACTTACATAAATACAGATTTAACATTAGACTCTCTGAAAACAACCCACTTATTCCAGTTGATCTGCAAGTCACGACTTTTCACCACATAATTGTATTGTTATGTTGTAACTTGTAAGTATAATAGTATGGCAACTCTTCTACTTGTGGCTATAGAACATGATTTTGGTTGATAGAGAGAAAGAACACAAACAATTAACACTTTTCAGCCTCAACAGCTTTTACACTTATAACTCATTCAAGGATATATAATAGACTAAATTTAAGCTAACTTTACAGCTTGTTTGAGAGAAAGGGAAGGAATGGAATAGGGTTACAGTAATTAGAGTATAGTTAAGATTGCTTTAATAACTCAGACTAGATAGAATTACTATAATAGACTTGAACCTTGACTAAAATAATAAATTGGCTTAGGTTTTGACTATCTTTCTTTCTTTTTTTCTTTTTTCTTTTTTTTAATTTTATATAAGATAAAATTTTTACTATAATTTAATCTAAGTGTATATATGTGCGAAACTCTCTCCTAAAAACTTGAACCCAACCCTTGCCAACTACACCTCACTAACATTTATACTTGTGGAGTGACCACCGTACTAAGAGTGTGCAGTGGTTTGACTATCTCTAAAATGCGGTATTGGTTGATGGTCAAGGAGCTGATGTGCTGGCGGTGGTTGTAAGAAAATTAAATTGTGATTGATTGATATGATATTATTATATTTAAGATTTACTTAAATTTTCGGATTAAGGTTCTGTCCTAACATGTTCTATAATACTATCACAAATAATTCCACTACCCAAAATATGATGTGATATGAGAAGCATAAAAAAAGCAATTATTACGATCCCATTACCTCCTTTATGATTTAGGCAGCGATTCGTTAGAGACATCTAAAGTGACTGGGGCAACAAAATAAAAGAAACAGTTGACTACAGATTTAACCTTATTGTATTGGTCAACGAATCACACCAGTTCACAACTGGCAGCAATTGGAATTTTTTGATGAACCCAAGGGGGGCGATTTTTGTGACTCACCCCTTAAATGTGACAATAGGGGCACTCTCGTTAAGGAATGTTAGATTAAGTTATAGTTATTGTGGTCTAGAGTTACTACAGACCTCACCCTAACATCTCGAAAGAGCTGGTAATCAAGGGCTTCTCAGTAGGGATACCCACATTCCTCCATAGGTACTCGCTCAAGCTCGAACAAATGACCACAAAGCTGATTCACGAATCCCAACCACCAGGCCACCCCTCTTGGGACGGCAGCAATTGGAATTCTTTCAAACCCACCATGATAAATTATTATACAAATGGTGTCACTAATTGGAATTCCTTCATCATCATTTGTTTTTATACTATTTGCTTATGCCATGTAGGCCTGTATAGCATATTTTTGTATTTTGTATTTTTAATCATATCTATTTTATTGTACAATTTTAATAATGTTATAAGGAAATATTTTCATATTTAAGACAACTTAATAATCAATTCGAGATCAAAAGTAGTGCGAAGATAATGACACCCAAAAATATAGTTTCTTCTGTCTACGTTGACCAAAGCGTTCGCAATTTTATTGTTCTTGTTGTAGTTTTATTATTATTTATTTTTATTAATTTTGATTAGAAATTCATAAATCTACCCCATCCCTTACTCACTCTAGGCACTTAGACCTTGTTTAGTTGGTGGAATAGAAAAGTGAAGAAATAGAAAGTAAGGAGGGGATGAAAAAAACTTGAAGGATAGAAGAGATTTTAAATTCCCCTCATGTGGGTTTGGTTGGGGTAGAAAACTTGAGGAATGAAAAACTCTTTTATATAGTTGGGAAAAAAAGAGAAAGAAGCTAGAACTATATAAATTTACTTTTATACATTTATTATATAAAATATTATAATTATTTTTTATATATAACTCACAAACATATTACTCACTATTTTTTTTAATTATAAAAATTATTATTATTATTTAAAAAAAAAATTTGATATACTTTGTACTGACTATTGAATAAAAAGAAGAATATATATATATATACTGTTTTTGAGAGGAAAAAAAAATTAATATTAAAGAAAGATGTGTTGGTTAATAGAAAAATAATGGATAATATTGACTTTTTGAAGCTAAAAGAACTAGTAATATAGTTTTCTCTTGTATTTTCTCTCCGATTTGGAAAATTTTAGTTTAGATACCATTAAACCAGCTAAGTCATTGGCGGAGTTCACGGTTCATACTATATGCTTTTGAACACTTTAATGCGCAAATGTACGTAATTTTTAATGTACTTAAAAAAAAAAAAATGGAATATCTAATTTTTAATGTACTTAGGATTTAGGAAGGCTGATTGAGGTGTGAATGCCCGAGGACAGACCGCAAAACTAAAGAATGTCTTTGTTGGACGGATTCTAGAGGTTCATATTTTCTAACGCCTTAGAGCATCCATAGCCCGAAATGTCATCCTATCCCATTTTACCGTCCCAAAAAGCTACTTCATTAATTATATCATACCATTTTACAACACACTCAACGGGGATTTTTTAGAAAATAACAACAAAACCCAAACAATTTCATTAGTTAGGAAACGTTTTAAACTATTTTGGTTTCTAGCAATTCGAGTGAAGACGGGCCGATTTTCAGTTAGTGAAGTGGCCACGTAGGCAGAAATCGAGTTCAAAACTGTCGGTTTGTAAGCTTAGAAAACGAGTTCAAAGGACTCGATTTCCAGGCTCGAAAAACGAGTTCAAACGACTCGGTTTACAGGCTTGAAAACCGAGTCCTTTGAACTCGTTTTTCAAGCCTGGAAACCGACAGCTGAACTTGGTTTCTTTGTGTGCAATGTCGTTCCAACTCAATAAAAACAAGAAAAAATGAATGCCATTGGATCAGAAGGTGCAGGGAAAAGGACGGAGCTGCCTCTAGGCGACGGCGACGGAGAAGGACAGAGTTGCAAAGACGGAATGAGTGAGAGAGACGGAACGGCGACGGAGAAGGACGGAGTTGCAGAGAGGAACCGGATCAGAGAGCGGACCTCCGTCGCCGTTCCGTCTCTGCACCTCCGTCCTTCTCCGTCGTCGTTCCGTCACTCATTCCGTCTCTGCAACTTCGTCCTTCTCCGTCGCCGTCGCCTCTCTACAGCTCCGTCCTTTTCCCTGCACCTTCTGATCCAATTGCATTCATTTTTTCTTGTTTTTATTGAGTTGGAACGACATTTGCACACAAAGAAACTGAGTTCAGCTGTCGGTTTCCAGGCTTGAAAAACGAGTTCAAAGGACTCGATTTTCAAGCCTGTAAACAGAGTCGTTTGAACTCGTTTTTCAAGCCTGAAAATCGAGTCCTTTGAACTCGTTTTCTAAGCTTACAAACCGACAGCTTTGAACTCGATTTCTACCTATATGGCCACTCCACTAACTGAGAGCAAAACCCAGAAATCGACCCCTCTTCACTCGAATTGCTAGAAATCAAAATAGTTTAAAACGTTTCTTAACTAATGATATTGTTTGGATTTTGTTGTTATTTTCTAAAAAATCCCCACTCAACGTCCCAAAACTCTATTTTTTTTCCATTTTATTTAAATATTCTTTTTTAATCCTTTTTTTACTATTTCTCTTTTTCTCTTCCTTTTCCTCTCTTTCTCCCTCAACCTCTAGCAACGGCCTCAACCTCTAGCAAACCCATACCCAGCAAAATCACAACAACCAAATCACAACAAAAAATCACCCAAATCAACATAAACTTAACCAACCATCAAAAAATCACCCACAGCTACACCGATCTTGCCGCCACAACAACTACCAGACAGCCACTGACCCAGTCTTCAAGCCACCGTTGCTGCCACCGTTGCCACCCAAATCCAACCTAAACGCCGGAAACCCATGCTCAACGATGATCTCCACATCTCACGCCCAATGCCGATCTCTACGCCCAACGCCGATCACCACTTCCAACGCCGATCTCCACCCCACACCCAAACATCGATCTTTACACCAAACCCCAAACGCCGATCTCCACGCCACCACACTGATCTGAAACGAGAGAGAGAAGAGAAATAATGAGTGGGTGGTGGCTTTCCATGGCCAGTGACAGTGGGTTAGGCCATGGTGTGGTGGCTATGGGGTTTTGAGTTTGAAGAGAGGAGAGCAAAATGAGAGAGAGAGAAGGAAGATAGAGAAAAGAAAAGAAATAATGAGAGAGAGAGAGAGGAGAGAGAAAGTTGGTTGGAATTTTTTATAAAAAGTATGAGAGAAATAATTAAAAAATAATTTTTAGAAATACAATAGTGGTACAGTAGCATCTTATTAACAAGATGCTACTGTAGCACTATTGTATAAAATTTTACAATTCCAAATGGTTACAAGTCCAAATGCTGGGTGATTTTGGGCTCCTAATACTAAATAATCCTTACATTTCCCATTTGGCATTCCCACCGAAGATGCTCTTACAGAGTTTCTGTAGCGCAGAAGTTATAAAGTGGTGACTATTTTTTCAAAAAAATAAATAAATAACCACACACACACTCATTGTAAAGTGGGGAGCCACCGCCTCCACCCAGTGGGCTACTTTTCTTCCTGACCAGATGGACTTCCACCGAGCAAATATTAAAAAAGTGATCTTCGTTCAACTTAATCTTTGGTGAATGAGTTTTTGAAAATTTATTGTTTCATACTCCGTAATTTATACGATATCCGTATTTTCACATTAGGTCTCAACATTTTTTTAAAATGTGTTTACATTTAACATATGATAACGCATATATAGAAATAGTCACTACAAGAAAGTTTGTTATTTTCAACGGTTGAAACCATCGAAAAAAGTATTAGAAACCGTTGAAAAAAGCATTTTCGACGTTTTAAGTGACCGTTGAGAACCTCCACTAAAAACTATGTCGAAACTTTTTTTCTACATCCTATGTGACCATCGAAAAATGTGATTCACCTTTATCAACAATTATTAAATGTCCAAATATTATTTTAAAAAAATAAAAATATTGAAATATATTAAAAAAAAAAAAAAAAAAAAAACCTAATTTGGATGCAGTCCTTCACTTGATCCAAATTTAATAACCTAATTCAAAATATAAAAATAAACACAATTGTGCAATTCCAAATTAGACTCCATTCTCATATAAAAACCAAAGCACTAGCCTAATTTTTAAGTATTCAAATAGTTCCAAGTTTTCAAAATGGCTAATTAAAAGGAAAAAAAAATTAAAAACCATTGTGCTCCATCAATTATCCTCAAGTAACAGATTTATGGAGAAGTGCCACTTCCCAACAAGAAGGCCAGGCCCATGACAAAAAAATCATTCACCAAAATAATAATGCCATTCAATTAATTTGCCAAAATTAATGAACGCCACCAACAATCAATTGAAGAGAGAGGAAAATTATCCCCAATATCATATATCTATGTTATGCACAAAGCAATTTCCTGCTTTAACCTATCATCTAAAAATCTTATATTTCCTTCCTAGAAGCCATAGGAAGAGGCATCAAGTGGAAGGATGAGGTATGTGAGCACCAGCGCCAGAAGCATCAGCACATATGCAATCCCTTGGTCAATTGAAGTACCTGAATACAACAATGTCCACATGAATCACATTTTTCCATTTATAATAATATAGCACTTATTTGCTTGAATCACACTCGCACGCACAAAGAAATTCAATTTTGGGTTCTTAGATAGTAACGTAGGAAACAAAAATTTCTAATTTGTAAGATTTCGTCAATAGAATTACATTAAAAATGAAATTTGAACAAACAGTGTAAACAAGATACAACACCCAACTCACTTAATCCCTACCACTAATCATAAACTCTAATATATATATATATATATATATTTTGATACATAACTAAACATCATGACAAGAACATAGTTTTATATATTTATAATTTGATAATTGGGAAAAGGGGGATTTGAGCCCTGGCAGTTAATACATAAGAAATTTTGCTATTAAAACCTTGTACTCAATTGCCAAGTGGAGATTCAAAAGTGGCACATTCTGCTTAATTACTATGTTCCATAAACTATTAGTATATCAAATTCACCAAAATAAACAAGTAAATGCAATAACATATACTAAACTAACAGATATAGAACCATCACATATCCCCAAAACCATTTCTCTTTACCCTTTCTTAACAAAAAAATGGCAGCTTGAAATGTAAACAGAAAAGTGTCAAACAAACACAACCATCCAAAGATTACACCAAAAAAAAAAGGAAAAAAAAAAAAAAGAAAAGGTAACAAACCCTTTACTTAAAAGAACAAGTAAAGTTAACAAACTAACTTGATTGGTAAAGTTAGGAAGAATAATCAAATTGAGCTAGCTCAAATGAGGCCATGTTTTTGAGTACTTGTGCTAGCAAACTCTCAACCCGATTAACTTGTGCCTTCAAGAGTTGTACATTAGCGTCACTCTCCTTGCAGTGTTCCTCAGATTCTTTCAATTTCCTTAGAAGGTTAGCATCATTCTCCTTGCTTCTTTCCTCAGATTCTTTCAATTGCCTCAAAAGGTAACCAAATTCGTCAACGGAACGTTAGACTTCCATTTTTACTCCCTTCTATTGGCATATAGTTGGAATCTGAATTTTGAGTAACTCAATGGGCCATGTTCAAACAAAAATAACTCTCTTGATTTGGGTCAAAAAAATTCAAACTTTGTGCTCAAATTGAAGCTCAGAATGTTTACTTTCAAAAACATTCAGACCACGTCTAAGAATTCCTTGTCGTTCAAAAGTTATTGTCAAAACAGCAACCAAATGTCATTTTTCAACACATTTTCAAAGTGATTAAGTCTCATGAATAACAAGCCACTAACGTATTTTTTTTCCCATAATTTGATTTTGGGTGGATTGATCTCATGATATTGGAAAAATATTTTAAAGCCAAATTTGTCAACAGAACATTAGACTTCCATTTTTAGGCCCTTCTATTGAGGCATTGTTAGAATCCAAATTTTTGGTTCCTCGATAGGCCATATTCAAATGACAATAACTCTCTAGATTTGGGTCAAAAAATTTTCAAATTTGTGCTAAAATTCAAGGTCAAAATGTCTACTTTCTAAAACTTTTAGACTACATCTAAGAATTCCTTACCGTTCAAAAGTATTGTCAAAATGGCGATTAAAGGTCACTTTTCAACACATTTTCAAAGTGATTGTGTCTCGTGAATAACTAGCCACTAACGTATTTTTTACCAAAAATTTGATTTAGTGTGGATTGATCTTGTGATATAGAAAAAATATTTTAAAACCAAATTCACGAATGGAATGTTTGACTTCCATTTTTACACCCTTCTATCGACACATAGTTGGAATCCGAATTTCGGGTAACTCAATAGGCCATATTCAAACGACAATAACTCTCCTGATTTGAGTCAAAAAAATTCAAAATTTGTGTTCAAATTTAGGCTCGGAATGTGTACTATCTAAAACATTCAGACTGCATCTAAGAATTCCTTACCTTTCAAAAGTTATTGTCAAAACAACGACCAAAGGTCACTTTTCAACACATTTTCAAAGCGATTAAGTCTCGTGAATAACTAGCCACTAATATATTTTTTACCCAACTTGATTTGGGTCGAAAAACTTCAAAATTTTTGTACAAATTCAAGCTCAAAGTGTCTACTTTCTAAAAGATTCAAAACGTATCTGGGAATTTCTTATCGTTCAAAGTTTAATGTCAAAACAATGAACAAAGTTCAGTTTTCAATACATTTTCTAAGCGATTAAGTCTTGTGAATTACTACCTTATAACACATATTTTTACCCAATTTTTTTTTTTTTTTGGATTTATCTCCCTCTATAGAGAAAATATTTTAAAACCAAATTTGTCAACTTAACATTCGACTTCCAGTTTTACGCCCTTTCTATCGGTGCATTGGTGGAATCCAAATTTCAGGTAGCTAGATCAGCCATATTCAAACAGGAATAACTCTCCTGATTGGTGTCAAAAAAAATTCTAAATTTGTGTTCAAATTCATGCTCAGAATGTCTACTTTCTAACAGATTCAGACCGCATCCGTGAATTCCTTTTCGTTCAAAGTTTATTGCCAAAACGGTGAAGAAGGTAAGTTTTTTGGACATTTTCTAAGTGATTAAGTCTCATGAATAATTTGCATCAAACACATATTTTTACCCAAAATTTGACTTTTTATAGGTTGACCTCTTGGTATAGGAAAAATATTTTAAAACCAAATTTGTCAAAGTATCGTTCAACTTTTAGTTTTATGCCCTTTCTATCGCCACATAGGTTGTGGGTGCAATGGATGGAGTCGCCACCTAGTTATATGGTCTAGGAACCATGAATATTGCGTCCTTTCAATGAAGGACCTTTGATATTACTACTGGAGTTTAGGTTCAGAGTTTAGGTACACTCTTGGGAAGGTGTTAGGCACCCTAGATTGCCCACCATAAGGTTGGCCTCCCATCATTGTTTCCTATATCTTAACCCTATTAAAAGCTTGCATTCTAGACTCACACACACACATTAACATGCATCTAACAAACAACATGGTATCTTTAACCCTAAACACATACTTATCCATCTATCCAAACAAAAGGGAGCCAAACATGTTGAAGAAACCCTAACACTCATCTAACGTACAAAAACCCTAAAACAAAGTGGCAATTAAAACATGACAGCAAGCATATCATCAAACAAAACAAATCAAAAACAAAACATTAACACATTAGAAACCCTAATCATACATCTAAAAACCGTAACATAAATGCATGAACATTGCAAATGCATGACTTACCCATTCACTTACCTCTCTGCAGCACAGCACCTATGGCTTCAATGCATAAACATGTGAATGAATGGCATTAGAACTAAGAAACCCTTAATTAAACCCTAATCTAGACATGTGATAACAAACAAACATGTTAAAATGTAAACAAACAGTTATGGGGCTTGAATGATATGAAAAAAAGGCTATGCAGACAAACATGTGAAGACAGAATCAAAACAAACAAAAATTAGGGTTTCTGGGTAACGGCATCACACACACTAGAACAGGTCTGCATACGCATGAGTTCAGCCTGTGTGTGCAGGCTAGATCATGCATACGCAAATCCTTACCCAAAAAACCTAATTACACAAAAATAGAGCAGCAACCAAACAAGACACAAAACGGAAAATCTAGCAACCTAATATGCTTGAAGATATAAAGAGAACCTAAAACTAACCTAAACAAACATGTGCAAACATAAACTAAGCAGATTAAAACAAAGATTTAGGCAGAAAAGGAAAGAAGAGTTTTAAAGCATATCTTAAAACAAAAGCTCCTAAGCTTGATTTTTGACCATTCCCCTCAGTCAAATCTATCACAATTTAATAAAATAGTGACTAGTAATCTTAAACTCAAAGGATTGGGGCTAAAAAAAGTCTCAATCAAATAAAAATGACTTGAGGGTGTTTTGTGAAAAACTCCCTTTTAATTCACTATTTTCTAGTGAATCTTAGGTTTTTCCCGTGGGATTTCTGTGTGTCTTAAAAAAATACAATGTAAGGCTTTTTATAGTTGAGAAAATGGGGTTTAGAGCGGCTCCCAAACAATGTGTGATTCGTTCCAAACCTTAGTCATTATTGCAGAAAACTTTCCTTTCTTATGCTTCTGAAACCCTAGCTGCGTACGCAAGAATGTGCCTACATACACATGCATTGGCTCACGTACGCAAGCCAAGGGCCACTTTGGTCAATTTATTTCCAAAAATAGATTCTTACTCATTTAAAATGTTATATTTTCCATTTTAACACTCCTCAAGTCAAATTAATATCTAATCAGGCTCTAAACTGGCCTTAAGCCTTAGAGTTTAAGCATCATTGGGGAACGGGGGCCCGATTCGTGAGAGGTACAAAATGCGGAATCTACATAGGTGGAATCCGAATTTCAGGTAGCAAGATGGGCCATATTCAAATGATAATAACTCTCCCAAATTGTGTCGAAAAAACTCAAAATCTGTGTTCAAATTCAAGCTTGGAATGTCTACTTTCTAAAAGATTCAAACCGTGCTAGCGAATTCCTTATCGTTCAAAGTTTATTGTCAAAATGGTGAACAAAGGTAATTTTTTGGACATTTTCTAAGCAATTAAGTCTCATGAATAACTAGCTACTAACACATATTTTTCCCCAAAATTTTATTTTATGGATTGACCTTGCTATAGGAAAAATATTTTAAAACCAAATTTGTCAACGGAACGTTAGACTTCCAGTTTTACACCCTTTTATCAGGGCATAGATGGAATCCGAATTTCAGGTAGATAGATGGGCCATATTCAAACAGCAGTATCTCTCTTAATTTGTATCGAGAAAATTCAAAATTTGTATTCAAATTTAAGCTCAGAATGTCTACTTTCTAACAGATTCAGGCCACGTCTGTAAATTTCTTATCGTTCAAAGTTTATTGTCAAAACGGTGAACAAAGGTCAGTTTTCTGCACATTTTCTAAGCGATTAAGTCTCGTGAATAACTAGCCACTAACACATATTTTATCCAAAATTTGATTTTTCTGGATTTACATCCCGCTATAGGAAAAATATTTTATAACAAAATTTGTCAACAACGTTCGACTTCCAATTTACGCCCTTCTATCGGCACATAAGTGGAATCCAAATTTCGGGTAACTAGATAGGCCATATTCAAACGATAATAACTCTCCCGATTTGTGTCGAAAAAATTCAAAATTTGGGTTCAAATTCAAGCTCAAAATATCTACTTTCTAAAAGATTAAGACTGCTCTACAAATTCCTTATAGTTCAAATATTATTCTCAAAACTGTGAACAAAGGTCAGTTTTCAGCACATTTTCTAAGGGATAATGTCTCATGAATAAGTAGCTCCTAATACATATTTTTACCCAAAATTTGATTTTTTATGGATTGACCTCCCGCTATAGGAAAAATATTTTAAAACGGAATTTGCCAACCAAATGTTCGACTTCCAATTTGACGCCTTTCTATTGGCGCATAGGTGGAATCCGAATTTCAGGTATCTAGATGGTCCATATTCAAACGATAATAACTCACTAGATTTTTTGTCGAAAAAATTTAAAATTTGTGTTCAAATTCAAGCTTGGAATGTCTACTTTCTAAAAGATTAAGATTGCGTATACGAATTCCTTATCGTTCAAAGTTTATTTTTTTAAACTGTTAATAAATGTCAGTTTTCAACACATTTCCTAAGCAATTAAGTCTGGTGAATAACTTGCTACTAACACATATTTTTACCGAAAATTTGAATTTTTATGGATTGACCTCCCGCTATAGGAAAAATATTTTAAAACCAAATTTGCCAAAGGAACATTCGACTTCCAATTTGACTCCCTTCTATCGGCGCATAGGTGGAATCCGAATTTCAGGTAGCTAGATGGTCCATGTTCAAACGATAATAACTCTCTTGATTTTGTGTTGAAAAGAATCAAAATTTGTGGTCAAATTCAATCTCGGAATGCCTACTTTCTAAAAGATTAAGACCGCGTCTGCGAATTCCTTATCGTTCAAAGTTTATTGTCAAAACAATGAACAAAGGTTAGTTTCCTACACATTTTCTAAGCGATTAAGTCTCGTGAACAGCTACTAACACATATTTTTACCCAAAATTTGATTTTTATGGATTTACCTCCCGCTATTGGAAAAATAAACCAAATTTGTCAACAGAACATTCAATTTCCAGTTGTATGCCCTTCTATCGGTGCATAGATGGAATCTGAATTTCAGGTAGCTTGATAGGCCATACTCAAATGATAATAACTCTCTTGATTTGGGTTTTAAAATTTTAAAATTTGTGTTCAAATTCAAGCTTGGAGTGTCTACTTTCTAAAACATTTAGACCACGTCTGCGAATTCCTTATCGTTCAAAGTTTAATGTCAAAACGGTGAACAAAGGTTAGTTTTCAGCACATTTTCTAAGCGATTAAGTCTCGTGAATAACTAGCTACTAACACATATTTTTACCCAAAATTGTATTTTTTTATGGATTGACCTCCCACTATAGGAAAAATATTTTAAAACCAAATTTGTCAAGTGTTAAGTTATGATTTTTCTCATAACATTAGTATTGGCTTCTTCCAGGACAAAAAGTGTTGTAATTACACAAATTTATTTCCTTGTATTTTTGTGGGATTTATTTGTAATGGGTTTAGTATTAAGTGGTGAAGATTTGATCAAGACAGCTGAATGTCACAAGAGAAGCACATGCAGGAAGGTGAACAGTCAGGCCAGGTGTTCAACTTAGTACAGCCTGTCCAGGAAGGTAACTCGCAACTTAGATTCGCGACTTGCACCAGTCGCGAGGGACCCGCGAAGTTCCCCTGTTTTACTGAAAATTGTGACTTTTTATATTCCCATCACTCATACTATATATACCCTCATTACCCACAGAAATTGAGAGGAGCCTATTGAGAGAAAAACCCTAAGAAAGGTTTCTACAACACACCCATCTTATTAGAGAGAGAGCTACTCATTCTTAGATAGAAATCTTTGTAGTCTCTTCTCGTTCCTTCTCCCATTGTTATACCCATTGAGAGGAGATTTGTACTCAAACACTATCCAGTACCCACACCCATTCAAAGTGTTCTCCAGAAGTAACTTCCTCAGCTGCCTGGCTTAATGCTAACGTACAAGCCCCTGCTGACGCAAACCATAATATATCATCATCTCCCATATATGCACTGCATAATTTCTCACAGTCTCTTTAGTATCTTCTATTTCTCAAACCTTGCAATGATTTATTCTTATGCTACCATCAATTTCCTCATCAGCCCGAATAACAAAACGATTAATTCTCTTAACATACGAAGGTTTAAGAGGGACTATGTGCATGCTTTCACTCAACTTAACTACTTTATCATTTCCTGCTCCGCTTCTTCTGTACTTGCCTTAGAGCTGGTTTAGCAGGAAGTTGAAGGCACCTCTTAAATTCTAAGATGACTTTGTTTGACAATTATTCCACTTTCTCTTTTTGAATATCATGATTTCCTTTGAAAATCATTCTTTGTTAGAGCAGATAAAGTTTCCAACAATCCTTTTGAGTCTTTATAACTGATTTTTCCTCTTCGTTCTTCAATTCAGTACTGGAAGTATTCTCTGTCAAATGACTCGAATCTGATGACGTTTTTGCAACACTATAATCTCTATTCATCTTGAGTGATTATGGTTCTCTTGAAATCCATCTCATTAGTTAGGAATTCTTCTTTACTAGTCAGCTTTGTATGATTACCTATACAATCCAAGCTCAACTCGATGGCTAGAGACAACAATATATTGGGCAAAGCTTTTTATTTTGTGAAAAAGGCTAATAATGTCGACAAATCAGCACTAGAAATTAAACATTTTCCATGTGCTCACTTTGAGAAAGCAGGAAAAATTAAGAAATCAAGACTATTCTTAGATATTTTTGTTCTTTAGGACCTCCCACAAAAAAATTAAAAGAACTCCACTAATGAGAACCTAGTCCAGTTACTCGGCAGATTGGATTTGAATTTTTTTTTTTTTTTTTTAAGGAATGGTGACAATAGAAAACATTTTCAGCAACCTCAGCAAGCGTGAGAATCTGAGTCAGAAACTTGATTAGTGCAAACATCACAAGAATCTGACATGACAGAAGGAAACACTTTAAAAATAAAATCCAAAACAAAAACACAGACTGAGAAGAAAAAATTATAGTGTATTCATTGTGATAATTGAAAGATGAAGGCTTGAAGTTGAGCTCTGTGTGGAACATTGCCCTCAATGTCATTTCATGGACCCATCCACTGTTCCAAAGACATTTCACAAGCCTTGATTTCCATTTTGCCCTGAGAATCCAACTCAATTCTTCCATAGACTCTCCTCCTGAGAATCCAGATCAAATTTTCCAAACAACCACATCACCTCATTTAGTTTCTCCTGATTCAAAACCAAGCACCTCTCATCTTGCAAGCTCTTAGCAAAAGCCACTGTCAACACACACTGGAGGAGCAATATATATGTCCCAACCACAAAGATGAATTTGCTATTTTCAGCTCAGTCATAACATCTTCATATTCACTGCAAGTCATCAGAGACCCAGCTGCTAATAGTTGGTTCTCATTTTGAATGCCTTCCAAGTAAGAAAAGTAGCAGTTTGTAAATAGCATCTTTCATAAGAACTAATTGATCCTTTGCCATTATGGAAGATCCTCTGAACCAAAAATTTGGTGTTGCTTTGTCAAGAATTCAAGCTAAATTGAATATTAGTGATGTTATGCGTACTCATACTATGGAAAAAGTTCATTAGCTGATTTGTTGGAGAATCAGATAGTCAGTGTTTATGCATCTAATCCAATTCTATAGGAGCAAGGTTGTCAAAATCGCGATCCGGATCGTAAAATTGCACGATTTTACGATCCCACCTCACCAAAAAGATTAAAATCGTAGCAGGATCGCAAAAATGTTAGGATCGTTTGTAGGATCGTGTAGGATCGTAGGATCGTATGGGATCCTACCGATCCTACCATTAGGCTTTTTTGGCTTTTTTTTTTTTTTTTTTTTTTAAGTGGGATTCATTTGGGCCATTTGGGTAAGTCCAGTAAAATAATGCCCGGTCCACCTAAAGGTCCAATACCCACAAGCCCAATGAATTAAAGTCCCAAATTTACCCCTCTCTCAAAATAAAATCTCCAAAAAACCTATACTACTTTAGTTAAGTTTTCAAAAACAAAACCTAATATTTTAGAAACACTTAAAGCTTCAGCAGTCAGACGCACCAGCTCTGTCCCGCGCGCCTCCACAGTCCCCTGTCATAAACTTAGCACTCAGCCCTCTCAATGGTGAGCTATTGCTGCTTTCAAGCTTTCTTAAGTATTTAGAAACATTTAGAAACATTCAAAAACCAGCACCTTAGTCCCGCACCTCCTCAATCCTCTGTCAAAAGCTCCAGAACGCAGCAGCTCTGTCCCGCGCCTCCACAGTCCCCTGTCAAAAACCCAGCACCTCTCAGCCCTCTCAATGGTGAGCCATCGCTGATTCAAGCTTTCTTAAGTATTTAGAAACATTTAGAAACATTCAGCACCAGCACCTCAGTCCCGCGCCTCCTCAATCGTCTGTCAAAAACCCAACACCTCTCAGCCCTCTCAATGATGTTGCCGTGAGCCATTGCTGCCTTTAAGCTTTCTGGTAATCTTTTTTGGTAGTTAGTACTTATTAAGTTAGTAGTTTATCATTTATTTGTACTTTGATAGCTTGATTCCAGATTGTTGTGTTGTGTTTATGTTTTTATTTTTCTATTTTGTTAACTAAATTAAGTAAAATTTGAAAAATTATGAAACAGGATCTTTAGTATTTGATTCTTTGAGAAATATTAGTAAACACAATTAGTAGTTTAGAATTGCACATAACCTGTTTGATGAATTTTCTATGTGATTTTTTTGAGCATGCTCTGTATCTTGGTGTCTCTTTTTGCAGCTCTAGTACAAATATACAATGTCTAATTTGGCTAGAAAGAAAATTAAGCGAAAAAATGCACCAGGAAATAGGTCTGACCTGGGATGGGAACATGGTGTTGAAGTAGGTTCAAGGCAAGTTCAATGTAATTATTGCAAAGAAATTCATAGTGGGGGTATATATAGGCTGAAGCATCATTTAGCTGGGACTAGGAAAAATGTTTCAGCTTGTCCTAGTGTGCCAGAAAAGGTGAGGGAAAAATTTGCGACTCTTTTGTATGCCCAATCTGAAGCATCTATAAAAAAGAAAAGGTGGTATACTATAGAAGAAGAGGATGATGGCAATGATGATGAATGAGTTGAAGTACAACAACTACATTCATCAAAAGGGAGGGGCAAACACATAGGCTCCATGGATAAGTTTGTTACAAAAAAAAAGCAAGTAACAATGAATCGTGTGTTTAAAAAAGGAGAACGTGATCTAGTGATCCAACAAATTGCTAGATTCTTCTACACTAGTGCCATCCCTTTTAATTGTGTCAAAAATCCGGAGTTTCTGCAAATGATTGATATGATTTCAAGATTTGGGATTGGCCTCAAGCCTCCTTCCTATCATGAGATTAGGGAGATATGCTTGAAGAAAGAGGTAGATTTTACACAACAAATGCTTGAAGAATATAAGGTTGAATGGAAAAAAATAGGTTGTTCAATTATGTCTGATGGCTGGTCTGATAAGTAAAGGAGATCCATTTGTAATTTTTTGGTGAATAGTCCCAAAGGAACCATTTTCCTATACTCTATAGACACATCTAACATATCTAAAACAGCTGAAAAAGTTTGTCAAATGTTAGATGAAGTTGTCGAAAGGGTTGGAGAGGAGAATGTTGTGCAATTGGTGACTAACAATGCTGCTAACTACAAACTAGTTGGAGAGATGTTGATGCAGAAGAGAAAGTGCTTGTTTTGGACTCCATGTGCTGCCCATTGCTTGGATTTGATGCTTGAGGATTTTGAAAAAAAGATTAAGGACCATAAGTACACAATTGCAAAGGGGAAGAAGATTACAACGTTCATATATTCTAGAGCTATGCTTTTAAATTGGTTGAGGGATTTCACTAAAGGGAGGGAATTAATTAGACCCGCTGCCACTAGATTTGCAACATCATATTTGACATTGTCATGCCTTAATGAGTTCAAAGGAGAATTGATGGCAATGTTTTCTTCTGAACAATGGAGGTGTAGTAAATTTGCAAAAACAAAAGAAGGGAAAAGAATTCATGCCATAGTTATGGATAACAATGGCTTTTGGCGACTTGTTGTCAAATGCTTGAAGGCCGCAATACCCCTTTTAAAGGTACTTCGCATGGTTGATTCTGATACACCTCCAATGGGATTCATTTATCAAGAAATGGAAAAAGCAAAAGAAGAAATACAGAAAAATTTCAATAATGTTCAAAAGAGGTAACCATTTTATTTGTATCTTCCTTAAATTTACATTTGTTTTTAATTCATTAGCTTATTAAATATATAGTCTTTTTTTTTAATATAATATCCATTGTTTTAAATTGTAGTTACAAAAAGATATGGGATATAATTGATGATCGATGGGAAATGCAACTTCATAGGCCTTTGCATGCTGCGGGATACTATTTGAACCCTTCTATTCATTATGATCCTTCTTTTGATCTGGGTTCAGATATTAAATTAGGACTATATACGTGTCTTCAACGAATGGTTCCAGAAGTTAGTGATAGGAAAAAGATAGATATGCAACTTGAAAAATTCAAACAAGCAAAGGGACTCTTCGGTATTGAAGCTGCCATACTAGCCAGAGATACTAAACAGCCAGGTAACAATTTTGTTTTTTTTTTTTTGTTTTACATTCAAATTTATCTTTATTAGTTGTAAATTTTATTCTTAAGACTAAGATATTATAATTCATATATGTATCAGCTGAGTGGTGGGACTCATATGGAGATGACTGTCCTGAATTGAAAAAATTTGCTATAAGAATATTGAGCTTAACATGTAGCTCATCTGGTTGTGAAAGAAATTGGAGTGCGTTTGAAATGGTAAGACCAAATGACTTTGGTATATTATGACAAGATGGTTTTCCATTTTCTTTCTTAGTAAAAGTTTGTTTCTTCCCCCCTCCCCTATGTTTGAGAATTCTCAATTAAAATTATTACAACTATAGGTACATTCAAAAAGGAGAAATCACTTACACCAGAAAAAAATGAATGACTTGGTCTTCGTTATGTACAACTTGAAGATAAAACAGAAAAGAGCTAAACCATTGAGTACAAAAGAAGAAATTGGTTTGGAGAATTTGTCTTCTGATGATGAGTGGTTAGCAGCAGATTCTGTAGATTCAGAAGATGATAGTGCAGATTTTGATGAAGACAATGAAGGTATTAATTTATAACTTTAAAGCCTTCCTTTATAGCTAATATTTATACAAGTTATCAATGTATAGTTTGAATGTGTGACCACTAATCACTAATTTATATTTGTATACTTTACTTATCAAAAAATTTTGTATATTTTGGTTATCAATGTTAGGTGATGATGAGGTTTCAAGAGTTGCTGCCAAAGGAAAAAGTGTGCTAGTTCATGATGTTAGTGATGAATTTCATGAGAATGATGATGGTTCTAATGATGATGATAGTGATCAGCCCCCACCTGGATTTGAGAGAGTTAGGGATTTCGATGATTACGCCATGGATGTTGATACTAGGAAGGATATAGATGATGAAATGAGATATGACAATGATAGTGACTAGCTTAGAAGAACTTTATAATGAGAATTCTCTTTTGGATTTTATATTTGTAAGTAGCTAGTTTACCTTAGATTGAGAATTCTCTTTTTGAATTACATATTGTAAATTTGTAGTTAGCTAGTTTTTATATGCTAACTAGCCTAACTTATTTTGGATTTGGAACTTAGAATTTGGAAAACATTTTCCATATGTGTTGATAATATTTTGGTACTTAGTTGCTAATTAAACATGTATTGAAATTTTTAGATATATTATGTCAAAAGTTAAATATATTTTATTTCGTTAGAATAACATAAGAACAATGTAGTGCGTGTAATTTACATTTTATGATGCAATTTTTGTTTTTTAATGGATGGATTCATATTTTAAGTGATTATATAACATACAAAGTCATTATCAATAGGATTTTTTCTTAAAATCTAAAAACAGGTAGGATCTTACGATCCACGATTCGATCCTACGATCCACGATCTTACCTACCTCCCACGATCCTACGTAAGATCCCGATTTTGACAACCTTGTATAGAAGCGCACAAGCACCCCAAAAACTGTAACAAACCAATATTTTATAATGCAATTTTTGTTTTTTAATGGATGGATTCATATTTTAAGTGATTATATAACATACAAAGTCATTATCAATAGGATTTTTGCTTAAAATCTAAAAATAGGTAGGATCTTACGATCCACGATTCGATCCTATGATCCACGATCTTACCTACCTCCCACAATCCTACGTAGGATCCCGATTTTGACAACCTTGTATAGGAGCGCACAAGCACCCCAAAAACTGTAACAAACCAATATTTTGTTTTACAGTTGCTTATCTGCCTTGAGCTAGAAGTTGGACGATCCACCTAATCAAAAATCTTTAGCCTTATCAACATGGACTGATTAGGACCATTGACTACCCAAACCGGTCTATTTTATTTAATTGTTATTTCAATTTAAGTGGTGCGTCAATTTATCTAAATTCGATTAAATTCTATATTGATTTTTTTCCCCTTTAGGAGATTAGACATTCAGATAACATTACTTTCTTAGATTACTGGTTCGTTATTTTAGTTGATGAAGATTGTCCCTGTGCCTAAACTGTATCAACTGGTTGGCTAGCACCTTCAAAACTGGTATTGAGCTTTTCAATGGCAAAGAACCAACCAAATCTTAGAGTGGCAGATTAGTGAAGCATAGCAACTTTCAAAGACCCATTATGGAATTTAAGGGGAGGACCAGCTGAATATTCATCTTGGGTCGCCAATCGGGTTATTCACAAACCAACCTACCTGATGGTTTGGAGCCAAAATACCAAGACATGCAGAGCACAGGAGAAATAGATTCGTGTAAGCCAAAGATAAGGAAACTAATGTTTCTTCAAATATTATCATTGTAACAGAACAAAACCCAATAATTTAATGAACAAACTTTGCATCTCTTCCAAACAATCATGCGTTCTGGGGGGGTAAAATCATAATACAACACAAACTAGAATTTTTTTTTTTTTTTTTTTTAAAAGAAAAAAGAAAAAGTAGCTAAAGTAGTTAAGATATCGCATTCAAAATTTTTTTTCTATTTTTCTTCTCAATTTAAAGACAAGAAGCATAAGATTATATCACTAGCTAATATCCCCTAATTATTACATCCTGTGATGGACAAAGAAATTGTTCAACGTCTGGTGACCAGTTCATCAACTCAACCATCAACACTTCTCGAGGGGAACCAATGTCTGAATTCAAACTGATAATTATATTGAATGAAACGTTCCATCAATGTACGGACGAGGAACAGAACAAGCATGTTAAGCCCCCTGCAGAATTCAAGTCAAGGAAGACATCAAAGCATGAAATTCATTACTTTTCAAACTGAGCTTTTTTTTTAGTAGTATTTTCAAACAGAGATGTTCTCAATAAGCTGTTTATAATTGTAATCCTAAAACACAACCTAAATGATTTGACACACCATAGTTCCTAATTGAAAACATTCTGAAGCAATGTCCCAAGTAGACCCAAAATTAACAGAAGAATTCATTACCTATATATTACAAAAATTGCTGAACTTGGTATACTATGGATTTTGCTGAACTTGCCGGTGTATTTGTAGAATCCAATCTACATAACCATTAGCACCCCCCATCTGGTCCTCAACAAGATTGGAGAGAAGAAGGAAGCCTTCTCTGGGCTGTTCGCCTTGTCTTACAAGATGACACAGATGATAATATGAAGGGTCACTTTCTCTAAATTTCTTAAGTATCCTCATCAGCTTCCTTGACATTTCATTTTCACGCTCAGAAAGGGTAACCTGATTCAAACAAAAATACAGCAACAGGGGAAGTCAGTTACAGATTGATTATGAAAGGAAACAGGTTTTTTGGGCATGCATTTAAGGCACTGGATGCGTATAGCAGCCCCATCCAAACTAATTAAATAAAACTCAGCACCAAGATTACAAATAAAACCATTTAAGCAAATACTAAGGGTTTTTTTTTTTTTTGGTTTAAAACTACAGAACTTTAGAAGAGTTGTTAGGGAGCCCCAAAAGCAAGTCAGCTGCGGATAGAGTGACCGGTATTTGATGCTTTGTAGAAAAAAATTGTTTTATAAGGAAACAGATGTATCTGAAAAAGCTGGTCTCAAGATAAACAAAACTAAAAATCTGTTTATCAAAACAACATATCAAGATTGGACCCGAGCTGATAAATTATTAATTTCCCAAACAGCCTGCCCCTTAGGACAAGCAAAGGCACATCAAAGTCCAAAGTGAAAGGAAAAAGTACATGCTTTGATTCAAATTGGGGAACAAAAGGAGGTAGAAGAATGCCTAAAATAAGATATTAAAGTAGTAGAAAATGACATGTTAATTAAGGAGATAATAGAGATTAAGATCATCAAAAGGCAAAGATCCATAACTAACCCCAAAAACTGGATTAACACTTTTGTTGATCTTGCTGTTATTGTAGTACATGCTTTTTTTTTTTTTTTTGGGGGGGGGGGGGGGGGGGGGGGGGTGGCACCATCACAAGGCTTTTATTTTATTTTACTTTTAGACTTTTATTTATGGGATCCACCATACCTTTGACAATTCTGCTGCAAAGTCTGCACCAAGTAAATTCATGGCCACATCAGGTGAAAGAGCTCTACCAAACCATATATTAAAGCGAAAACCATCATCATATAAATAAAGGCCTCTGGAATCTAAGTTCTCAGCAGCCAGTGGTAATCTTTTCTCAAGGTTTTTGAAGTCATCGACTTGAGCAGATGCCTGCAAACATGAGAAAACCAATTCTGAGAATGTACTAATATAATAATCATCACAAGTGCATAACTGAATCCAGTAATTCATTACCTTCAAAAGATACTCGTCCAGTCGAATCAAGCTAGGATATAGAAGCTTCAACAATTTCTTCACTGGTAGAGTCATCATTGTGTAACCTGCTGAACAGCGCTCATCAAGTGGAGCATCAGCATATCCTCCCCGAAGAGGTGTGGATCTACAAAGTGCTAATCCGTACAAAGGCAAGAACTTCAGAGACTCTGGAAATATTATCCTGCCTCCTAACCGATGTTGCACAGCATAAAGATTTCGATACTCTTTAAGGGCTTTAACAATTCTTAGTTGCACAGAGTTTCGTGCATCTTCGAGTTTACTGGACAACGTTTTCTCAATTGCTGCAAGTTATTATTAAAAAAAAATCAAGATCCACAATCACACATTACATCACCAGAAGAAGGGACCTGTTTTACCATACCTAGCCTGCTAAACACAGAAACAACAGCACCAACATCAGCCTGGCGATACATCTCTCCAAGATCTGCAACCACTGGTGCAGCTGCTGTGTGTACTCTAATACGCCTTTCTCCACATGATGCAGTATATCTATTTATTTGTTAAGGACACCTTGAAAACTTGAATGTCTTATGAACACATCCAAAATAACAGTAACTAATGGAACACCTAACACTGTAGAAAGTCAAAGAGTCATGCATAGGGCCATACTGAGAAATAATGTCCCAGTAGAAATCAAATGAAATAGGGAAGATCAAAGTTTAAAATTTAAAAAATAAATAAATAAATGCCATCCAATTTTTTTTTAAAGCCTAAGAGATGAAATCTGACTTAAAAAAAGTCTCCTAAATATCAAGGAACATGATTATCACAAGAAGGAAACCATGCAATTCATAGTTTGCAGAAATTGTGAAGGAAGGTTACAATGAATAACCAGCTAAAACAATTACTCAAAATACCCATGAACATGAATTTCAGCACAAAAATCATCAAGCGAACGGTTTGCTGAAAACATACATTTACCACGAATGACTCTTCTTATTTCAAAGGATCTCTTAGGAAAATTTAAAAAGGTAGAGGGGAGCTTATCAAACCTTTTTTTTTAATAAGTAATATATGATTCCTCAAACTCTGCCTATGTCTATGCTTAGTGTCATATTTTGTTAACAGCTAGTCCCAAGCCCTGGAAAATGAGGAAGGTTGTGGTAGATTGACAGCTAGTGTAAAATTTAGTCACTCTATTATAGTTTGGTCACGTTCAGAGGAGCAACTAATGGCTCTAGTAAGAAAGAGCAAGTTCGTCCAAGTTGAGGGAACAAAAAAAATGTAGAGGAAGACCAAAAATCAGTTTAGTATACATAATAAAAAAAAGACGTCAATTAAGGAAGTAACAAAGAGTATAACTCTAGCTAAAATAGAATGGAGGAAAACAAAACATGTGGCCGACTCTAACTAATATATTGAGGACTCATAGCCAACCCCAAAGTTTTGGGACTAAAGCTATGTTGTTGTTGTTGTCATTGTTGTTGTAATATATGACTCCTCAAACATAGAAACACCTCATGCATGTCTTTATGCACTTCAAATCAAAATGCGCATCAAATATTTCCAATACAAGGATACAGCAAAGCAACTTGGAAATATACTGTCTGAGTTGTCAATAATGTCTCTTCAAGAGTCAACTGCATTGCGTACGCTTTATCACAATCTACAGCTGGAAGTGCCATTAGATCCGTAGATCTTAGCATAAAATTTCCATGATAAGAGGTAAATCGGACACCTAGAAGCACAAACAAACATAATCAGCAGATGAACGACTAGCATAACCATCAACTCATATGAAAATATTATATATGATTGGGATAGTGTTCCATTGGGCCTAACTATAAACATCAAACAATGATATTATACTCTACCTAAAACTATTAGAATAGATCTACACAATTATAATGAGGTATATATCTTTACTTTAGACAATTTAGTGTATGAAAGCTTGAAAGGAAAATACTATGTTCAAATCTTATAGGAAGAAAAACATCAAGTTTTTGTTGTTTCCTTCAATATTAGTTATTTAATAGGTCACCGAGCTACTAAATGCTTTAAATTGTTATAGAGAATAACCATTTAACACATAGAGCTATAAGGCCTATCATTCTCAAAATGGCACCCATCTAATGATGCATGTGTGTATGCATGATGTATACATGTATGTACTAATGCATGCAGTTAAATATAGGATAAAAATTGTCATGAAGAGGATGACCTTTTCCACATCTTATGCGCATGACAGATTCCCAGGCAGTTTCCCTTGTAAGGTCTCTGGCTAACTCATGCCTCAACTTCTCTCCATGAATGGCAAATTGGAAGCCTGGATAATAACACACCTGACCTCCAGTATATTTTGCCAGAGTTCCTACATTAAAGGATGGTAAATAATGATAAATATTATATCAATAATATTTCAAATACCAAGCAAGATTGTACATTATAAGTCAACTTTTGCAGCCCAGGAATTGAATAAGTTTGTAGATAAATGGGAGAGGGTAAAAAATACAAACGAACAGAGGATGGTAAAGACACCCAAAGAAAGTAGAAATAAAAAACTGAAAGTTGACCGTTTACTTGAAATCAATACAAATGCTTCATTACATAATCAGTCAACATTACAAAAAATGACCAAAAAAGAGAGCATCCTGCATTTTGTATTTCAGACCCTAAATTTGAGTCCATAAGTGGTATTATCAGTACATCCTCTGCATAAGTGGATTATGATTTATGAACCACCAATTGAAGGAAGATTAAGGAAATCTTTTAAATCACAAGTATTACAATAATCAAATAGATATATAACAGGCAAAGCTTGTATAATCCACCTAATGTTTACAATTTTGAACTGTCTACCTCAGTATATTACAGGCCATGCGCACTACATAAAAGGTACTGAAAAAGGTGTACATACACATATTCCAATAACAACCACAATTATCAGGGTCAGCCACATATGCATACTCCAATCTTCTCTAAAACATATCAAGAGATGCAGAATGAGATACATACAAGCTTTGAATGCCATAGCTGAATCAAAATACATCATAGAACCATACTTAAAAAATAATTCATCACAAAAACAGAAAAGTATAACATGTTTGAAGTTCATAGCATATTAACAAAGAGTCCAGAATTATCAACAGATCTCCAAATTTTCTGATATCAGCTTTGAATTTAGTCGCCCTTTACAGAAACATAGAGTAACAGAAACCACTTAGCAAAAAGAACAGTAACACATCTCAAAAACATGTACCTAAAGAGGCTATATCAGTGTACTTGTCACTGAAAGCGTATACATTCACTGCTATCTGGTACTTAGTTAATTCAGCAGCCATTTGCTTGTAGAATTGATCTTCAGGAATTCTTAACATGTGTTCTTTATCTGTTCCATAAACACGAAGATCATCTCCACGCAATTTTAAGCGACCAACACCAAGAGATGGAAGTGTGTTCTGAAAAATTAACAATTTCCCCCCAAGTTGGCTCTGCTCACAGAGAGAGAGAGAGAGGATTAATGCAGTGTGATAGAATAAACAAAGAACTTTAGGGAGGCAAAAACAAATAATTTGAAGACCATATTACTCTGGAAATACAAACATTGGCAAGAAACTAAGATATAACTTATATATGGGCAAAGTTCAAAATGGTGTGCATGGAAAAAACTAACATACCATAACCATGAATGCTGCTTTAAGAGCAGGACCAAAAGCAGATTCCACATTCACATTGTCCTGAAACATGGAAGGCAAGCTATCTAGGAATGTTTCCACCACACTTCTGGATTCGGACAAATTGACAAGGAGATCATCCGGCAATGGTACAAATATGTCATCCAGATCTGAGACAACCATCATTTGCGGCTGTGTCAAAGATGACTGCACAGGAAAAACCACAGGATATTTAGCAAGTTTTTGACTGAAGAAATAAAAATTAAGCTATATCAAACAGTAGCAACACCAATTGCATGCCTTCATATTATAAAAATGTATTGCGCTGTCAAATGTTGCAAATCCAATTTGTGTTCTGGGGTAGCCAGGCAGCTCATCCAAACAAGATCTGATCGTTTGGGCCACAACCTGCAAAAGAATATTCGTTGTCAACATAAATATAAACTATGCACATGCATGCGTATGCACAACACACATAGAGGCATTATTTATTATTAATTTCAAGACCCAAGCAAAAGACAGACCATTTTTTGTTCAGTTACATGAATTGACAATAATCTGCTAACAAACAAAATTAAATGAAAAATCACCTCACAAAAAGAAGTTTAATAATCACCACTCCTGTTTTGATGGGGTAACTGCAGACCCTATCAGTGTCACACAAGAGATCATGCACGAGACGACAAACTCTGGCCAGCCTACTTGTCATACCATTGCTTTATTAGTGATAAATATACTAGGCTACACCCTGGGAGGCTTCACCATCCCAAATCACAACCCTTCCACAAGTTGAACCCAAGACCTTCCCCTCATTCAGAGAGGGATAGGTACAACATGGCTACAAGAATTAACAGTGCTTGCTCATCATACCACTTGGACAAAGCATGCAATATATATTAAACAACAATGGATGATATATATAATTAAGCACAAAATGAACTAGGAAACTCACAATCAATTATTCCTTTTTAGATCCAGGAACATGTGTGATTATACAATCATAAATAAGACTAAACTGAGTACTACTAATGAATAATACTTAAATTTCATAGCAATACGAGATGATATAGTATCAGAAATATTAGACTATTAGTCTTACAATTTCTATAGCTGTATATGAACTGTGTTTCATATGAATAAACATGATGCCATGATATAACACAAGATGAGTTGCAGCAAAATCCTCCATATAAGTGAAAGTTCTTACCTCAATCATACCACTTCTGACTGCAGATACAGAGACATCAATGAGGAAAAAGTATACTGGAGGCATGGGAGGCCGCATCATATATTCAGTTGGAGCAACAAATTCCACACTACCTTTTGTAAGCTCAGGTCGCTGATCCAAATCAATTCTTTTACCAGTGGCATCTAAATGGGCAAAATAGTCTCCAGGAACTGAAAAAGAGAATCAACAAAAATTAGTATCTATGCCTCTAAAGAACAACAATTGAAGAGCTCCACAAACCAAGCCAACCATGACCCACAAAATCAAGTCAACTTGTAAGTTGTAACTGAAAACAAGTAGAGTCTAGCAAAACCAAGCGGCATTTGAAATCAATACACTTTGATTTTTTTTATAAGTAATACACCAATATTATATTGCAGTACTGGTCTATTTATCTTGATAACAAAAAAAATACAACGAATTTAGATTTTTGGTAATATTATTCAAAAGTGTAAACATGATATTATAAACCTCAGCTTAGAAGAAGCTACAGGATGACAGTCTCAAATATATTTTCTAATTTGTTTATGGATACTAAAAATTGTATTAATAATTTTTTTTTTTTTAAAAGCCCCTCAGTTAACAAGAAATATACTTAAAGAGCAACAATGTTGAGAAAATAAACAACTATCTATGAAACCAAGCAAAGAAGAAGATGAATGGTTGGATACAACCATCCACTCATGCAAAGGACACATCAGGACATTTAGATTTTCTTTCAACACCACCCAACCAACACTCAAATAATACATCAATTACTTTTATCCGAATTCATTAAAAATCTTCCTTTTCCTTTTTCATTCTGGGGTTTGCAGGGGTGGGGTGTTGTACACACTAAGAGGTTGAAATTTACCATCATTTAGCAGAGAACAGATGTTGCAACGCCACTTTCTCCCAGCATCTGTAAATGTGACATATGGATTCACGTATGTGCGACACCTTCTACAACGAATAATGCCTGTTGAAACGAAATTAACCACTGGCACTTCTTCCTGAAAAGGTAAGAACAAATAAATGGGCAATCAAAGTATCGCCAATATTAACCATTTCCTATCATTCTGAGTTTAAAGATACTCACCCCATCAGGAGCTTCCGCAAGTGGACACACAACTGCTCCAAGAGGCAAATGCCACCTTGAAGCCAAAGACTGGGAATTTGGAATACCACTGGTTGTAAGTCGTAAAAACCGAGGATTGCAATTCATAGGATACATCTCAGAAAACAATTTTGGCTCCACATCACCTTCTAATGGCCTTGGTAGTGCTTTAGGATCAACTCCTGGATCAATTGACCCAGGAACAGACCCAATAGAGAGAGAGCTGAAGTCTTCGATCAAACCTTGGATGGAACCAGGAGGTCCAGAGCCCGGATACTGCATTTGATCCCTTGACTGCAGACCCAATGGCGCTGCCACTGGTGGAGGTGGAACATAACCTCCTTGATGAGAAAGAAAAGGGGTGGAAGAAGTCGGAGGGGCAGGTGCATAACCTCCTTGGTGAGAAGGAAAAGGAGACTGCATAGGGGGTGGTTGTAAATCCGCATTAGACTGCATCCGAGCATATCCAGGAAATGACGACTGAAAATTTGTCATGGGCGCTGGAAACGATGAATCTGAGACAGAGTAAGGAACATTCACATTAGGTGGTGCAGAGTTTACACTTTGAGGTGGAGCTCCCATTGGCACTGGTGGTATCTGCGGCTGTGGGCGAAAGGAAACTGGTGGAGCAGGAGGTTGAGCTATTGGTTGCCCCACAGGCGGGACACGTGAAGCGGGTGCTTGAACTGTTGAGGGAAAAGGTGGTGTTGGGAAATGCTGGAACAGTCCACCAGTAGGTGGTACATTTGATGCTGGTGGAGGCAAAGATGGATCATTATATCTAGGTGGTGGTGGAAGTCTAAAACCAGAGGATTGGGATCCAGCCAAAGGCCTAGATGATGAAAAGGGCACTGTGGGCTGAGGAGCAGCTGGTGGAGTAGGCCTGAAACCAGAGGCCTCTGATCCAACCAAAGGACCAGATGATGAAAAAGGCATCACATTCTGAGGAGGAGCAGCAGCAAAAGGCGTAGCTACAGGTCTAGCAGGAAAATTTGGACGACCAGGATTTTCAGTCCCCATGGGTTTTTAACTTTTTATCAGCAATCACTTGGTATTTCTGTTATAGCAACACTCCCATGACCTAAACCAACAAGCACCATAAGAGTCATTATGGATAAAGAATAAACGTATGCAGAATGGAACCCATGAATCAACCTTAATAGTTAACTGCTGAGAGAAAAAGCATTTGATACACTGTTAGTGAAATGCTAAGAACTTAAGCAATTAATATACTGGGTAATGAGCATGAAAATGTCTGACCTCTAACTAACACAGCTCCTATAGAATCATAGATTACAATTTCAGGGATAAATCACCCACAAGAAAATAAAAGTACAACTACCAATATAAAAGCAGTGTTTATTTAAAGTCAGACTCAAAGAATAAATCATGCATAGAATTTATTAGCACGAAATTTCCAGAAGAAGTTAAAGGTCACATTCGACTGTTCTCAGGTGCCTTCTCTGCTACACATTCTAACATATGCACGCAGCAAAAAAAAAAAAAATCCATAGCTGTTTATTCTATAAATCCCATCCAATAACTTTGGATGATATGCAACATTAAGCAAGCATCATTAAAAACCAAAAGTGGGTCACCATAATTGCAACCAAATAAAATGGGAGAGCATACGCATTTCAAGTTGGATTCATAGATTCAATCATGCATAGAACCTATTAACACCCAATTCCAAGAATATGGTTCACATTCACCTATTCTCAGGTGCATCTTTTGCTAGACATTCCAACAGATAAATGCAGCAAAAGAAGACAGTTGTTCTCACACACAATGATGCATATCTATAAATCTCAACCAATAACTTAGAACAATATGCAACATTAAACAAACATCATTAAAAAACTAAAACTGGGTTACCATTATTGCAACAAAATAAAATGGAAACTGATCAGCTATAGACTAACAACTAATATCACACTGTTTAACAGTTCCAAACCACAAATTGGATCACAATAACTAACAATCACAACCCCAGAGTCAACTAACAAGTAAAACCATAGAGTTCCATACAGTCCAAACATACATCAAACCCAAATTCAAAAATGCCCACCTGACCAAACTGGTCAAATCGTCAATACAGTAACCCAAAATTCAATGACTGAAATCAAAGTAACAAATCAATAAAATAACGAATACCCACTTTGAGTATATGAGCCAAAAATCAAATTCCTGTCCTAAATTTATTAACTTGGAAACAGATACGCATGTAGCAATCAAAATTGAGCATACGAAAAACACATGCTTTTTCATTTTCTTACTTTAACAGATCCCCAGAGAGAGAGAGAGATTTCAGAGAGATCGAGATCGGCTAGAGAGAGAGAGAGAGAGAGAGAGAGGCACCTGGGATGGATCGGAGGGGGGCGAGAGAGAGAGAGAGAGAGAGGTGTCGTATGGAGTTAGATGTAAATATGCCTTTTTTGTTGAGCTTTTTACAACGACAAATATACGAGAGTTTTCAGTTTTGCTTTAGAAGATAAGAATTTTCTTTTCTAACTAATTTTAGTATGAGTTGGATTGTTTCTTTTAAAAACAAAAGACTGAGTTCGATTTATAATTTTATATTTTTAAGCTCATTTTGTTTCGGTGTAAAACATTTTTAAATGTAAAAATACTTTTATATAATTTTACATGCAAAACATTTTTAGTAAAATCATTTTAGGTATTTTGTGTAATATACAACTAATACAAGTACAAATTATCAAAATTGATAGCTTAGGCCTTGTTTGGGTGTAAAAAAATGATTACTCATCACTCAAATATCATCATTCATCACTCTATAACTCATTTCCTATCACTCAATAATCCCTAAATATCTCCAAAACTCGATTTGGCACCTAAACTCAGTTCTATTTTCAACTTCAAAAACTCAAAAAATTGGGACCCACACTTTGACCTATGCTACTTCTGCACTAGACCCACTACTCGGCCCCTCTTAACTCCACTCACCCCAAAACCCAACTTCACCAAACCAAATTTCTCCATTTCCCCTCGTAGCCTCAACACCTCCAATGTCCTCCACTCAATCGTCACCCACCTGCGTCAACGCTGTCGATGATGCCACCGATTTCTTCCTCCCCTTTTGTCCCTGAAACAGAACCCATAACAGGTTGTTCATCCTTCCTCCATCCTCAGCGCCGAAACCGAACCCAGCATTAAGTTCTTGGTGCTCTGCTCCTCAATCCTGTCAGTGATGGTTGAAGAGACAAACCTCGATCTCGTCGTTAATGTGTGTATCCCAGCCCGATCCTCGCCCTGTGAAAGTTCCGATCATCGTCGTTCCAAAGTGGGTATGTCTTGTTCTTTATTCAATTTTTTTGTGTGAGTAGGGAGGGATGAAGAACGAAGAGGAATAGAGAAAAGTGATGCTCTATGAATGGAGAAAAGTGATAGTTGAAGAGGTCCTCTGTTGCTACTTGGTGTGAAGGGATTGGAGCTCATTAGAGCTATTGGTGGAGTGTGAGTGAAAAGTAGCGTCTGAGGTGACAATGCTCTGACCGTGAGCCCCTTACATATGTGTGTATTTACAAAAATGCTATCATAACTCAGTTTCCATAACTCAAAAATACCTAAAACTTGTTTTCAATTTTTGTAACTCATTCCTCAAAAATGTGAGAATTAAGTGATGGAAACAAAACTTGAAAACAAATCCAAAAAAGCTGCATCTCTGTAGGTTCCCCTATATTTGAGTGATGAGTGATGGAAACAAGGAAATCCAAACAGCCCCTTAGTCATTGAAGCTATTGGCATTGGAAGTTTGGGGACCGAACCTTTGGACTGACGGATTCGATGACCAAATTGCGGGCACCAACAATTAGGTAGGTTGTTGCAGCCATAGTTTAAAAAATTAAATCGAACTGGTCAATTCAATTGATTCCAATCAAGAACCAGGTACCAATCCAGTCCGATAAAAAGCTCCAAAACAGGTCAAAAATCAACCAAAGTCAATCAAAAATCAGGTAAAACTAGGAACTGAGACCAAAATTGGTTCTTTGACCGCGCCGGTTTTTAAAACCACGGCTGCAATGACACAACCACTAGGTGGGAGGAGAGCCGGTGTGTGTTTTGTAAAGTATTTTACAAAGTTAATAAAGATAAAATGTTTTACAACATTTTGTAAAGCATTTTACGGTCAATGTAAACATTTTCAAGTTTGATCAAATTTTGCAATTGAACAAACATGGTAAAATATTGAAAATATTTTTCACTAAACATTTTACAGTGAAACAAATGGAGCATAGTGCCTAAAATTTTATCTAATTTGATTTAAAATTAATCAAGTTCATTTCTGTTAAATAAATTTATTTTTTGCGTAAGTATTCACTCATTAGCCCTAGGACGAGAAGGCATACTAAGGTCAACTCCAGACCAACAAACTAGGAAATTCCAACCAAAACCAAATTCAACATAAGTTCAACCACCTTAATGCCCTACTTTGTTACAAGCTTACACTACTAAGCTCGAGTTAAATAAATTTTATTTTAGATTGTTATATAACATTAGCAATTTATGTATAAAACTATGAGTAATTTATTTATTATGTGAATCGAACAATGTTATTGATACATTTTATAGTGTACATTAGCTATTAGTTTATACTTCTTATTTTGCTATATCTCTAAAATGTTGTGTTTTTAGTCCATGAATTTTATACATTGTATAAGATATTAAACATTCAAACTAGTGATTTGGTGCTGATTAGACAATCAAGAGTTGTGGTTCTAGATAGCTCAATTAATAAAGTCTTTTATCCTTGAATAAAAGATCTCAAGTTCGATCCCTGCTTATACAAAAAACTAATTGATGTCTCTTAGTTTGATGATAAAGAACAATAATTAAGAGTAGAAGCTATAAGTTAAAGACTTTATATACATAAAAGAGTTCTTTTACGTTTTAAAAAAAAAAAAAAAAAAAAAAGAGTTCTTTAACTACCCAAAAGCCCTCCAAATCAAAAATGACCACACTTTCACATTACCAAACCACCACAAAAGCCGCCCCCAACACCTTCCACAAATAAGAACTAAAGATATAAAACTATAAAGAATGTGGTCTACAAGATTTCCCTGCCATTAATTATGATAGAAGAAAGAACTTGTGGAGCCACACAACCTTATATAGGACTTGGGTTGTATATTGTCATGGGAAGTGAGAATCTAATTAATGATTAATGAGAGATGAGGCTAGAGAAGAGATAGAAGGAGATTATAAAAAAAGATTGGTTACTTGAGTAATCCAACTTACAATTTGGTTGAAAAAGTTTATTAAAAAAAAAATCAAAAAACAAAGGGACTATATAGGGAAGATGTGTAATCCAACTTACAATGGGGGAAATTTCAAATTACTTGAGCAATGGTCGGGTTTAATTGATCCAAAAAATTTACTTTCACCCAAAATCTGACTTACACTCACATTTTCAACTTAATATTTAGATCAACTGGCCATTCAAAACCATTTGCGAACCAATAAATGGTGTTGTGATGGTGATGATGATGATGCATATTATTAACATTAAATAATTATTTTTTTGAGAGAGTTTTAACCTATAACATCCACTTCTGATGATGCTCACTAATTAGTTTTTGGTGTAAGCAGGGATTGAATTCCAAATCTCCTATTCAACAATCAAAGACTTTACTAGTTTAGCTAACTGAAGCCTACTAGTATTAAATAATTTAATTTCTATACATCATGCAAGGTTTAAGATGTTGTTTTTTCAATTAAAAATAAAAACCATATACAATAAGTACTCTTATGTACACACTTCTGAATAAAATTGCTTAGTTTTTTTCCTCTAAATAATTAAATGTACACACTCATTTATATAGGGGATTTGTATTTTGTAAACCTAATGGATGCGGTTCCTCTCACAAAAATTATAATAAAAAAAATAAAAAACCTTAATAGATACGTGGCTATGGTGAATTTGTTGTAATTCGTACTATGCACGGAAAAACTATTGACTCTGAAAAAAAATGATGAAATATTTAACTTCTATACTTTTCCATAGTTTAGAAGTATTGTTTAACATTGAACGTTATTGAGTTGCAAGTGCATAGTTACCAAAACCTACAAAGCAATTTACAATTTTTAAATTAATAAAGCAAAACTTCCAATAGTTATATACACACACACACTCAAAACTAATATAAACTGCAAATATATAAACAAATACCATGATATGAGGAAGACACACCAAGTTTCAAATTTGAGTAGCAATATGACTTTCTCGTAGTAATAATAATATAAATAATTCAAAACATGGAACAATATCAAAATTATAATACCTAATTTCATTATCTTTTATGTTGAATCCAAACAAATAATTAATTGAAATTAATCCAAAGTCCAAACAAATAATTAATCAACCAAAAAGTAGAGCTTTTAATAAGAAAACAAAATATCACATGAACCTAAATAAAAAGCATTTAATGTAAAGAATTAAGATTAACCTATTGAGACGCAAATACCAAAAACCCCAAGACTTAAAACTTCAAAATTTATAGAATCCCTAAATTCTACTTCAAAACCAAACCAAATTCAACAAATTTATATATAACATACCAAATGAAAATCTATCGTTCCCTAGGCTGGAAGACATAGGTTGTAGCTTTGATTTTTCTCCAAAAAAAATAGAAATGCTTTATCTGTCATGTACAATAAAAAAAAAAATTAGTAGAAATTTCAACCCAAAAACCATGCCCACAAAAACAATTTCAATATATATATGAAGATTAACCTAAATACTCAAAAGAAAATCAATTCCAAACATAACAAAAGAATAAGATAGAAAGAAAATCTCATGCATATATGAAAGCAAATAAAAAATTTGACATAAAAGATCAAATTCATTAATAACAATAAAAACAAATATACATATATTGAATTGAAATTTTATTAATAATAACAATATAAACAAATTCGACATAAAATTCATTAATCAAAGAAGAAAGTTGAATCAGATTGTTTGCTTTTTTTTTTCTTTTTCTTTTTTTAAATCCTAAAGTGAAGTGAAGTTTAGGGTTTTAAGATGGTAATTACTAAGGTTTTGAGGAGGGAAAAGAGACTCCTAATAGGAGTCCTCCTCTCTTTTTTTTTTTTCTTAATCCTAACTTCTTCTTTTTTGTTATGTGAGTCTCTTTTTTTTTTTTTTTTTTTTTTTTTCTTTTTTTTTTTTTGAACCCTAAAGTGAAGTTAAATTTAAGGTTTTAAGGTGGTAATTGTTAGAACTTTGAGGAGAGGAAAGAGAGTCCTAACAGGAGTCTATCTCTCTTTCTCTCTTTTTCTTAATCTAACATGAGTCTTTCTTTTCTTTTTTTCCAAAGTGATTCTTTTTTTCTTTTTCTTTTTTGAGTCCTATTTTCAACATGAGTCTTTTTTTTTTAGTACTATCAGAATTTTTGTTTTTATATAGATTATCAATGCTTGGGTTTGAGTTTAAGTTAGATTTATTAAAGAGGTAGAGTTTCACTCCTTGTTAAGTTTTGATTAAACAAAAATAATTTTGTTTAAAAAAAAATGATAATAATGAGTTTGAGTTTAAGTTGGACTTGCTGAAGAGATAGAGTTTCACTCTTTGTTAAGTTGGACTAAGCAAAAATAATTTTATTTAAATATTGTGCTAACATGAAAAATTGTGAGAGTTTCAAAGACTTCAGTTTTATATATATATATATATATATATATATATAGATAAGGAGAAAATTATTTTTAGTAGTATAGTATTAAGTTACTGTAAGGACTCAATTTGTAACGACCCCAAAATGATATTGGGTTCGCACGTAAAAAGACCCAAACAATATAATTTGTAGAGCGTGGGTTTGAAAGGTTAGGCCTTGGTCACCGAACGGTAGTTAATCAAGGTCTTCACAGTGATTTGCACCAGGATGAACCTGACGTGTTCAATAATAATCTATTCTGGTATGTTATGAGTGGCTCCGGTTCTTAGACCTTGTCCAAGAAGTTTCATGTCCTTATTCTTCTCCCTTTTTTAGGACTCCATCGTCTGGGAGCCCCCCTTTTTGGCGCATAAGTCTTCACGTTATATAGCCCCTCTCGGTTGATCTTGACCTTCCACATGTTGATCCGGCAGGTCCCTATTCAACTACCTGTCCCATCAGCCGCCTCCCCCTGCTTTTTGTTAGTTGCGCTAACCGAAACCACACTATTCAGGCGTCTTTTCTCATTAATGTGACTAAGACGTTTGTGGACGCATTCAATGCAGAGGAGACATATTTACCTTGAACCACCTCCATTCTGTACCCCCATGTGGGTCCCATTCTACTCGTTTCTTCTTTTGGGGGCCTTTTGGAGGCTGCCTTTGACGACATGTCGCTCTTCCCTTTACAGTCTTGGGATGCCGAGGACAGGGTCATCCTTGGCTGTGTCTCTAGGCCATTTGTTCTTTCCCTACTCGTCCTCGGCAACTACCCTCCTCGGCAAGGGCCCTGGGCCCTAGTGAAAAGTGGGCCAGGTTGTAAGTTTTCTGGCCCCACAGTTACCCATCAAAATGTTTTTTTTTTTTAAATATGATTTTTTTCAATTGTTATATATATATTTTTCAATCTCAATTATTGTTCATTAGACTATATGTTAGATTTAACGTTCCATTTGGCTCACAATTTGCAAGGAAAAAAAATTGCATTGCTTGGGTACAAAAAGAAAGTAAGAAGAAAAAAAATTATTTGTTTTTGATGTAGTTTATTTCTTATTTCCGAACTTTCTCTCCATGAGAAAAATTGGTGATCTCAAAAGACCTTTTTTTCTTCTGGAGAAATAAACACACACACAAAAGAGAGAGAAGGAAATTCTAATACAAAGGCACACCATATACTCCACTCAAAAGTTATGGTAACTTTTAAGAAAGTGTAGGGTAAGTTATACCACATACAACATACTTTCTTAAGTAATGTGGTGATTTTGAAAGACTAATTCTAATTGTACATTTTTTTTTTCTTGTCTCTTTAATAAACAAAACACTAGGAAAATGTTATTTTTCCCATTTTTAAAGATTTACCAAATCTAGTATATATATATATATAAGATAGTCAAAAATCAAAATTATAGGGACTCGTTTCGGTTTCTCTCGTGGCTAGGGTTTAGAGTTTTCTCTCTATCCCGACGTGTAGAATTTTGTACCTAACTTGGTTTAGGTTTTGCATTCCCTTCAAACTCTCAGGTTTGGTAGGACAATGGTTCAATTGTTGTTGTGTTTTGTTGCTTGGTTTTCCTTCTCAAATCCTCTCCGTTCATGGCTGGTCTTGATGAGTTATGGTCTTAGTTCTCTTTAACTGAAGAAGAGGAAGGGGGTGTTGAAGTGTCGCACCAAGTGGAAACTGTGATACATCGGTTGACTAGTAAGTTTTTCACGAAACAAGTTATAAATGTCGATGCAGTGGCTCATACTTTCAACCTCTGTGGAAACCTAATGGGGAACTTAAAATACGAGATATTGGTAATAGCATTCTATCGTTTGAATTTGAGGATGCCTTAGATTTGGAAAGGGTTTTGGAATATGAACCCTGGTCCTATAATAAAAACTTAGTTACTTTTTAGAGAGTTACTACTATTGAAGCTATTCCTTTCATGGAGTTTTCTTGTGTAACCTTTTGGGTGCAAATCCATAATGTTCCCGAGAAGAACCTTACTCCTGAAACTGGTAAAATGATTGGTAAAACCATTGGCTCAGTTGTCCAAGTAGCGGAAAACAAAGATGATGGGTTGGGTAGGGAATTCCTTAGGATTCGAGTGGTGATTGATCTATCCAAACCACTCCCACATTGCTGCAAACTCTAGGCTAATGGAAAGCAGATTGCCTAGTTAGTCTTAGATATGAGCAACTTTCTAACTTATGCTATTGGTGTGGCCAGGTCACTCATGGGGAACGAGATTGTTTTGTGTGGTTGCGAGGTAAAGGAAATCTGAAGAAGGAGGACCACCAATATGGAGAATGGTTGCGAGCTAAACAAACTAGACAAACCAAGAAATCAGTAGCAGTTAGTACTGGTAGTAGGCACTCTAATGATAACTTCTCGGCTTCCTCACAGGGTGGTTGCAAGGGTGATTCTGCCACAGCTAGTGATGCAGACCAATTTGTGGATGCTGTTGTGGAGTTGAAGCGACCAACAGATGGTAGAACCTGTGAGAAAGGGCAGAATGTTGGGAATGACAATGAAAGCCACAGTGAAATGAATGGAAGGGTGGGTGAGGAATATTCCTCATGGATTGAAAGGGAAGTGGTGGGATTAACCATACAGGATGATAACATTTCTCACTCTAGCCTTGTGTTTGTTTTGCAAGCTCATCCATGCCCACTTTTTGACTGTACTAATTAGGGTAGTGCAAATCTTGCTTCAACCAAGAAGTGGAAAAAGTTGGCTCATGAAAACAAGTCTGCTAATAATAGTGAGAGGTTGGGTTTCATGGATAGACATCCTGACTTGGAGTTGAGTAAGGTGGCAGTGAATAAAAGACAGTGCATAGAAATTTTTTACTCTGACAATAAGGAGAATTTTAAGGTGGTGGTTGGTTCCCAGCACCACCGATCCCTATGAGTTGCCTTAGCTGGAACTGTCATAGGATTGGGAACCCATAGATAGAAGATGAACTCATTGCCTTAGTCGGCAATAAAAATCCCAAACTAGTATTTTTAATGGAAAAGAAGGTTGACAAAGTTGTTTTGGAGCAAGTTGGGAGGAAGATTCAGAAGTCTAATATTTTTGTGGTCCCGAGGCATAATATTGGTGGTGGTCTAGCTTTGTTTTGGCCAACTAACATGAGTGTAGATATCCAGTCTTATTCAAATCAACACATTGATGCTATTATTGACCATGAAGTTGATGATGCTTGGCGGTTCACAGGTTTCTACGGAGATCCTAACATCGCAGGTAGAGAAGATTCTTGGTCCTTACTTAAGGCTTTGAGTAGTAGCTTATCTTCTCCTTAGGTGTGCTTGGGAGATTTTAACGAAATTTTACTAATGGAGGAGAAACAAGGATGGTCAGACAAACCCAAGCGGCAAATGCAAGCTTTTGTGATGTGCTAGATTTTTCCAGATTAAGAGATATGGGTTTTAATGGCTTTCTATTTACTTGGAGCAATAGGTGTCCTAGTGTGGTGATCAAAATGTTTGGATTCGCCTTGATAGGGGTGTGGCATCAATTGAATGGATTCTGCATTTCCCTACATCTTGCATTTACAATTTGGATGCCTTTCATTCGGACCATAAACTATACTCTTGTGTTCAGATTCTGAGCTCAAGCGATTTTACAAGGAAGGGCGACCATTCCATTTTGAAGCTTTGTGGTTGAAGGATAGCTCTTGTGAAGATGTTGTGAGAGATTCTTGGGACGTTAATCAGGTAGAGGGCTCGACTTGGTGCCTCAACAAGAAAATATATTCTTGCCAGGACAATCTGAGAACATGGAATCATAATACATTTGGCCATGTCCGAAATTCACTTCAACGAAATTTGACTAAATTGAAAACAATGGAGGAGTCTGGCAGGTATAGGCATAATCCCAATCGAATTCAGGCATTAAGAGAGGAAATCCAAAAGTTGAAGTCAAAAGAGTAATGCATGTGGAAACAAAGATCACGCAGTGCATGGCTAAAAAGAGGGGGATAGCAATACAAAAAACTTTCATTATCGAGCCAACCAAGGAACCGCCAAAATCTAATTTTGGGTTTAGAGAATGAGGCCGGGTCTTGGATTAAGGATGAGTTAGAGATGGGTAATGTAGCAGAGAGATATTTGAGGTTTTGTTTAAGAATTCAAACCCTTTGGGTTTTGCCGAGATTCTTGAGGGTGTTCACCATAGTATGGTAGTAGAGGAAGATATGGAGGTATAGGTGGTGACTTCCAAGCCGAGGAGGTTTATCAAGCTCTCAAGTAGATGGCACCACTAATGGCTCTGGGATCCTGATCGTATGTCCCCTATTTTCTATAAATCGTTTTGGCATATTGTGGGGAATGATGTGACTACTGTTGTGCTTAAAGCTTTGAATTCTGGTAATGTCCCTAAATCTATTAACACCACTTTTATTTCTCTCATTCCAAAAAAAATTGCTGATTTTAGGCCTATAAGTCTTTGTAATGTTATTTATAAACTTATTGCTAAAGTGGTGGCTAACTGATTGAAGAAGTTATTGGTTAAAACAGTGCCTAATTCTCAAAGTGCATTTCTGTCAGGGTGGTTGATCTCTGATAATATCCTTGTAGCATTTGAAACACTTTACTACCTCAAAAGAAAGACCACTAGGAAATTGGGTTACATGGCTCTCAAGCTGGATATAAGCAAAGCCTATGACCGTGTGAAGTGAGAGTTTTTGGAGAAAATTATGATCCATCTAGGCCTTAATGAAAAACTAGTTCGAATTATTATGTTGTGTTTGCACTCAGTTTCCTATTCAGCTCTCCTGAATGGTCAACCTATGGGCAATATTAAGCCTTCAAGAGGTTTACGCTATGGTGACCCCTTATCCTCTTATCTATTCTTATTATATGCCTTTGGTTTGCAGAGTTTAATTCAAAAGGCTGAGGTGAATGAGGATATTAGAGGTGTAGCTATATGTAGAAATGGTTCATGGGTTTCCCATTTATTCTTTACAAATGATAGCGTGCTTTTTTGTAGGGCTACGGAAGTGGAATGACACAAAATTTTGGAGATCTTGGCTGTCTATGAGAGAGGTTCAAGGCAAAAAATTAATCAAGACAAGACTAATATCTTTTTTAGTTCTAATACCCAGGTATATATTCAAACCCAGATCCAAGCACTTTTGGGGGTTCCTGCCATTCGCCAATATGAGAAATATTTGGGGTTGCTAGCATTTGTGGGTCGAGCCAAGAAACAAAGTTTCATTTATCTTAAGGAGCTAGTGTGGAAGAAATTACAAGGATGGAAGGAAAAGTTACTCTCACAAGCGGGTAGGGAAGTCCTTATAAAGGCAGTTATTTAGGTCAACCCTACTTACACTATTAGTTGTTTTAAACTCCCTAAAGGTTTGATCAAAGATTTGGAAGTTTTGACACGTAAATTTTGGTGGGGGTATGGTGGCGACAGTAGAAAGGTTCATTGGGTCAACTGGAAGAAACTTTGCCAAGCTAAAGATGTGGGTGGCATGGGGTTCAAAGAAATTGAAAAGTTTAATGACACCTTATTGGCGAAACAGGTTTGCAGAATGATTAACAACCCGGACTCGCTCTACCATAGAGTGTTCAAAGTTAGATTTTTCCCAGATTGCTCAATCTTGGAGGCTAAGAAGTCAACAACAGGCTCTATGTGTGGAAGAGCATCCTTAATGCTAGAGATGTTATTCAAAAGGGTATGGTTTAACGCACTGGAAATGGTCAAAATGTTCAGATCAAGAAGGATAGGTGGCTACCAGTGAACCCGAATTGTTCCATCACCTCCCCTCTGCCTGCAGTGCTAGCTGAGACCAAAGTTCAGACTCTTATAAATCCTGACTTAGGTGTATAGAAATCATACCTCATTCACCATATTTTCTTGCCTTATGAAGCTACTATAATCCTGGGTATTCCTCTGAGTCAGCGCTACCCACTTGATAAAATAGCTTGGGCTTACTCTCCATCAGGGTTGTTCTCAACAAGCAGTGCTTATAAGCTTCTGTTTGCCTGGGACGCTATCAACCAAGCAGGGAGCTCGACTATTGAGACTCAAAAACATTTTTGGAAGGGTGTTTGGAGGCTGCGTGTTCCTAATAAAATTAAATACTTTATTTGGCGAGCCTGTAATGATGATCTGCCAACTATGAGCAACCTCTATCATAGACAGATTACTCTCTCAGACAAGTGTGAACTTTACCAACTCTGCCCAGAAGACCCATTGCATGCTTTATGGTCTTGCAAAGATGTGGAAAATGTGTGGAGTTCATTCCATTGCTTCCACCAATCGTGCTCCCCTACACCAATCGTGCTCCCCTCCACCAATGAATTTCAGTGACTTACTCTCTCGGTTTTTGCAGGTTCAAGAAGATTATAGAAAGGAGGTTTTTGCTATTTCAGCCTGGTTATTATGGAACAGGAGAAATGCTATCCATTTTGGTCGTCCGGTGCACCCTACCGCTAATATTGTCTCACTAGCAGGGAACATGCTGCAAGATTTCCAGGTTGCTCAAGATCTGGATTCGGTGGTGTATTGCCCCCCCCCCCCCCCCCCCCATCCTTCAACAATGACGCCCCACTAAGTTAAACCAGCACAGTTAATTTTGATGCCGCTGTATTCAAAGATACAAACTCGGCTGGAATTGGAGTAGTTGTGAGAGACTGGAGAGGTGAATTTGTTGGTGTTTACTATCATCCCACCATCTTAGGCTGTCGTTGATATGGAAGCCTTGGCATGTCGAAAAGTTGTGGAATTTGCTGCTGAGATTGGTCTGCAAAAGGTAATTTTTGAAGGGGATTCAGCCATGGTTATCAATGCCTTAAATCATGGCAGTGCTAAATTATCTTCCTACGGAGTGGTTATTGAAGACATTCGCTGTCAAGCTATGGTTTTTCAGTCCTCTATTTTCAATCATGCTAGTCGTTCTTGTAACTGTGTTGCTGATGCTTTAGCTAAAATAGCTAAAGGCAACCGAGGCACTCAGGTGTGGCTCAACAACCCACCTGAGGATATCGCCCCTTGATGTTCACTAAGTTCCTGTTTTTTTCATCAATAGTAGCTCGGGCTCCTTGTCTGGTTTCTCAAAAAAAAAAAAAATCAAAATTATAAATTTAGAAATCTCCTGTTATGCTTGAAATTAGCTAGCCATATGGTGTAAATCAAACACGATGTACTTAGAAAATTTTAAGCATAAGCAGGCATTTAGTTGAGTATTTTCAATTCATTAACACTAGCTACGAAGAATATTACTAACATTTAATGTAATTTGGAATAGACAAAGTTAGTTATGGAAAATGAATTTCCTTTAATGATTAGACATATTTTTGAGATTAACTACTTTTTACAATATTTTTTTAATAGAGGGATGCCTAATATAACAACATTAGCATTGATGGAACTAAATTTTTTAGTTTTTAGCATTTCAAAAACTCATTTTATCCATTTTAAAACATCACTTTATAATACACTCAACATCAATAGTTGTATTTTTTTTTTTTTAACATTTCGATTAAAATAATATAAATAACACATTAAAATAATAATAATTTTTTAAAAAGGTGGAGAGTAGATAAAAAAATGTGTGAAGAGGTAGAGCATGAATAAAATATTAGTTTTTGTAGATAGCTTTGAGCTACAATAATCTGTCATCTAGGGCAGATCACTGTAGGCTGCTCAATTGGTGAAAAATTTAGAAATGACTAAATGTAGCTCTTTTCTTGTGATGTTGGTAGTTAAAATTAGTGATTTAGCTTTTTAGCACCATTAAAGTAATGTTAATGCTTAGAATTGTTCAAATATCAACGGTCAATGCATATAAAAGTCAAGAACTTTTGGAACTTTAGCTTAATAATAATTGAGACTGCACTCATCAAGTGATTCGATTGTTTAGAACTTTAGCTAAATAATTGCATTACGCCTTTTATTTTTTATTTTTTTGGAAAAAAAATTGCATTACTAAACTTACAAGCATTACAGAAAAAGGAAAAAATAAATGGAAAATGTCATTTTAAGTTTGATTTTATATATATAAATTTCCATATGGTAGTGATAATAATCAATTTGGTGTGTTTATTTTTTTGTCCAAAAACAAGAAACACTATTTTTTATTTTTATGAAACAAAGAAGAAACACTCGTGTCAATTGTTCATAATTCAATGTGATTGTGTAAATATTTTTGTATAGCCTGACTTTATTTTGTGTGGGTTTGGATTCAGCTGAAAATCACGTTTTGCGTTTTGCATTTTAACTTTTTTTTCCCCCCTGCAGGTAGGGGACAAGAGCACTGTTTAGCACTGTTGAGCACTGTTCATACACTTTTTAGCATTGTTCACAGATTAAAAAAAATAAAAATGGGTCCCACGGTACTATTTACACATTTAAAAATAATTTTGTTACAATTTTTTCAGTTTTCAGTTTTCAATTTCAGAAAAAATAAGTTGTATCCAAACGGACCCTTTATGTGAAAATGAATAAAATCGTTATTGAATGAAAATTTAAACAAACTTAATTTCTACCTTTAAAACACTCGTTAACTTAATTTTTTTTTTTTTAAATATTAAGTATTTTAACACACACACATACAAGAAGAGAAGGTTTTAAAGAAACTAACAGTGATTTGTTAACTTAAACTTATGCATGAAAAATTAATGAATTATTATTAAAAATATATTTCTTATTTTGAAAAATATATATTAAAACTTATAATTATTAAATATTTATTATTTTTTTAATATTTATTATTGTTATTATTATTATTATTATTATTATTATTATTGATAGGATTAAATATGTATTATTACTCTAACATGTAACCACAGCATTCTCCAAAAAAAAAAAAAAAAAAAACATTAAACATGGACCCACAAATAAAATCGGCTTAAAATAATTGCTTTGTGCGAGTATTTTAAGAATATCTAAGAATATTGCGTTTGGTTAAAAAAAAAAAAAAAATAGAGATATTATTAGCTCTGTCGAAACTCGAAATGAAGAAAAAACTACAGAACCAGTGAAAACCTCTGAAGCATTTTTCTTCTTGCTTTCTCGCTAGTAGCACATTTTCCCTTCCCATTCCTTGAGCTCGTCTCCCTCTTCCATTTCTTATTTCCAACCGTTCTAATTAAGTCTACCCCACACCCAAACCCAGCCCCATTATGGCATTATCTATCCTCCTTCCTGCCTTCCTTTTTTCTTATCCAGAAACAGTCATCAAATCATCCTGCTATTCTCCCATTGTTCCGTCCTTTCTTTTCTTATTCAACTACAGCATCCTCGTCCCCACCTCTTGCGATCATCATCACCCCGGTCGCCCTCCCATCGTCACCTTTTAAACTCCTCAGACCCCACTATAACCTGTCCTATGGAGGTTTCAAACCTCATCTCTTGAACTAAAAATTGCTCCTATCAAGACGCCCATCTAGAGCTCCCTCCAAAGTCCAAACCAATCTAGCCCAAAAACCTCCGGACTCATTCTCCTAGGCAAGCTAATAACATATATAACCCTAGGCACTGCTGTAGTATCCGATGTTGTTACCAGAGCTTGGAGACCAGCATTCTCGATCCAAGTCAAGCGCATGGACAAGTGTGTGTTCATGTTCACATTCCAGCATGAGGCTGACCTCCATAAAGCATACTAGAGAAAACCGTGGTCGATCCATGGAGGCCACCTGATTCTCAAGCACTGGAGCCCTTCTCTAGCGTGGCAAGAAGTTTCCTTTTCATCCTCCACATTCTGGGTCCAAATCGTTGGTCTCCCAGACCTTTGGAAATCTAAAGATAATCTCCTGAAGATTAGTGCAAAAGCCAGCAACGTGGTGGAAGTGGACTTAGCAGGAGAGCAAGGAAGTAGCCAGAAAAGATTCACTGGTGTGCAAATTGATATAGATATAAGCCGACCTCTCATGCCAGGAGTTTTCCTTCCTAGGGCCAACCTACCAGAACTTTCAATTGGTTTGAAATTCGAAAAGCTTGCAGATGTGTGCTATGGATGCGACATTATTGGACATGAGCTCCAAACATGTAAAGATGACATTTTCAGGCTCAGAAATCCATTTGATTATGAGTTTAGAGGCTCGGGCCCTTGGCTGAGGGCAGAAAACAACAATATTTTTGTTGGAGTATGTGTGTTTCAAACTCTCAAACTATGCTTGTGTCCTATATTGGTTAGAGATGAATATCATATAGGTTTATAAACCATTGCACATCTTAAGTGATAGCTTGATAGATAATGGGCTAAGAGTTGGAGTTAGGCTTGGGTTGGACTTAAGCTAGTCTCTATCTCTCTTGGGCCTCATTTCTTTTCCCTTTCTTTTGTGTTTAGCCCATTTTGGTTCTATCCGTTGGGCATTAAATGAGCAGCCCGTTGGGGCATTTAATGTGCAGCCCGTTGGCTTGCACAGTGACTGTTACATGCAGTCCTTCAACCCTCACATTAGTTAGTATATAAAACCCTATAATCCCCTCTTTAGCTCTTAAGTTTTTCAGCTACAGCAGCCATCTTCTCCCTCTGTTTTTGCTCTATTCTTTTTTGCTCATCTCCGCTAAAAATTTCAGCATCAATTTTTAGTTTTAAGGAAAGGCAAATTAAGGTTGTTCCTAGTTCTTCTTACTTGAGTATGTGATCAACTTGAAGAAATTACTATAGTCTAATCTTGGGGGATTGTTCGGCCAAGAGAGTCATTCACATCGAGTTCTACTTCGGGTGGCACAAATCAACCTTTAAAGACAACGCATTTTAAGTGATTCTATAGTTTGTGAGATCTTTCTAATTCTATCTATTTATTTTTGTCATTGCTAATTTTTTGGATTTGTATTGTTGAATCAAAACTTGTTTATTTAGCCATATTTTCCAACAATTTTTACAAAGGCTTTCGTTGTACCCAACTGCTACCCCCACCCATTGGAAGCAGTTGAAATATCACCCACTTAGTCTAAAACCGGCGCTTCCCTGGGATCAAGCTCAACCAGCAAATCGATAGACCACACCAACCACGTCCTGTCCATGACAAAATGTCCTTCCCAGGATCACTCACTCAAGGACGCACAAACGGCCAACCCTAACGTGTCAGTGCAGTACCACCCCAAGACTGGTAGTAGTGCTACTAAGCAAGGGACCCTTTGTGAACAATCTATTAGCTTATCCTAACACGTCAACCTCTTCCCTCTTATCTCTTTGACCCCGGAAAATAGCCACACTAGCCGACAACCCAATACCTTCCCACCCATACATCAAAGGAATATCAAAATGGAAGTCCAAGCCTAACCATTCCACCAAGATTCGAAAGACATCAAATAAGCCCAAGTCCAAATAACTTAACTAAGTTAGACATATACGCTCAACAACCTGACCCTTCCTCCCATAAACATATCACAAACCATTCTCCAATCTCAGCCCCTTGGGCAAAATATTACTTTTTTAAGGAAAATTATATGAGAATAACATTCGAGTGAATTTATTTAGTTATGTAGACTCTTTTTTAAACTCGAGTTTCAACTCAAAATCGAGTTTAGCAAACTAGATTTTCAATTTGTTATACAACGTCAGAATGCCATACAACCTAAACTAATTGAAATTTGAGTTTGATAAACTTGATTTTAGGTTAGAACTCGAGTTTGACAAATTTGAGATCTAAGAAGAGTTTACATAGCTAAACGATAATGTATTTAAACAACAGTTTTCAATTTTTTTGAAAATACGTGTGAGTGAAAAAGTATATGAAAATACGTGTAATATTGTTTAAAAACTGAAAACATACGTTTAAACGCATGTAACAAACAGCCCAAATAACTTCACCACCATCATGCTTCTACCTAAAATTGTCATTAAAAACTACTATTCAGCAAATTTTGCCCAACCCCTTCTTATGATCCAGGCATCCCCAATCCCTTCAATTCACAACTCCTTCCTCAAATCCTTACAAAACCTATCCTCCAACAAAAGAGAAAAGTCACCAAAAAAGAATTTGCTCTATTCACAAAGAGATTAAAGGAAATATGTGACACCCTTAAAGCAGTTTCCTCTGACCTCGAGACCGTCACGATCATTCCTTAAGTCAAGCTTGAACACTCCATCCAAGAGGAAAGGCACAAATCAAAAGGTCAAGGCCAAATCACGATCACAGGTGAGTATTCCAGTCTGTTCTTTTGTTTCAATAAGCATAATCTCCCTCTGTATCGAGTCTATTTGTAAGGGAGATTATTTAGCATATATAAACCCATTTCCAAAAGCTTCAAAACGTCAACTTTTTACCTTTTTTACTCAACCTTCAACGTTTATCATCTTTATTTTCTTAATCTTTAGCTAGTTTCTCTCACTCTTCAATCTTTACTAATCTCTTTGATCCAAATAACATGCAATGAAAAGCCACACTCAGCGTTCATATTTTCACATTTTGGATCAATTTTAGTGGCCCAACTGACCACTTTCCCCAGTCAAATCGATGATCTGCATACGGGTTCTTCTTCTTCAACAAAAAGTAATCTTTTTTTGTGAAATTCAATCAATTCTCTATCTGGGGTTTGCTAGTTTTGATCAGATTTTTCAGACTTTGAGCTTTGGGTTTTTTGAAAAAATAACTATAAAACCCAAACTATATTATTAGTTAGGCAACGTTTGAAACTAATTTGGTTTCTAACAATTTGAGTCCAGAGGACTCGATTTTGGGGAGTTGAGACGTCCACGTAAGCCTGGAAATCGAGTTATTGGACTCGGTTTCTGTACATGGAAATCAAGTCTAATGGACTCGATTTTCGTTCATGGAAATCGAGCCCAAAGTACTCGGTTTTCTTTGTTCAGCACAAGGACATGAAATCACCAAGGAAGAGAACACTCACATGCTCTGTTTTACTCTCCACAAAACAGAGCATGTGAGTAGAGATTAAGAAAATGAGAAGAGTGGTGGCTAACAGAGCATGTAGGTGTTGCTTGCTTTGTTTTATCCAACATGTCGTCCCTAAGGAATGCTGTTAATAGACAAGCTCATAAGGAGCGAGCTCAACGTAAGTCTCACCAGAAATAATAATTTCTTTTTATATTGTACCCTTTCAAATATATATAAATATTTTTTCATTTTCATATCCAGACATGCAAGGAAAAAATTCGGCCTTCTTGAAAAACACAAGGACTATGTTGAGCATGCACAAGCATTTCACAAAAAGGAGGATACTTTGCGGGTAAGTGTTCTTGCTTCTTATTTAGCTGGTAGTCAAACTCTCAAATACATAATGGAGTTGTTTTGTAAATGGGTTTTTTTTTTTTTTGCTCTACAGAAACTTAAGGAGAAAGCAGCTTTTAGAAACCCAAATGAATTTTACTTCAAAATGATCAAAACAATAACTGTTGATGGAGTCCATAAATTAGAGTAATATTTGAATGGGATTTTGATAAGAAGAAAACCGCTTTGTTAGCCACCACTCTTCTTATTTTCTTAATCTCTACTTACATGCTCTGTTTTGTGGAGAGTAAAATAGAGCATGTGAGTGTTCTCTTCCTTGGTGATTTCATGCCTGTGTGCTGAACGAAGAAAACCGAGTACTTTGGGCTCGATTTCTATGAACGAAAATCGAGTCCATTAGACTCAATTTCCATGTACAAAAACCGAGTCCATTAAACTCGATTTCCATGTACAGAAACCGAGTCTAATGGACTCGATTTCCAGGCTTACGTGGACATCTCAGCTCCCCAAAATCGAGTCTTCTGGACTCGAATTGTTAGAAACCAAATTAGTTTCAAACGTTGCCTAACTAATAATATAGTTTGGGTTTTATAGTTATTTTTTAAAAAAACCCTTGAGCTTCATGGGTGTTTTGGTGTTTCTCTTCTTAGGTAGCAGAAATGGTGGATCAAGGGCTTCACCTGGAAAATTAAAGATTTAATTGTGAATTATTAGCAACTTACCATTGCCTCTGCATCAATTATTTGCAAATCTTATAAGTGTTGCCCACAAAAGAAAAGTTTAGGATAAAATCGACATGTATTATCGGTATATATTAAGAGGATTCAAAAAATTAGTTATTGTTTTTTTTCCTGTCAAAAATACCCCTAAATTAATTAACTAACAACTTAAAAATTGGGTTAAAATAGTAAATTGAAAAAAGAAAGTTAGTTATTATTTTTTTTTACTGTCAAAAATACCCCTACCTAAAATTTAAAAATGGGGTTAAAATAGTAAATTGACAAAAATAATAAATTCCTACTTTTACGTTGATTTAAATTCCTACTTCTACTCACTAACTCCCTATATAATAAGATTACTCTTTTGTTAGTTTTAAAACTCCTACAATCTACAAAACTCACCCAACATATTCATTTTTTTTTTTTTTTTACTTCATCACGATGTATTTATTTCTTCTGTCCTCCTTTTTTTTTCAATTTTTTTTTTTTATAATTTCATTACACCCTTAGTTTTTTTTTTTTTTTTTATTGGAATAAGTAGAAATCTCAAATTATAATAAATGCAAATTATTAATTTTTACCAAAAAAGTAAGTGCCTGCTCAGAGGCTAGTTATTATTATTATTATTATTATTAGAGTAAATTTCACAAGCTAGTCCTGAGGTTTGAGGTTTGGGGTAATGCCAAGTAGCTCCACAACTTCTCAAAACTAACCAATTTGGTCCAAAGTACAACTTAATTTCTAAACAGACTTAACAGACGATATTTTTTAACTCTCCCTTCTCTCTCTTCTTCTCTCTGACCCACTATCGCCCTCATGGTTTTGGCTTTGTTATCTTCTCTGACCCTTCTGTTCTTGACCGTTAGTCTCTTTCCTCCCTTTATTTGCATTCACTTTCTTGTTTCAATTTTTAGTTTTCAGTTGTTTTTTGTATCTGGGTTTTGGTTTTTGAATTGGTTTGATTTAGGTGGCTGTGACTGTAAATCTATGGTGGTTGGGCTCCTATTTATGGTTTTGGTTTGTGGTGGTGGGCTTTGTGACGATGGTGGTGAGGCGGTGGTTTTGGTCTCAATGAGTGGTGGTTGGGTCTATACACCAATCGGTTATTGGTGGTTAGGTGTCTTGCCGTCTGAGTTTTGGTGGTGGAATTTCTAAAAAACGAAAGGATTACTAACAATTTGCGAGACGCTCCCACTAAAGTGCATATCCATGTGGATATCAAATATATCATGCGGATTTATGTTACAATACGACTATTCTAATCTAAATAAAATAGAAAGGGTTTGAATGAAATCATAAGAATATGTATGATGTATACTTTATTTGCTTGGGATTGTAGTTCAATTGGTCAGAGCACCGCCCTGTCAAGGCGGAAGTTGCGGGTTCGAGCCCCGTCAGTCCCGACGGATCCAAATACAATAAAAAAAAAATACATCAATTCATCTCTTCGTTTTCTTTGAAAGGGAGAACAACTAGCAGAATTTCATTCCCCTTGGGAATGCTCCCTTATTTTATTTATTTATTTTTTCCTTTCACATTTTGAGATAGAGCGAGAAGCGAGAAGTGAAGTTTCTGTCAGAAATGAGAAGAGAGAGAAGGGAGAGTTAAAATATAACGTCTGTTAAGTCGAATTTTTTTTTAAAATAACAATAAATATTAAAAAATTTAGTTAATTGTCATATTTCAAAACAATTTTGAAAAATAACATCTCGAGTATCTAAAACTCGAGTTCCAGATGGAACTCGAGTTTTTAAGTCTCGATTTGAAGAAAAAAAATTGCACTGAAAATCGAGTTTTAAAGACTCGATTTCCATAAATTGCAAAAAACGCCGCTATATGGCTTTAAAACGTCACTATAGGGATTAAAAACGCCACTATAGGGCACCCTAAACCTCGTACTTAGAAAAAAATTTTGCAGGAAAACGCCGCTATAGGGCTTTAAAACGTCACTGTAAGGCTTAAAAACGCCACTATAGGTGAAATTTTTTGCATAAAACTCGAGTCTTAAAGACTCGAGATCTATGTGGCATTTTCCCACCCAGAACGCGAGTCTTTAGCACTCGAGTTTTAAGATGGATCTCGAGTTTTAAAAACTCGAGATGCTACTTTTCTAAATTCTTTCAAACCGTTCCTAACTTACTATTTTGAATCACCCTCTGAATCCATTTTGCACAAAACCTCCTGTTAAGTCTGGGCAAGCACTGTAAGCCCAAGCCCATATGATCAAATACAAAACAAAACATTGTGCAAAATTAAAATTGGGCTTTGAAGTGGGTGGGTTGGGCCCATGGTGAACATGTATTAGCCGTCCGATCTGATCGAAAAAAAACCCTAAAAAGGAAGAGCTTATATATAAAAGCTCCTCAGAAAGAAAACTTCTCCGTCCCCAAACCCTTGCAGCCTCCTCAGAAACAAAAACTTCTCCCCGCGAAAATGGTTTCAGGATCTGGGATTTGTGCAAAGCGTGTGGTGGTGGACGCTCGCCACCACATGCTCGGCAGACTTTCGTCTATCATAGCGAAAGAGCTTCTCAACGGTCAGAAAGTGGTCGTTGTTAGATGCGAGGAGATATGTATCTCAGGAGGACTTGTTCGCCAGAAAATGAAATACATGAGATTCCTCCGTAAGCGCATGAACACTAAGCCTTCTCATGGTCCCATCCATTTCCGCGCTCCTGCTAAGATTCTATGGCGCACTATTCGTGGGTACGCATCGCGTCGCATCGCATCAACACAACTCAATCTCTTTCTTTCTTTCTTTCTTTGTTTAATATATAATATGAGTTTTGATTATTATTATTATTTTTTTTTTTGTAGAATGATACCTCACAAGACGAAGCGTGGAGCCGCGGCGCTTGCTAGATTTAAGGCATATGAGGGGATTCCACCCCCCTATGATAAGATTAAGAGAATGGTTATCCCAGATGCTCTCAAGTCTGTTTCTTTCTCTCTCTCTCTTTTCATTTTTTTTTCTTTTCTTTTCTTTAGTTTTCAAATGTTTTAATTAATTGTCTTGTGCTTTCTAAAAATAAAAAATATATATAATAAACACAGGGTTTTGAGGCTTCAGGCTGGACATAAGTATTGTTTGCTGGGCAAGCTTTCATCTGAGGTTGGGTGGAACCACTATGAGACTATTAAGGTCAGTCAGTCAGTCTTTTTGTTTCGACTTTCTAGATTTCTTTTGCCTTGTCAGATGTTCTGCTAATAATACATACATATGTGGCATAGTTTTACTTTTATATATAAGTTTCTTAATGCATTTTATCTACATTTAAAGCATAACAATTAGTACTATACTGTTCTTTGTGTCATGTTCCATAATATTTAATTTTTTGTGGATGATACTGGGAGATGACATTGTAAAGAGGTGTTTGCATTGTCTTTTAATGTGTTCTGTTGCTTTACATTTCCAATTCATGGTGGCACTGTTGTAGGTGCTTTGTTTTTTATTTTGGAAATTTTGAATAATCAAAAAAGAGGAATTCTCCTATTGTTTAAGTCATCGTGAATAGTCTTTTTTTGTTCATAATTTCTCCAGTTTGAACTATGTTTTTCTGGGTTCAGTCAATTTCTTACGACTATTCTTATTTTAGATATTTGCATTTTTTCTCAACGATATCTTTAACCATATTGAAATAGCTTTGCTATTTGCCTTCATATGGGCATTTTCTTGGATATTGATATGTTATAATGGTTGTTGATTGATTCCCGAATTAAATGTCGATGCTGAGTAACTTATTGGATAATGTTTAGAAATATTAAGCAATATTTGAATCTCTTCCTGCTGTGTTCGTGCTGGCATTTGTGTAATTGTCTATTTTGCTATTTGGATATATGTTTCACTTGTCTGAAAGTTAGACTATGAAGAACTTGCCAGGTTTAACATTGTCTGCATATTATGTAGTCATTATTAAGTGATTGTTCTTCTTTGACTAATTATTGGTTGTGTGAGTGCTTTCTAATGCTTGTGAATCTCTTTGCTCCTGCAGGAGCTTGAGAGGAAGAGAAAGGAGAGAGCTCAGGTTGCATATGAGAGGAAGAAGCAGTTGACGAAATTGAGGGTTAAAGCTGAGAAGACTGCTGAGGAGAAGCTTGGCCCCCAGCTTGAAGTTATTGCACCTATCAAGTATTAAGTTATTTATATTGAAAAAACCATGGGACAGCTGAGTTGCAGTTAAATTTCTCTAGTATTTTGTTACAATGTTTCTGTCCGCTTGTGCAGGGTACATCTGCCTTGCTGCAATTTTTCAAGTAGAAGATGTTATGTTATAAATTGTTTTCTGACTTGGGTTTTCAAATTAGAAATGTTTGTGTCATTAATTATCTCGTACTCCATGATACATTTTTTACTTAATTTGTGATGTCATTTGTATTTTTTTGTTTGTGTGGATTGGATGATAATATTTTCATGTTATTTCTAGTATGTTTGCTTTTAGGGTGTGTTTGGAATGAAGTGATTGTTGTTGTTGTGGGGGGTGATTTTTGGAAGGGGCTGGGGCTGGGGAGGAGGTGCTGAGTAGAGCCTTTTTTTTTTTTTTGGATGGGAGAGATTTTGTGTGATTGTGAACTAATAGAATGTCCTATATAATAGGAGGAAACCAAGTGCTGGACAGCTGGTTTTTAAATTTTTTTTATTAATTATATGATACATTTAAATATATATTAAAGAAGTAAGAACTATTCATCAAAAAAAAAAGAAGCAAGAACTAATAGCTATAGGATTTTATATTATATAATATATATGAAAATATTAGTAGGAACCGAAGAATCAGGAAGTGCTCTAAACTCTAAAGGCTGATTTTTTGTGAAGGAATTGCAATGGAACTAAACAGTAAACACTCTCTAGTCAGTAGTCATAGTCACCAGCCGCACCCAGGTCTTTTTACTAGACGTTGAAAAATTTTAATATTTTTCTATATTTTTCTACGAAGTACAAGTTGGACACGTTTATGGGTGGGAAGCATTTCACTTTTTCTATGCTATGGGTTATATGTTAATTTGCAGAAGTTATCAGAAGTCAGAAGACTCAGGACTCATGTAAATTGCAGAGTATAGCGTTACACGTTTCCAATAAAGCATTCCACTTTATTTTAATGAAGTACAGCTGGTTTTAAAAAAAAAATTTATTAAATATATAATATATATTTAAATAAATATATATATATATATATAATATATGATAGTAGGACTACGGCCGGTTTAAAAAAAAATTTATTAAATATATAATATATATTAAATATGGGTGGGTTAGGTCGGGTTTGGTAGGTTTGTAATTTTATAAATCAAATCCAACCCGACCTGTTATTAAAAAAAAAAAATTTGTAACCCAATCTAACTCGCCAAGCACTAAAAACTGACTTAATCCAACGGGGTGAGTCGGGTCAAGTTTGGCAGGTTGGTGGGTTTTTTGAACACCCCTAAGAGATAACTGAATTTTTGGTAATTAATCTCATCGTAGACTTGTGGAGTTTAGAATTTTTCACTTTGTAAAGTGAAGAAGTTGTTTTGGTGGATTTAAGGGGTGTATATTGGAAGGACTACCTTGAAAACAAATGAGATTTAATAGATTGAAGGACCAATAACTTGGAAACAAATGAAGTTAAAAGATTGAAAAGGAAAAATTGCATATATAAAGTGTTTCATTTGTAATTTATTTTTTTAATCTTTTATGAACAGGTTAAGTTAGGGTACATAAAAAGCACATAAAGATTGGAAAGAGACTACCCTGAAAACTAATGGAGGTGAAAAGATTGGAAGAAGAAATGGAAATTAAAAGATTGGAATAGAAAAAATGGAACTTAAATGCAAGGTTATGTAAAAAAGTTTCATTTGTAAATTAATATATATGATTTGTTTTATGAACAAGGTGCGAGTCTTATGAACATGGTACATAAAAAGTTCATAAAGCTTTTTTTTTTTTTTTTTTTTTTGTTTTTTTTTTTTGACACAAAAAGCTCATAAAGCTTGATGCTAAAGAATCCCACCCATTAATGATTGTAGAAAAAAGCATTAGAGAGTATGTTTGGGTAACCCACACAACGGCCTCAAAGGTTATTTCTGAAATTGCAATACACACCCAATACCTTTAGTATTGCAGTACCGTTTTCTGAAATTGGAGAGTAATGGAAATAATAGAGGTTTTTTTTTTGGAGAAGGGAAAATAATAGAGGTTGTTTCTTGACTTTTCAATAAAGATAGAGCTTCAAGTTTTAAAGCAGATTGTAAGTCATGGATTAAAATACTTGAAATCAAATCGTAATTCATGGATTTAGAATAACTAGTGAGAACTATGCATGGAACTTTGGAGTTTTATATAAATATATATATATATATATATATATATATAATATGTAATAAGATTTTATTCTACAAAGAATTTGGTATAATTTTATGATTTTCTTTTATTCTATATTTTCTAGTGTTAATATTTGTAATTTTTTAGTTTGAATTATATTAGGTGGCTTGTTTTTAAAACTTGTTGATATCCAAAAAACCATAACAAGAAGCCCAACTCAGGGAACTAGACCATGGGCCTTATGTGAAAACAAATGACCAATTATTCTATAAAGACACTCTTGTAAAAAAGGCAGAAGAACCATGAAAAATGGGGTAAAAACCTATTAGAAAATAAAGAGAGAAAATGGCCTTCGAATAATTAATAAGATGCAAATGACCCAAGAAAATGGTCATTGAAAAGGGTCCTTGGAAAGTCTAGCAAAAATTGGGCAAGCCCAAAGGAGCCCACTAAGGAACTAACCACAAAGGTATTGCAACTTTGGAATTGAAATTGACTAATCTATAGGAAAAGATTCAAGGGACCTCGGTTAGAGGGAGAAAGCAAAAGAAGAAAGACGGTTGGGAGGCTTTCGGAGTTCACCCGTCTCCAAAAAAAAAAAAAAAAAAAAAAAAAAAACATGTATCCTACTTTCAAGAAAAAAAGCCAATAAGAGAAGTTGTTATCAACCTAAGAAACCTTTGAAATGTCTCTTTCTCAACCTTGAAGAAGGGGTAATTTCTTCGTTGAACTCAAATGGCATATGATTTACAACTTTTTATGAAGAGAAAATAATTAAAATACTTTTGGATGTGGGTTCCTAGAAAAACAAAACAAGAGTGGAAAGAGGAAAAAAAGGCCCACAAGGCTCCTTCAGATTCATGGCAGGAAGCTGTGGTTGATCTAGCGGACTACACCGTTTCGAAGAATCAAACCATACCCACTATAAAAGAACATCAAAGCAAGGAGAAAGATGAGGAAAAACACTGAGCATTTAAGATCTGCACTGTATCAGGAAAAATAAACAAGAAACACTAGCCTAGGTCAAGGACCTTGGGAAAAAATAGTGTGAATAGAAATTTCAACTTGTAAAAATACTTGGGAGCTCCACACTGATCTAAGGTCCAAGATTTCACAAGTTTTGTAGAATCTCAAGGACCTACTTAAGTCTGTGAAGTTTGTGATTTATAGGCTTTGTGGACTTTTGTAAGAGTGTCTTTTTTTGCGACACTCAGGCCCAAGGATCCCGGGCCTAATAAGAGGTTTGGTAAACCGGGTCTTGACTCACAGCAGCTAAAAGGTTATTTAAGAGTCAAGTAATATACAGGGGATGCTCCTGACAATACAAGAAAAATGACAAGCAAGGATATTCGTATTGAAAATGCCAAAACAACAAGGTAAATTCAAAAGGAAAGAAGCAGGATTAGCAAAGTGGTACAAAATTAACGTTAAAGGGATCCTGTAATTACTGAAATGTATTTCATTAATGTTTTTTTCTGTTATAGTTACAAGAAGCTCACTAGGACGTGATACAAGGTTCAATCAAGCTCAAAAGTTGCAGTCTTGAATGACTATTTCAGCCTTCAAAACTTGCAAAGTTTGATTTTCTTTGAATCCGAGTATATGCAATAGTGGCTGTTTCTGGGATACTGGGGAGCAATATTCACTTTCCCCGCAGTGTTTTCTTTCTCCTCACTACGACTTTACTGATAAGTCTTTTCTCTAATAAAATCTCTTTTTTCTCCCTTTTTTCCTGCCCTTTTTCTTCGCAACCTACCCCCTCCTTTTATAATGGAGTTCTGGTCTTCCCGGGGAACCGTTGGTTCCCCTGTTTTGCTTTCTTGTGAACAGAGTCTGTTCCGTGCCTATCACTCAGTAGGTCCCATTTCCCGTTTTCTCATTCCTTCCTTCTTTCAGCTCTAATTCTTTTGAAAGTCCCTGGTTGGCTACCTTCTTTGGGATGTGCTGAGGTATGCCCTTCTCAGCCTCACCATTTTTGCAGTTCCACTTTTCCCTTTTCTTTCCCATCTGGGCGGAATTCTGTTCTGCCAACTTGAAAGCCGCTTGTTATCATTCTTTTTTTTGTGTTTCTCTGTTCTGGTTCCCCGAGGTTCTTTCTGTCTGTGCCATGAGAGGTCGCTGGATTTTACTGGCGCTTGTGCTCTTTTACTTTGTTTCTTATTTTCTTCTTCTGTCTTTTTCTTTCGAGCTGTCCTAGTCTTCCTTTGACTTTGTGCCTGAAAGGATCCGCGCCTCTTGATGGTTGCTGAGGATCCTGACTTCTTATCCCTTGCCGTGGTTTTCTTTTTTTTTCTTCTGGATGCTTCTTTGTTTGGGCTTCAAGTCTCCTGGGCCTTTTTATTCTTTCGTGGTTCCCCTGCATTTGCTACTTTGGACTTGGCTTGATCTTTTCCTTCTGGGCCTGACTCATTCTTTTGGGCCTCCCTCACTATGATCATTTTTAGACCTCAACAACTTTTTATCTAGACTTTCTACAAAAAAGAAGCATTGTAGAAAGTAAAACCTATACTTATAGAACTTGTATTTTTGAAAACCACATTGATCTAGGCTTCCAAGTCTCACAAGTCTTATGGATCCTAAAGGGTCTATTGAAGCCCGTGGAACTTGGGATTTAAAGGTCTTGTGGTTCTAGGAACCAATATTTTGGGTCTCACAAATAAATAATAAAATCCATTAATATGTTTATGTCATTTGATTATGAGTTTAGAGCCTCGGGCCCTTGGTCGAGGGCAGAAAACAACGATATCTCTACAAAGGCTTTCGTTGTACCTAATTGCTACCCCCACCCATTGGAAGCAGTTGAAATATCACCCACTTTGTCTAACACCGACGCTTCCCTAGGATCAAGCTCGATCAGTAAATCAGCAAACCGCCCCAACCATGTCCTATCCACGACAAAATGTCCTTCCCAAGATCACTCATTTAAGGACGTACAAACAACCAGCCTTGACGAGTCAGTGCAGTACCACCCCAAGACCCGTAGTAGTGCTATTGAACAAGGGACCCTTTGTGAACAGCCTGTTAGCTTATCCTAACACGTCAACCTCTCCCCTCTTATCTCTTTGAGCCCAACAAATAGCCCACACTAGCCAACAATCCAATACCTTCCGACCCGTACATCAAAAGAATATAAAAATGAAAGTCTAAGCCCAACCATTCCACCCGGATTCGAAACACATCAAATAAGCCCAAATCCAAGTAACTTAACTAAGTCAGACATATACGCTCAACAACTTTACCCTTCCTCCCATAAACATATCACAAACCCTTCTCCAATCTCAACCCCTTGGGCAAAACTTGCTAAATAATACTTTTTATGGAAAATTTTAGGAGAAAGTATGTGAATGAAGTTATTTAGTTACAAAGACTCTTTTTGAAACTTGAATTTGTCAAATTTAAGTTTCAACTCAAAATTAAGTTTAGCAAACTTGAGTTTTAATTTGTTATACAACATCAGTGTGTTATGAAACCTAAACTAATTGAAATTTGAGTTTATTTTATTTTATTTTTATAATCTCAATTTTAGGTTAAAACTTGTGTTTGGCAAACTTTAGTAGCTAAATAACTTCACCATCGTGCCATCTACCTAAAATTTTCCTTAAATTCTACTATTGAGCAAATTTTGCCCAACCCCTTCACATGATCCAGGCATCCCCAATCCCTTCAATTAACGACTCCTTCCTCAAATCCTTACAAAACCTATCCTCCCACAAAAGAGAAAAGTCACCGAAAAAGAATTTGCTCTATTTGCAAAGAGATTAAAGGAAACATTTGACGCCCCTGAAGCAGTTTCCTCTGACCCCGAGACCGTCACGATCATTCCTCAAGTCAAGCTTGAAACACTCCATCCAAGAGGAAAGGCACAAATCAAAAGGTCAGGGCCAAGTCACGATCACAGGTGAGTATGCCAGTCAGTACTTTTGTTTCAATAAGCATAATCTCCCTCTGTATCGAGTCTTTTTAATGACATTGGAGTCTAGCAAAACCAAAAAAAAAAAAAAAAAAAAAAAAAAACTGCAGAACCAGTGACTGCAGAAAAACCAGACCCCTACCATATATAAACCCATTTCCAAAAGCTTCCAAACGTCAACTTTTTACCTTTTTTACTCAACCTTCAACGTTTATCATCTTCATTTTCTTAATCTTTAGCTAGTTTCTCTCACTCTTCAATCTTTACTAATCTCTTTGATCCAAATAATATGCAACGAAAAGCCACACTCAGCGTTCATATTTTCACATTTTGGATCAGTTTCAGAGGCCCAATTGACCACTTTCCCCAGTCAAATCGATGATCTGCATATGGGTTCTTCAACAAAATGTAATATTTTTTGTGAAATTCAACCAATTCTCTATCTGGGTTTCGCTAGTTTTGATCAGATTTTTCAGACTTTGAGCTTCATGGGTGTTTTGGTGTTTCTCTCCTTAGGTAGCAGAAATGGAGGATCAGGGGCTTCATCTGGAAAATTAAAGATTTAATTGTGAGTTACTTTGCTGATTTACATATGGTATTGCAATCCCTCTCACTCAAAGTTGAGATTTTTAAAATCTGATCTATTATCTGAAAATATAAGAGAGATGCTCTAAAAAAATTCAATTATTAATTATTTTTTCAAAAAAAAAAAAAAGTTGGTAGCTATTTTTATTTCTTAAATTATTCTTATTATTTATTATCATGTAGGTTTTGATCCGTAGAAGTTGATCTAATATGGGATTTGTTTGATCAGGAGGAGGGGATGCAGGGCTTTTGCCACAGAGCAGGCAAACCAGTGTAACTGTGTAAGTTCTTACTTTGTTCTCTCCCTGTCCTCTGCATATGTTTAATTGCTATGTTTGGTTCCCTATAAATGGTGGAAAGGAATGAAAAAAAAAATGTAAAACTTTAAGTTTTAAGAGTTTTTGATTGTTGGGGAAGACAAAAATTTGAAGGTACTACTTTACTTCAGAACTTTGACGATGGTTGACTTTGTTTTTCCTTGGAATTAGAAGAACATGATGCCAGGAATATTGTTGTGTTTCTTAGTTATTACCATAAACCTAAAGGAGGGTTATATGTGAAATGATTTCTAATTGCTCCTTAACTTTAATTTCCATGCAGGTACTACCAAAGGAAGCAAATTCGATGATGTAATTTCTAATTGCTCCTTAGCTTTAATTTCCATAGTGGTTCTATAATTCAATTCTTAGTTACTTAAATGACAACAAATTTGATACTCGTTCTAGCTTTATCTTGTTATGTGCCATTTAAAAAAAAAAAAATTCATTCTATATATGGCAGAAAGCCTAATAGAATAAATTTTCAGAGTGGAGCATACTGACAGAGATTTATTATTTCTTAACAGTTTATGCTGATTAGAATGCTGGCTCAATAGTCAAAACATATCAGAAGTATATCAATGGCAGAACATCGGAATGGTAATGTCAAAAATACAAATGGCAAGGCATCAGCAGCCACCAATACATATACGATCAATCTGGAAAACTTCAGTAAGCGGTTGAAAATGTTCTATTCTCATTGGAATGAATACAATGGTGATTTATGGGGTGCTTCAGATGCCCTGGCTATAGCAACACCTCCAACTTCTGAAGATCTACGTTACCTGAAATCGTCAGCTTTGAACATCTGGTTGGTTGGTTATGAATTCCCAGAAACAATTATGGTCTTCACGAAGAAGCAGATCCATTTCTTGTGTAGCCAGAAAAAAGCTTCTCTCCTCGATGCTGTGAAGAAGTCTGCAAAAGAGGCTGTGGGTGTTGAAGTTGTGATGCATGTGAAACCTAAAAATGATGATGGGGTTGGACTAATGGATAATATATTTGAAGCTGTCAGTGCTCAGCCAAACTCCAATGGTCATGCTCCTGTTGTTGGACATATAGCAAGAGAGGCTCCTGAAGGAAAGCTTTTGGAGACATGGGCTGAAAAGTTGAAAAATGCGAATTTTGAGCTAAGTGATGTAACAAATGGGTTCTCAAGTTTGTTTGCTGTCAAAGACAATACAGAGCTTACAAATGTAAAGAAAGCTGCATTCTTGGCTTCATCAGTGATGAGAAGTTTTGTGGTCCCAAAACTTGAAAAGATTATTGATGAGGAAAAGAAGGTTTCCCATTCTTCATTGATGGATGACACGGAGAAGACCATCTTGGAACCTGCAAGAATTAAAGTCAAGCTGAAGGCTGAGAATGTTGATATTTGTTACCCTCCAATATTTCAGAGTGGAGGAGATTTTGACCTGAAACCAAGTGCTTCCAGCAATGATGACAACCTTTACTATGATTCTACCAGTGTGATTATATGTGCAATCGGATCCCGATACAACAGCTACTGCTCAAATGTTGCTCGAACTTTTCTGATTGATGCCAATGCAAATCAGAGCAAGGCTTATGAGGTTCTCCTCAAGGCACAAGAAGCAGCCATTAGTACTTTGAAATCTGGCAACAAGGTCAGTGCTGCATATCAAGCAGCGCTTTCTGTAGTTGAGAAGGATGCTCCTGAATTGGCTGCAAACTTGACTAAAACTGCAGGAACTGGAATTGGCCTTGAGTTTCGTGAGTCAGGGCTTAGTCTTAATGCCAAGAATGACCGCGAATTTAAACCAGGCATGGTTTTCAATGTCTCCCTTGGATTTCAGAATTTGCAGGCAGAGACCAAAAACCCAAAGACCCAGAAATTCTCAGTGCTGCTAGCCGATACAGTTATTGTTGGTGAAGAGGTTCCAGAGATAGTGACTGTATCAAGTTCTAAAGCTGTGAAGGATGTAGCTTATTCATTCAATGAGGATGATGAAGAAGAAGATGAGCGGCCAAAAGTCAAATCTGAGACTAGAAGCAGAGGGACTACCTTATCTAAGGCAACACTTAGATCAGACAACCAGGAGATGTCAAAGGAGGAGCTACGAAGGCAGCACCAGGCTGAACTTGCCCGCCAGAAAAATGAAGAAACTGCTAGGAGGCTTGCCGGAGGCGGTTCCATTTCAACGGATAATCGTGGTGCTGGGAAGACAATAGGTGATGTGATTGCATATAAGAATGTTAATGATCTGCCCCCTCCAAGGGGTTTGATGATTCAAATTGATCAGAAGAATGAAGCCATCCTATTGCCAATTTATGGAACCATGGTTCCTTTCCATGTAGCCACTGTGAAGAGTGTGTCCAGCCAGCAGGACAGTAACCGTAATTGCTATATCCGTATAATCTTCAACGTACCTGGCACCCCTTTTAGTCCTCATGACTCTACCACCCAGAAGTTTCAAGGGTCAATTTATCTCAAGGAAGTTTCATTCCGCTCTAAGGACCCAAGGCATATCAGTGAAGCAGTACAGCTGATCAAAACCCTTCGCCGACAGGTAGCCTCCAGGGAGTCCGAAAGAGCTGAGAGGGCCACTTTAGTTACTCAGGAAAAGCTGCAAGTTTCAGGAGCCAAATTCAAGCCTATAAGATTGTCTGATCTATGGATTCGTCCTGCATTTGGTGGTCGGGGAAGAAAGTTGACTGGTTCACTAGAAGGCCACACAAATGGGTTTCGATACTCTACTTCAAGGCCTGACGAACGTGTGGATGTTATGTATAGAAACATCAAACATGCATTTTTCCAGCCATCAGAGAAAGAAATGATCACTGTGTTACACTTTCATCTGCACAATCACATTATGGTGGGAAACAAGAAGACCAAGGATGTGCAATTTTATATTGAGGTAATGGATGTGGTCCAGACACTAGGTGGTGGAAAAAGATCTGCCTATGACCCGGATGAGATTGAGGAAGAGCAGCGTGAGAGGGATCGAAAAAATAAAATCAATATGGACTTCCAAAACTTTGTGAACCGAGTAAATGATCTGTGGGGTCAACCTCAATTCAAAGCGCTTGACCTTGAGTTTGATCAGCCCTTAAGAGAGCTAGGCTTCCATGGGGTACCTCACAAAGCCTCAGCTTTCATTGTCCCTACTTCAAGCTGCCTGGTTGAACTGATAGAGACACCATTTGTGGTAATAACTTTAAATGAGATTGAGATTGTTAACCTGGAGAGAGTTGGTCTTGGGCAGAAGAATTTTGATATGACTATTGTATTCAAGGACTTTAAAAGGGATGTTTTCCGAATAGACTCTATCCCTTCAACATCACTAGATGGCATCAAGGAGTGGTTAGACACTACTGACCTGAAGTACTATGAAAGCAGGTTGAATCTCAACTGGCGACCTATATTGAAAACTATCACTGATGATCCAGAGAAGTTCATAGAGGATGGTGGATGGGAGTTCTTGAACATGGAGGTCAGTGATTCAGATTCTGGGACAGAGGAGTCAGACCAAGGGTATGAGCCTTCAGATGTACAGTCAGATTCAGGATCGGAGGATGAGGATGCCAACAGTGAGTCATTGGTTGAGTCAGAGGATGATGAGGACGAAGACTCTGAAGAAGACTCAGAGGAGGAAGGAAAGACATGGGAAGAGTTGGAGAGGGAAGCAACCTATGCAGATAGAGAGAAAGGGGATGACTCGGATAGCGAGGAGGAGAGGACAAGAAGGAAGATGAAAGCTTTTGGGAAGGCTCGGGCACCTGACAAGAGGAATCCTGGTGGCCACCTTCCCAAGAGGACAAAATTAAGGTGAATGTAAGGTCTCAACGACAGCATTCCCCAAAGAAATCCTGGTGGACACCTGGAGAGAGTTGGTCTTTCCCTTCGTTTATCTTATAGGGCAGCATCAGCACCAGCAGTAGTTGTAGTTATACAACTTTGTGTACGAACAACTTCACTTTGAATGTGTTTTAAAAAGGTTCTAGTCGGTTTTGTTTTTTCTCCTTTTCATTGTGTTTTGGAAAACCTTGTTTAATTACTTTCTGCTTGTAAAATAGTGGGAATTAAATATTATTAATAAGTTATACTTTCAGACTTTCTGTATATGTTAAATGTGTTCACCTCAACTGTTGATCTGCCTCGAAGTTCCCACTATTTGGCATTCATTGGACCAATGATTTCCCTAACTATTTCTGGGATTAGTAGAACCTACAGCTAGATACTAGTAAGAGAAATACAGGTTCAGATGCTTGGGGTATGCTGTATCAGATTGCCTGGCCTTTGGATATGCTATATCAGATGGCTGAATTTTGTGTCTTATGAGCTCCTTGTGAACTCATTTCTAGAAGAATTATCGTTTCATACTTTCATAAATATGGAAATACACACAGATGACCTCATACTGTTTGCTATTTGGTATCTTGCAAATAAGTCTGGAAGGAAATCAATCAGCAGAACGAATAAAACTTTGATTGCCAATCCTCAGCTGCTTGACATTCTGAAAGTAAGCATATGAAACATTTTTCAACCCCCAAGAAAAGGGGGTCAAGAATATATAAGAAAATGTCACGTTCTTACAAAATTGCAGATTAGCTTGTATAATCAGTTAGATAATTTAATGAACGTATTTTACATGACATCTACCAAGCTCACTGTAGTTGGCATTTGCATTAAACAGAAATTGTTGCCATCGAAAAGTGGCTTAGCTGATGAATTCAGTGCTTACTCTACTTGATCTAGTCAATAGTTATGTGAATGTGTTGCGGCATTCATAAGAACTTGATAAGGAAGTGCCGATGCCATGCTAAAATTGAATGTTATTAAAAATAAATTAAAGGGCTAATTTTTGTAACAATATACTCTGATTAATGCAGATCCCAAAAGAAAAAGTCCGAATAATAACTTCTTTAGCTACAAGTAAAATTTTTCCTTTCCCAGTACAGGTCCTTTTCCCCCCTGAAATGTACTTCAGGAAAGGATATTATAATCTGGCAAAGAATCCTTAAGCTTGATCAAAGGGAGTGTCACTTCCATCTGTAATAGCTGCAGATTCTCCACTAGAAGGGTCCAAAGCACTGTTATTAAAAAAAAAAAGAAAAAAAAGAAAAAAAAGAAAAAGAAAAGACCCTACCAATGAAACCTCTAATAGTTACGAATAGCAGAAGTAGAGGAAGCATATTAGCTCAAAGAAGAACAGCTTTTAATGTTAGCAAATGGAAAAGTACAATTGATGATGCCGTAAATATCACTAGTGAGCTACACGATCTTTGCACGCTCGTAACGATACCTGCACAGAAAAGAGAGAAGACCTAACAAAGAGCACCAGTGTGGTGCCAACTGAATACCCTTCGAAGGTCAAGTTAGAACTATTATTACAACTCTAGAGTGCTAGAGAAGGGTAAACTATGCCTACTTTTATTTGTGAGGGTATTGGGGCTTTTATAGTAGTAGAAGGTTGACCTCTCCTCCTTAGGTAGAAGTCTTTTCCTCATAGAAATCCTCTTGAATAACCCTAAACGTGATGGACAAGACATTTCCTTATAGAGAAGATATTCATTAATGCGCGTATCTTCCAGAATCCTTTTTGTGCTAGAATTCCTATTTGCCTTGGGATCCTGCGGTGGTTAAGTGTGTGTCGCAAGTATTTCCATCTAGGGCTTCTGGCTGCCACGTGGGTGCTTACGTGGGCGCTTGATCCGTTCCTGTTGCATCGGTTTATGTAGGATATGTCCATAACAGACCTCTGCACATTTGGGCTCGCCCTCTATTGACCCTCGGACGTGGATTCGTCAAGCCCACTTTATGGAGATCCATCAACCTAGATTTTTACCCTCTTCAGTTGCCCCCTCACCCTATGGGTTTGTCATCTTTGAGTGGAAGGACCTGTGGGGTGACAGTTCAAAGGTTTGTGGGTCGACGGTTTTAATACGGATGTCGTGAATTGTGCCAACCCCTGACAAGCTATCCGGAAGCCATTTATGACGTGTGACACGTGTCGCCCTTTCATTGGATCTTATCTCGGATCGAAGTGTCGTTTCGTCTTCCATGCACTTCCTCTATAAATATCACACTCCTTCTCCTCTCATTTCTCTACTTTCCGCTGAAACGCATTGTCAAAGCACTTCCGTCATACTTGTCAGAGAACACTCCGTTTAGTTTCTGCATCTGTCATCATCAACCTTCATCTGTTCTCTTGCTAACTTGGTAAGTACTCTCTTTTTCACAAGTTTCTCTTATCCTCGGACATACTCTTTTTATTTTTCGATACTTTATACACCCATCACTCCTTTTAGACCCGTCAGAGTCTTAGGTTTTGTTATCACGTGTAGGTGTGTCAAGTAACCAGTCAGTTGTCCGTGATGGGGCGGATTATGAGAAAGTATACCCGTCAGGTCACAAAGACCAAGAGAGTCCAAGCGAAGAGAGGAGTCCATCCGCCATTTCCTCATCCTCAACAAATGAGGATATGGAGATGGTTGACCCAGAGGTTTTTGATGAAGTCGAGGAACCAATAAAATCCGTTATAGGTGTTGATGGACTTAGGGAGTTCATCATACTACCGGAGTGGACGGTAAATAATTTTAGATCCACCATAAAGCAAAAACACTTCAACACTCTTAGGGATAATTTTCAAATTCCAGATAACATCCCCATCCGTCTGCCCTAAAAGTCGGAGAAATGCTACTATGAAGGGGTAGAAGGTGTCGGGGTGTACGAACAAATGCTGAAGGCAGGACTTAGGTTTCCATTAAACTCCCTTCACTATGAGCTTCTCAAATACCTGGGCCTGTTCGTCAACCAAGTTTTCTCAAACGCCTGGAGGGTCTTCATAGCAATGGAGGTCCTATACGGTGCTATGTCAAATGGTAAGAGAAGGTTGACGGTGCGGGAATTCCTTCACTGCTACCGTCTAGATGAAATAGACAAATCAAGGGGGATGTATAGTTTTGCGCCTAGGAGTCCATTGTTGAAGGTTATATTTGAAACCCCAGACTCTAATAGGGATTGGAAAAGCCGTTATTTCTTCCTAGAAGGTGATGAGTGGATGTGTTGTCCAGGGGATACGAAACACATGCCCGTCGACACGACTTGGAGCATATTGCCTCCGTCTAGTATGCACTCGTCCTAGTGTGCACCCGTCCTAGTGTGTGAATTCTTTATTACCGTTCAGTTTATTACAACATTTTTAACTGTCTTCTTCTTTGCAGTTATATGTCGTCCACAAGTTGAACTTAAGGAGTTCAGCTTCCTTGAGAGAATTTTTTGCTAAGACCAAGCCGGAAGAAAGGACGTGGGCGAAATTAGTTACACTTAATACGATCCATTGGTATTGTGACGGATTTGAACCAACACCAGCAACCATCAAGCACGACACCAAAATTCACAGACGTAAGTCCGTCGTTCTCATTCTATTTGAACGATTTTCTTTTTTTTTTATCTTTAGTAATTAACTTCATCCGTCCACCTGTAAAGAAATGGATGATGCTAAGAGGAGGGCAATGATCAAGGTGCAGGCTGCCAAGAAAAAGGAGACTGGCGATGTGGCTCCTAAGGGGACGGGCTCAAGCAACCGGTCCACAAAAAGGAAGCAGCTGCCCAAAGGGGACCGTCCTGCCAAGAAACCCAAAGTCCTTTTGGAGCCCGTTGTAGGGCTAATGGCTGAAGGTGCAAAGACAGTCACCCCAGTGAAGCACGGGGTTAGAAAAGGCCCTATGAAGGCTCCGTCCACCAATCAAGAGAAGCCGCCCGTCCTCCTCCGTGAAGACTCTAAATATGCCTTGGAGTAGCTCTCGTCCATCATGTCGTCGGAGGATTATGAGGACTTAGGCAATCACTCCACGGAAGCCATGGGGGAGACGGGTCTTTTTGCAATCACTCAGGTAATCCTGCCCATCAACTTTCAGTCCGTCCTTTCCACTTGGTTTTCCATCTAACCTCCCTTTTTTCTTGTGTTTCAGGCCATGATTATGATGAAAGGGCTGATGGGACGGTGTCTTACCCACGAGACAGTCTTGGAGCGCGTACGGGCAAAGGTAGAGCTAACGGAGGATGAACTGAATCATCTCCAAAACTGGAAATCCAAAATGGAGAAAAAGTTTGAGCAGAAGACGAAGGAAGCGAAGAAGGCCCTTGAGGATAAGGATAAGGAGGTTCGGGACCTGAAGGATCAGCTCCGTCAGGCTAAGGAGGTGGCGATACGCGAGTACCGTGACTCTGACGCCTTGTTGTCTGAGCTCGGAGATTCTTATCTGCAGGGTTTTGACGACGCCCTCTGTTAGGTTAAGAAGGCCTACCCTGACCTGGATGTTTCAAACATTAAAGTTGAAGATCAAGCTCAAACCTCCGTCATGCCTGTTGCCTCAAAGGAAACTGACGATCTTTTTGCTGAGGATGCAACTCAAGGCGACGGAGAGTTAGCCCAAGTACAGAATGCCCAAGGTCAAGTCCAAATTGTGGCTGATGATACCTGTCAGGAGAAGGATGCAGACCCTCAGGAGTAGTGTTTTTTTTTTTTTTTTTTTTTTTTTTTTTTTTTTTGTAAATTGGGAGAAAAATCTTTAATTTTATTCGTCATTACATTATCTATGTCGAACAATTTCCTTTCAAGGGTTGTATATTTCAATCTGCCCATTTTGGTTTAATTGCTTGTTTTATGGATGCTATGAATGTAGTGGGTCCGTTTTTATTCGATCCGTCCACTATATGCTTTAAAGGCCTTTAATTTTACGGCCATTGAGTTAAAAACCCATCTTTCAAAATGAGTCCGTCCACATTGTGTTTTGGAATTTAAGCTGTGTTTGTCAATATCTAGAGGAACCATCCTCCTTATGGACTGTTTACGCTTCCTTCCTCTATGGACAATCTGTCCACTTTATGGACTAAAATTTTCATTCTCCTAGGTAGAACCGTCCACTTCGTGGACTTTAGTTTATACCATCTCTTTCTTAGACTTGAAATTTTCATCCCCTTGGGATGATCTGTCCAGTCTGTGGACTTTAGTTTACACCCGTCCACTTTTGTGGACTTAGAATTTTATTCCTCCTGGGATGATCCGTCCAGTCTGTGGACTTTAGGTTATACCCGTCCACTTTTGTGGACTTAGAATTTTCATCTTGGGATGATCTGTCTAGTCTATGGACTTTAGTTTATACTCGTCCACTTTTGTGGACTTAGAATTTTTATCCTCATTGGATGATTTGTCCAATCTATAGACTTTAGGTGTCTACCTTTGTGGACTTAAGAATTTTCATCCTCCTGGAATGATCCGTCCAATTTGTGGACTTTAGTTTATATCTTGTGGATTTAGGATTTTCATCCTCCAGGGATGATCCGTCCAGTCTGTTGACTTTAGTTTATATCTGTCCACTTTTGTGGATTTAGGATTTTCATCCTCCAGGGATGATCTGTCCAGTCTGTGGACTTTAGTTTATATCTGTCCACTTTTGTGGATTTAGGATTTTCATCCTCCTAGGATGATCTGTCCAGCTTGAGGACTTTAGTTTATATCCGTCCACTTTTGTGGATTTAGGATTTTCATCCTCTTGGGATGATCCGTCCAGCTTGAGAACTTTGTTAGAATACAGGTAGAAAAGACATAGATGTGTCTGAATATTCTTCTTAAAAAAAAAACATGTGTTCGTAGAAAAGTACCTGCCCCCTTGGGCTTAAAAAGATACCTAAAGTATTGTAGCAAAAAAATTGTCTAAAGTAAAACTAGTAATTGTAGTAAAAACTAAATAAACTGGGAAAAAGCGTCGTTGCTCTTCATGTTGTCTCTACTGGTAGTATTTCCGTAAGTGCTCCATGTTCCATATGTGCTAAAGCTTTCGTCCGTCCAGCATCTCGAGGTGATAGATGCCCTTCCTCTGCCATGATGTGATCCTGTAGGGTCCTTCCTAGTTGGGGTTGAGTTTTCCTTGCGAAGGATCTCTAGTAGCGCCCATTACCTTCTGTAGTACAAGATCTCCAACCTGAAAGTCTCTATGCCTGATATTGGAGTTATAGCGTTTCGCCATGAGATTCTAATACTGCACCATCCTTTGCTCCGCTGTCACTCGTACTTCGTCCACCAGGTCGAGCTGTAGGCGTATGGCTTCTTCGTTCTTATCCTCATGGTAGTTTTCCACCCAATAGCTTGTAAGTCCTACTTCTGCTAGAATGACAGCGTCACTTCCGTATGTTAGTCGGAAAGGCATTTCTCCAGTGGGTGTTCTTGCTGTAGTTCGGTACGCCCACAAAACACTTGGTAGCTCATCCGGCCAGATACCCTTTGCCCCCTCGAGCCGAGTCTTGATGATCTTGAGTAAGGACCGGTTCGTGATTCTTGATACCTAGCTTTGAACAGAAGTCCCTAAATATGCTGTTGTCGAATTGCTTTCTGTTGTTGGAGACAAGCACTCTGGGTATCCCGTACCTGCAAATGATATTCCTCTAAACAAAACTTCTAATGTTCTTCTCCGTGATAGTGGCTAGGGCTTCTGCTTCCACCCACTTAGTGAAGTAGTCGATACTAACCACCAGAAACTTTAGCTGCCTAACTGCTGTTGGGAAGGGGCCCATGATATCTAGTCCCTATTGAGCGAAGGGCCAAGGGGCCATCATGGGGGTCAGCTCTTTGGACGGTTACCTGATGAGATTACTGAACCTTTGACATTTGTTGCAGGCCATGACATAAGCTTGTGTGTCCTTCAGCATTATAGGTGAATAGTATCCTGCTCGGATCAACTTGTGTATTAATGATCATGCCCCCCAGTGGTTTCCACAGATACCCTCGTGGACTTCTCTCATTACGTAATCTACTTCCTTATGGCTTAAACACCTCAGGTACGGTTAAGAGAATCCTCTTTTGTATAAGACATCTTTTATCAGCACAAACCTTGACACTTGGACTTTCAATTTCCTGGTGGCATCATTCTCGTCTGGTAATATGCCAGTCTTCAGGTATGATATCAATGGCGTAGTCCAATTCCTTTCAGAACCTACTTCCTGCACATTTATTCTGTCATCAATTAGTGAGGAGACTTGAACAAATGACAATACCTGTTCTGGGACAAGCATAAATTCTGCTGAGGTCACTTTTGCTAGACGGTTGGCACATTCATTTTCCCCCCTTGGGATTTGAACGAATCTGACTTCGAGGCTGCCGATCTGATTTTTCACCTCTTCCAGATACCTCTTTCGTAGTCGCCATTAATTTGACTTGTTACTACCTGTAAGTCGCAATGTACGACCACGTTTTCAGCACCTGCAGCCTTTGCGAGGTCTAGCCCCGCCACCAAGGCTTCATATTCGGCCTCGTTGTTAGTCATGGGGAAATCCAATCGGATCATGCACTCGACCTTATCCCCCTCTGGGGTTTGGATAACCACACCGGCCCCTCCTGCTTGTCTATTGGAAGATCCGTCCGTATAAATATTCCATTGTCGTGTCCCCTTTGCCCCCTAGCCATCCCCGAGGGTGAATTTAGCAATGAAGTCAGTCACTACTTGCCTTTTTATAGCTATTCACGGATGATACTATATATCAAACTCGCTGAGCTCCATTACCCACAAAGCCATCCGTCTTGCCACCTCAGGCCTACTCATGGCTCTTCTCCGGGGCTTGTCCGTCAAAACAATGAGTTTTCGTGCTTGGAAGTACGGCTTGAGTTTTCGTGCTGTAGTTATCAACGCGAAGGCCAACTTCTCCATCTGAGGGTACCTTTCTTCTACTCCTCAGAGCGCTTGGCTTGTAAAGTAGACTGGTCTCTGAGATCCGTCTTCCTCTCTTACCAAAGCTGCGCTAACAGTGGCTTATGAAACAGCTAAGTATAGGTAGAGCTCTTCTCTAGGCTTGGATGGACTGAGCAACGGAGGAGATGAAAGATACGTCTTTAAGTTGTCAAACGCTATCTGGCATTTGTCCGTCCACTCAAACGATTTTCTCAGAGTGCGAAAGAAAGGTAGACATTTGTCCGTCGCTTTTGAGACGAACCTATTCAGGGCTACGATTTTGCCATTTAAGCTTTGCACCTCTTTGACCGTCCTTGGTGGTTCTACTCCATTATGGCCCGTATCTTCTCCAGGTTAACCTCTATACCTCTTTGGGATACCATGAAGCCCAAGAATTTCCCTGCCGTCACTTTGAACGCGCACTTGTTTAGATTCAGCTTCATGTTATATGATCGGAGTATGTCAAAGGTCTCACGGAGGTCGCCTAGGTGGTCATCTTCGTGCAGGCTTTTCACTAGCATGTCATTAACATAAACCTGTACTTTCCTCCCAATCTGATGTTCGAATATTTTGTTCATCAATCTCTGGTATGTTGCCCCAGCATTTTTGAGTTCGAATGACATCACCTTGTAGCAAAACAGTTTATGGCTAGTGACAAAAGAGGTCTTCTCTTGATCGGTTTCTTCCATTTTGATCTGGTTATAGCCCAAGAAAGTGTCCATGAAGCTTAATAGCTGGTGTCTTGCGGTTGAGTCCACCAGAGTATCTATCCGAAGGAGTGGATAGCTGTCTTTTGGGCAGGCCTTATTGAGGTCCGTGAAATCCACGCACATCCTCCATTTTCCATTGAATTTTTTAACCATGACCATGATTGCCAACCAATTGGGGTAGTATACTTCTCAGATGAAATCTACCTCAAGCAATTTTCGAACTTCCTCGGCAATGGCTTTGTCCCGCTCTTGAGCAAATACTCGTTTCTTTTGCCGGATTGGGGGAAATGAGGGCAATACATTCAACCTGTGAACTATGATTGCGGGGTCGATTCCTGGCATGTCCTTTTGACTCTAGGCGAACATGTCTTAATTGTCTCTTAGGAATGCCGTGAGCGCTTGGCGTATTGGCCAACTTGCCAACATACCCACTCTAGTCGTCCATTTTGGCCTTGAGTCGTCAAGGATCACTTCTTCTAATTCTTCAACCGGCTCTACTATTGCCTGTTGTTCTCCTATACACATTGTTTGCTGATGCTCGTCCATCTCTAACATAGCAATATAGCATTCTTGCGTTGCCACCTATTTCCTGCGTAGTTCTCCAACTCCATAATCTGTAGAGAACTTGATCATTAAATGGTAGGTCGAAGTTACAGCCTTCCACGAGTTGAGAGTAGGTCGTCCGAGAATGACATTGTAAGCGGACGAGTAGTCGACCACTAGGAATGTCACGTCCTTCGTGATTTGTTGTGGGTAATCACCTATCGTTACTGACAACGTGACGACACCAATGGGGAAAACTCTCGTCCCCTCGAAACCAACAAGAGGGGCATTTATCAGGATCAACTGTTCTTTATCAATCCTCATCTATTGGAAAACCGAGTAATACAAGATGTCCCCCGAACTGCCGATGTCGACTAGAACCCGGTGCATGTTATAGTCTCCTGCCAGCAAGCTGACGACAAGCGCGTCATCATACGGGTGGTGCAGCCTTCGAGCATCTTCTTCTGAGAATCCTATGACGGGTTGTTGATCCGTGCCATTTTGGGTATGACGCCCGTAAGCTGGACGTTCTGGACCATTCTCAGGTAGGTTTTCCAGGCTTTTTTGGTCGACCCAGAAGTTGCCGTGCCCCCTACGATCATCTTTATGTCTCCAATGGGCGGCCTTGGGCGCTCATTCTATAGTTATAGGGCCTGCTCTTAAGGTGGATCCGTTCTCTCCTTGTTAACAAACCTTTGTAGCTTCCCCTGTCTTATAAAAGCCTCTATTTGCTGTTTCAGATCGTAGCAGTCAGCTATGTCGTGCCTGTGGTCTCGATGGAAACAGCAGTACTTGTCCTTTGGCCTCTTACTGGGATCTCCCTTCAGCTTGCTGGGGAACGTCAGGGTTCCTTCGCCTTTGATCTGCATTAAAACCTGATCTATTGGGGTAGTTAAAGGGGTGAAGCTTGTGAACCTCCCAGTGGGGGGTTTGGAGCATCTATCATCCCGTCATTCTCCTATTCTAGCCATCTTTCGCCCCCTATCCTGCCGTGTGTCCTCCTGTCGCACCTTCTTTCTAGGCTTCTCCTCGCGGGCCAGCAATGCGTCTTCTGCGTTCATATATTTGGTGGCCCTGTAAAGCACATCCGAGATGGTCTTTGGGTTGTTCTTGTATAGAGAAAACAGGAACTTACCCTTCCGTAACCCATTAGTGAATGCTGCCACTAGTATTTTGTCATCCGCTTCATTAATTGAGAGGGCCTCCTTGTTGAATCGAGTTATGTAGGACCTTAGCATCTCGTCCTCCTGCTGCTTTATGTTCATCAGACATGTTGTAGACTTTTTATACCTGTGTCCCCCGATGAAGTGCGATACGAATTTGGCGCTTAGCTCCTTGAAGGAACTAATGGAGTTGGGTGTCAGCTTGCTGAACCATATCCTCACGGGGCCCTTTAACATGTGGAGAAGGCCCTACACATGATCTCATCTGGTATCCCCTGAAGGTGTATCAGGGTCTTGAAAGACTCCAGGTGATCAAAAGGGTCCTTGTTTCCGTCATAGTTCTCCACCTGCGGCATTCGAAACTTCGGCTGTAGGGGAAAGGAATTGATGGATGTGGTGAAGGGTGAATCGGTTTGGTTGACCAAGTCGTCGAAATCACTAGAGACTCTTCCCTTGAGCGCGCTCATCATGCACTCCATCCGTTCTTTCATCATCTACATCTCCTCGACAATGTGGGGCGGGGTCGTATTGATGAGGAATGACCGGCTCACATCTGGTCTATTCGGGGCGTTGCTACCCTCTGGTCCCTCCTGGTTCCTGTGGTCAGCACTGGCCCCTTTTTGATCTTCCTCTTGGTTTCCCATCATCGCGTTCTTCTGTCGCAGCTATTCTTCTAGGGTTTGGTTTTGTCTGGTGAGGCACTTCACGGCTGTGGTCTGGGTCTGTACTTGTCTCTCGAGAGCGGTTGGGCGTGGCTCGTCTCCTTGAATGTTATTGGTGGTGGTCGCCATTGAACGAGTAAGAACCATGCAACTCTTAGTCCGGGAAGCGTTTGTTATGGCTTATATGTCTCGCGCTGATTCCCACAGACGGCACCAACTGATGATGCCGTAAATATCACTAGTGAGCTACACGATTTTTGCACGCTCATAACGACCTGCACAGAAAAGAGAGAAGACCTAACAAAGAGCATCGGTGTGGTGCCAGCTGAATACCCTCCGAAGGTCAAGTTAGAACTATTCTCACAACTTTAGAGTGCTAGAGTAGGGAAAATTATGCGTACCTTGATTTGTGAGGATATTGGGGCTTTTATAGTAGTAGAAGGTTAACCTCTCCTCCTTGGTATAGAAGTCTTTTCCTCATAGGAATCCTCTTAAATAGCCCTAAACGTGATGGACAAGACATTTCCTTATAGAGAAGATATTCATTAATGCGCGTATCTTCTAGAATTCTTTTTATGCTAGAATTCCTATTTGCCTTGGGATCTTGCGGTGGTTAACTGTGTGTCGCAAGTATTTCCATCTAGGGCTTCTGGCTGCCACGTGGGTGCTTGATCCGTTCCTCTTGCATCGGTTTATGCAGGATATGTCCATAACAGACCTCTGCACATTTGGGCTTGCCCTCTATCGACCCTGGAGATCTGTCAACCTAGATTTTTATCTTCTTCAACAACTAAAGGCCTCAGAAAGTGCGTTGTTGATTCCAATCGCAGGCATTTGTTCTAGCAGTTATATTTCTTGTTGACTACCTCCTAGGAGATACTGAAACGTGTCAAGATCTGCTTTAACATTTACTAAACCTTCTTTACATGAAAAATAACATAATAAAAAGAGCATTTCCATCCATTCCATCCCATCCCATGAAATAATATTCATTATTATTCATTAAAAGAACATATAATATATCACAAATATCAGCCTAAATGCTTGATTACCCAATCAAAATCATGGAAATCCTTACACATGTTCATGCGAGACAAGAAAGAGAGGGTATTATCCTTCACTGTGATAGATGCATGCTTATCTGCTTTAATATGTTCACTTCAAAACAATAAAACTAAGTTTGTTAGAGCATCCACAATAGTGGTGTTGTTTTTTTAGTTATTTGGCACTACAAAAAGTTATTTTATTTATTTTACTTACTAATTTTACAAAACATCCAGCAACAGTGGATCTATTTTAGCTTTCAACACAATAAAATAATATAAACATCCCAATAAAATAATATATCTATTACAATAAATTATATATCACTATAATAATATAATATATCCATTACAATAAACAAAAATCATAACCACTGCAACCGCTACCACTGCCACTACTGCTGCCGTCGCCACCAACTTTTCCACCGTCGCCACCACCACCACCTCCACCATCGCCGCTATTGCTCGCTTTTGAAATTTGAAATCATCCATGATGCTTTTCATTTTCAATACTATATATATATATATATATGAATAATTATATAGAAAGATACCATATTTATGCCTGCATTTTGAGGGCTAAGGCAAAAAATTTAATTGGGTTTTTTTATAAAAAAAATAAAAATATAAGTAGTACTTTATATTTTTTATTTAAAAAAAAAATCCCATACTCTTACTTTTAAAAGACTTTTTTTTTTTTTTGTGGGAAAATGCAAAGTTATAATCATTTTAATTAAAAAAAAACTTATACATTAATATGACAATGAATGTAATTGGTGGAATCTCAAAAAAATAATAAACGAATATTTGAATAAATAATATTTGGGATCTTACAAATTTTATAAGTGAAGTTGTATAAGAGATCTGTGATTCAATTTTCACTTATATCAAAAACTGATTGGTGTCTTAGTTTGATAATAAAAAACTATCATCAAAAGCAGACTTAAACTCTTTCTGACCAAAAAAAAAAAAAAAAAAAAAAAAAAGCCTACTCGTCCTAGGGCCGGACCTGTCCATATCCGTAAATAACCTCAAACCCAAACCCAAGCCCAAACCCAATTCATTCATAAAAAAAAAAGAAAAAGAAAAAGAAAACAAAGGAGCCTAGAGGAGGGTAGAGTTGAGCCCTCCGCCGCCTCTTTGAATTGAATGAAGAGAAGGAGGGATTTAGTACGAACATTGTCTTGTCTTCGCTGCTTCTTCAGTCTCCCAAAGAAAAACCCAAACACTACAAAAAGAAAAAGAGCGATGGAGGATTCATCTTCATCTTCATCTTCATCTTCTTCTTCTTCTTCAGAGAGATACTGTTACAATCCGATTCTGCGATGGAACCCTCAGGTGGAGGACTACTTCATCAAAGCCTACGGATCCGACCATTTCTCTCGCATTTCCAAAGCCCTAACGTACGTACGCTCGCTCGCACCGATTAGTTTTAAATTTTTATTTTTATTATTATAAAATAAAAAATCGTTCCTCTTTTTTGTGTTTTAAAAATTTCAAAAAATTGCTTTTTGGTTAGGCGTCCATCTTGCTACTCTTGTATACGTGTGAACACACTCAAGTCAACGAGTGACGCTGTTATTCAGAAGCTACTCACAATTATAAAAGAAGAAGAAGAAGAAGGTGGTAATGTAGATGGTAGCGAGTCAGAATCAGAAATTGGTCGCATTTCTAAGTGTCAGTTTCCTGGGTTAGAAGACTATGTGGTTTTTTTTAGGGGTTCAGGACCACACGTGATTGATTATGCCAGACCACCTAAGGAGATAATTGTGAGCCGTAAATGTGCTGAGGCTGTTCTTCGAGGTGCTCAGGTTAGCATAGCATAGTCTTTTCCTACTAATACTTTTCATTTCGAAGATCTCATGCCACTTTCCCTTCCTTCTTTAGGTATATGTTCCTGGTGTAATCGCTTGCAGTGCTCATGTTGAGAAAGGGGATGTAGTTGCAGTTTCAGTTGGTGTGGAGCAACCTGCTCTGGATGGTGGAGGATGGGGTATTGGCATAACACGTGGTACTATTCTTCTGGGCTTGAAGACAGGTAGTTCTATAAATCCCTCTTGAAATTAACTTTGTATTCTTTAGTTGTTTATCATTACATTCTAACTTTTTTGTTCTTCCTTCTTTTATTTTAAATATATCTTTGATGAATTTACCGCATACTTCATTTATTGTTTGCATGCCGTTCCTTGCTTGGTTGACACATACTTCATGTTTTGTTTGCATGACAAGTATTGATTCCATTTTGAGTGTTTAATTTAATGAGTGATTAAATGTCAGCTACAGGTAATAATACTATTGATGTAGCCATGGAAGATTTATTTGTTACTACCTTGCAAATTCGCGTATTCAAGACTTATTTATTGGGGGCGTATGAAGTCCAATTAAAGCAAATGTTTTATGGTTTTAAAGGTCTTGTTACGTGTATTAGAATTAAAACAATATTTTCATTTGGGTTGTTATTGAATAAGTTATGGTGAACATAGGATTGAATTTTGTTTTGAGGGATTGTTTGTAAAAAGATAAAAGAAAAAAAAGAGAGAGTTAGAGTTATTGTGGAGTAACCCTGAGATGAGGAGTAACAGGTTGGGCTAATTTTAAAATAAGGGGAATAGATAAGTTTTTTTTTTTTTTTTTGGGTTTTAATTTTAAGAGTAAAAAAGCAGTTTAATAACGTGGGGGAGGGGATAGGAAAAAGGCTGAATGGGTTCATATTTTTTTGAAGAGTTGAAATTTTGCTTTTTGAAGAGTCCACATGCGTGTCATGTGAGTATCTTTAGTTAATTTTAATAGTGGTTAAGCAAAAGTATCAATTTGACACGTGTAAAGTTCATGGAGTAAATTGGCTAAAATAAAAAGTTCAGGGAGTGTAATAGCCACTATCTAAAAGGAATAAGAATACACTTTAATAGAAAATAGCAACAAGCTGATATAAAAGGAATAACAACTTGACTACAACCCTTAAGCACACTTTTATACCTGGGAAAAATCTCTTCCAGCTTCGCCTTCATCAATTCTTATTGTAAACCTTGGCTTCCCTTACCAATCTCGATAATTCTTTAGCTTTTTACACCATTGAAGTGCTGTCCCCTTCAACTTCATATTCACCAACAGTACCTTATGTTTTTGGTAATAGGCGTCCATTCCAAATAAGTCTCCAAACTAGATTCAATTTGCTGCTTTTGCTTCATTCACCCAAGAAGAGTTGTACTTATCCAAAAATAGAAAAATGAAAATTTCCATAGAAGAGGTATATCTTCCTCTTTGAGAAAACCATTGATATTGAGTGTTTCAAACTGTAGATTCTGATCTCTCAACCTCTACTGTCTAGAGTTCACAACTGTGTTGTATATAATTTTTTTTATAGTTAGTTGAACACCTGTCCATAATACATATTCTTTTATATATAAGATATGAAAGCTCTTTTAAAAAAGAGATTTTTTTTAAAATTTTTTTATTAAAATTACAAACTGGTCCAAAATACGCAATCCGGCTGGTATAGCCGAAATGCCTGGTATTGACTGGTTTTTGAACTGGTATAAAATTAAGTGTGCGTTTGGATACTGCTTATTTTGTTGAAAACTGAAAACAATAAAAAAATAATAAAAAATTACTGTTCATGCTTGAAAGTACTGTTCATATGCCTGATAGGCGCTGGTTAAAAAAAAAAAAAAAAAGGGCTGAAAACGCAAATAATCTGGACGTGGACGTGCAAACCAAACCTACCCTAAGAGTTTCTTGTACTATTTTTGGTATTGGTAATTTGGTATGGTAAATACTTGCTATACAGGCTAGTATGTAATACCCTGATTTTTTATTTTTTATTTTTATGATAATCACCGTCATCGTCATTATTATTATTGTAGAGTTGAGATACTATATGTGTGCATAGTAAGAAAAGTAAAGTTTTAGTGCATACAATTTTGTGTTGTTTTTTAAAATAAAAAGGAAGATGTAACGTAGAGAGTTACTTTGTGGGTTATTCATATAAAACCTTTAGTCTTCAGTCTTATTAATTATGAAAAAGGATAAGAGATTAAAATCTATTTGGATTAGAAGTTTAAGAGTTATTGGAATCCTTTGGAGTTCCAGCCTATCTAAACAAATAAACCTTAATTTGAGGTTAATTGGAAATAAAAGTCTTGGAAACATATTTAAGCCATTGGGTCTCTTCTTTATACGAGTGAATCAAAAAAAAAAAAAAAAAAATTTAAGAAAGAGTAAGGCGCTGGATGCTAGAGGCTACAGGCTACGACAAAAGGATTAGAGGCAAACTTGTTTGTAACAAGGTAATTTGTCTTTCGCTTAGAGTCCTCTATGGGTTTTTTTTTTTTTTTTTTTTTTTTTTTTTTTAATATTAAGCCTTGATCACCACTTGTGGGGTTTATATATACAACTAGGCCTGTTCATGGTACTTATGTTGTAGTAACATGGATTACTGGTAGTGTACAGTTTAAGAGTATTGATGTTGGGTTTCACGATATTATGAATTTGGCTGTTACTTATGTATACCTTTTAATTGGTGAACTTGGGATCAATTTATAGATTCTAAACCGCAACATGTATGAGAAGCTTATTTATTCTATGATTGGTTGAACACCTAAATATCAAGTGGTGGCCTAGAATATCAATTGTGGCTATAGTAGTTTGTTTGAACTCTAGTAGTACATATTAGCTTTTGGGGTAATATTGTTGCGGTGGGACCTTAATAAGGAATATTAAATTGATTAATCCAATGGTGTATACAAAAGTAGTTTCCATAACTAATTTTTGTAGGACAGTAGGGAAGAAAAGGTTTCTAATGATTAGATTTCATGCTTTCTATTTAGAGCTTACGGAAGATTAAAGTGTTCGGCTGTGTTTAGATATATTAGCAAGAGAGGGAAGTAATGCATGATATGCACACGTTTTGTTCATTAGGTTCTTAGAAGTCAATAGTTTTCAAAAGTTATGTTTTTAAGATTACGTTTTTTGAAGTTTATCAAAAGCATTTTTACATCATTAAAAGAGAAACTTTGACTTTTAAATAATGTTTTAAAGAGAAATTTCGAATTTTAAATAACGTTTTGAACGTCCGAATCTCATATGATTTCTAAACTACACTATTTTCAAAAAATAATTGAGTTTAAATATAAGTTTTCTAAAAAGTTTATTGTTCTTTGAATTTGTTTAAAACCAAGTGATTTCAAATTCATATTCCTATTTTCCAAATGGTATTTAAAACTTTTCTTTTAGAAATTGAATTTTTAGACTTACTCAGGACTTGTAAAATATTTACAAAAACTCCTCAGTTCCTATTCATTCCCTAAGAGAGTCAAGCATCATTTGATTTATGTTCAATTTGATATATTGTGATCTTCAATATGCCTTCGTATTTGGAATGATTGTTACTAATAAGTAAATTATTCTACTTTTGTATAAACTTTGCTTTTGTGATATATGACTCATTGAATGTTTTTAAAATTGATCAGATATATGTGTAAGCCCGCTCACAGGGTTGTATGTGAGAATAAGTGTTGAACCCTCACTAGTAGGGGTTAAATGTTGGTATCCACTCACAGGATTGTATGTGAGAATATGTGATATGCGTTTGTGACACTGTGCTCTAATCAATTATCTGTATGTGCTTTCAACTGATTTTGGTATTTAATTACTTTTGTGTTTAGTGGTTCATTATATGTTTTGAAAAACTATGTTTGGAATTCAAAATACTCGTGCTTTGCTCTACTCTTTTTCTGTATTGTATATAATTATTTACTAGATGTGTGGCTCACCCTATCAATTACAATTTTCAAATTAAAGTTTAGGTGGGAAACAGAACTTTTGGGTTGCTTTGTAAGGTGCAAGGTAGAGCTTGAGAGTTTTTAGGCAACTTCAATAATGCTTGAAGCCTTATAGGATTTTAGTTATCTTTATTTTGATTCAGGTTTTAACTAGTGGAGATTATTTCGAATTTGTGGATGTTTGGAGATTGTAAGAAGTTTTTAAGATCATTATTTAATTGGAGTTTTATTTAATTTTGAAATTAGTTAGAGATATGCAAGATCAGCAAGTTAGTCATGCATCTAAATTTATGCTTCAAGGATTTGGGTTGTGACATAGTATGGTATGGAATTTAAAACTTTGGTTAAAAGGTGTTTCCTATGGCTCACACACACGTACACATATTACAAGCCTTCCATTTTAGTTTCTGATGCTGATTATTTGATGGTCTGGGTTTGAAAACTTCAAAATTTCTGCTGAAGTTATTTTGCGAAACCTTATTGGATGTAAGGGTTGATGGATTTTATTTTCATTGTTATAGATCCGTATTATTTTGAAAGGAATGGACTCTATATTGGCCAAGGAAAAGCAATGATGTCAAGGGCTGGGATGTTTCGCGTTTTAGAAGGAATTGCAGTGGATATGAGTAATAGAGTATACAAACTCCCTTCCTTTCATGGTATAGTTAATTCTGTATAAATTTTGATACATTTCATAATATGTTTTTAGCATGGATAATACAATGTGGCATTCTGTTTCTTTTTTAATAGCATGTTGTCAAAGGTGTTGCTGATGGACATCCTTTAGCAGAATGTTTTTCACAAACTTTTGCTAAAAATTAAACGCTTTTCCCCTAGTTGGATATGATATGCTATTAAAAAGTTATCTTTTTATTTTTTATTTTTAAAATATTAATATTGTTGTTGTGGTTGATGTTTCTATAGCTAAAATTAGGTACTAAATTAGATAATCGATTGTTATTCATGGTCTGGGTAGTTTCTCAGAATTGTTAAATTGAGATCCGATCATGAGGCTTGAGATTTTATGGATAACAAATGCCATTTCAACCTCATAATATGACTTCATTGAAGAATTGCTTTTTAGGATTTTCATTAAAGAACATTTAAATTGATGACTCAATACCCTGATGTCCAGTGGCATAATGTCAAGTCATCTAATTTTGTTGCAGTTAGCCACATAATTTCTCTATCTATATTGGTTAAGAAGCAGGATCATTGATTAATTTTTTTCTAGATTCTTTTGTTCTTTTATCTTGTATTGGAAATATATATACTTTGTTTGTTTTGATGTAAAATATTTTCAGGTGTTTGGTATGATATGTAAATTTTTTCAAGCAAACTACCTAAGTTGGTGGCTTAGTCACCGGAGCCACTGATGCCGGAGGTCTTGTAATTGGACCACCGAAACCGGTAGCCGGAATGGTGGCTTTGGTGACGGTTGTTGGAGCAGTGTCTCCGGTGACCGGACCGCTGGCATCTATAATTAGAATGGTGTCTTCGGTGACTGAAATGATTTTAAAATTTTTACTACATTTTATATGCAAACAAATACCTGAAAATGGATAGCATGTGAGTCAGACCGCCCGCAGTCAAAAGAAAAAGAAAAAGAAAAAGAAAAAGAAAACAGTTTTGCATCAATGCGAATAGAAGCCTTGCTGCCCCCATGATATGAGGATGAGATAGTTAGGGAGGGTCGTTTGGTGGATAAAGTTGGTGAGGGTAGTGGGGCAGCAGGTGGAGAAAGAGCTTTGGGTACAATGGAATGTTGTGGAAAATTAGGCAATTGAGGTGGTGGGAAAGGGAAGGAGGGGGAAAAAATTGGGGATGAGGGAGAAAACTAAAAGGGTGATGGAAATTGTGGTGGGAAACAGAAAGGAGAGGTGGGAGGAATAAGAGAAGATGGAAAGGTTGATTGGGGGTGGAGGAATGGGTGGGACAGAGGAGGGGGGTGGGGTGGGGGAGGCAGCGCAGGAGTCATTCTAAAAGACAACTTTTTCTTTTGCGTAAATGAATGAACTTCAACACAATGAACAAAACTGAAGAAAATATAATTGACCAATATCCCTCATAGCAATTTTTATTAGTTCAGTTGAATTTTGCTCCTAATAGGTGTTCATGGTCAGTGTTTAGCATTCTTCACTTTTCAGTAGCATTTTTGGCAAGTGAGCTATAGCTCAATTGGCACTTCTTCCCACCATAATAATGGGATGGAATATAAGGTCAAGACCTGGTAGGTGTGTCGTAATTCACCAATAGAAAAAAATTTCCAATAACTATTTTTTCATTTTCTAAAAAACCTTTTTTTTTGGAAGCAGTCTGTTCTTCACTTTTCACAACCTTTCTTCTATTCCTTCTTTGTTATTCTTGGTGATGTCAACCACTGAAGATTTCATCTATTCAAGCTTCTCTTTTCAGCAAAATATCTTGTTCACATCAACTTCAGTCACCTCTTTGATAAAAGAACCTGTGATATATGCGTTAATCATGTCAAAACAAATAGTACTACGGAGGTTTGTCAAAAAAGAACCTGTGACATTTGTATGGATCATGTCAAACCAAAGAGAACCCCGCGAAATGGAAGTACTATTTGTCCCACTTACCTTGTGTGTTTAGGGATATGATTTGGTTGGAAAATTAAGGCAGTTAACTTGCATATCATTGCAACAGTCATTCCACTACTACCATCACTATTAAGGGTTTCTCCTACTTTATTCCCACTCTAATCTAGGTGTTGTGAAAATGTGCCTAATAAAAGTGATAAGAGAAGTATTGATTTCATTCCCTTGTAAACATCAGCAATAAAGCTTCATATTGAGACAGCATTTTTTTCTTTTTTCTTTTCTTTTATTTTTATTTTCAGATTTTGATTTTTTTTTTCTTCACGTCTATGTATAATTTGAGTTAATTTAGGGGTCCAATATTTCCTTTCTTCTCAACTTTGATCTGGTCAGCAATCGTACTGTTATATTAAGTTGATGGTGGGCCAAGACTTTGCAAATAAGAGGGTTTGCACAATGATAAGTAGGGTTAGGTTTGGAAGATTAAAACATGTTTGTATTGGGTTCTAAAGCTAGTATAGCATTGATGGAAATTAAATTAAATTAAAGAAGGTAACAACAAGAAATATTTTAGGACTTACACTATAGTCCCTTAGACACAGGTCTTGGGTTAGGGTTGATCACAAAATCCTTTAGGAGCATGTCAAACTATACTTTTAGGAAAAGCATGCTTTTGTATGATTTTTTTAATATATTTATTTATCATTGTCAAAAATTGAGCATTTCCATGTGGACCATGAAGTGATCTGTCTTTTTCTATTCGTTGCTCTGTTCCTATATATCTAGTAGTTGTTGATACTTTCCTGATTTAATCTTTCTTATTTGGGTATGTTTTATGTTGTTAAATATTGACACGGTGTCTGTAAATTGCCCTTATGGTTTTTTTTTTTTTTTTTTCTCAGATGTTCTCGAGGGTGAGATTTTTCTTCAAAACCTGCCAAGCATTGTCACTGCTCATGCGTTAGGTACCTATTACATTGTCAAATTTCTCTAAAGTGAGATTTTTTTTTTCCCCTTTATTGTTGGTGTTAATTTTGTTCCCTTCATCTATTATCATATTTTGAGGTCTTTTAGCATTTCAATGGGGGAAGTAATGTAATGATTGCTCCATAGTCCTTGCATGATTCAAAAATTAGTTGCTGAAGAAACATTATGATAACTGAAGCAGCAAGAATTTAGGTCATTTTGTTGAAGATATTGGGTTTATGTTAATGTAACGGCCCAAGAGGTCCAATTTATTGTAAGCCCATGTAGGGCCAACCATAGCTGTTATATATAACCTACTAGGGTTCATTGTAATCAACAAATTGAAAATACAGTAAAGCTGTAGTCACTGGGGCTTTATCCCGCAAACCACATAACTTTTGTGTTCTCCTCTCTTTCTTGCTTCCGCTTCTCTACATTATTTTATTTTTATCTTTCAACTTGATATCAGAGCCATCTCTATTCTATTTCAATTAAATGATCAACACCTCCCATTGTCACTGTTTTAGCTTGCATTAAAACTTATAATTTAGTTGATGTTTTCTTTTGGGTGTTGTTATTGCTCTTGATGGTGAGTGTTGGTGGCTTTCTCAGTAGTTTTTGTTGGCCTCTATTGTTGGTTGTTGTTGGTGTGGTCTAGGTGGTTGTAGTTGTTGATGGTTGTTGTTGGTGATTGTAGTTGTTGTTGGTTGTTGTTCTCGGCAGATTGCTTGTTGTTGTTGCTGTTGGTTGTTGTTATTGTTGTTCTCGGCAGTTGTCATTGTTGTTATCACTGGTGGTGGTTGTGGTTGTCGCTGTGGTTATCATTGTTGTCTCATGGGTGTCGCTGGGTCCTTTAACCCGAGATCCAAATCTGACTGCAACCTAACTAGGTAGATCTAGGTTTATTTTTTGGCATATTCCGGCGTGTTCTCAACAAATATGGTACCCTTCTTGGGTTTTCAGCTTGTCCTGGTGGTTTTCCAGTTATGGAGATTGCCTACCGGAGTTTGCAGTGGCTTTCCTCGATCTCTTGGTCGTTACATGTGGTCCCTAGGTGATTTTTCTTGGTAGTGGTTGTCGTCAGAGTTGTTGGTTGCTGGCATAGTGGTCGTCGGTGAGTTCTAAGGCCGCCAATGTGGTTGTTGGTTCCTTATTTGGTATTGAATAGTTTCAGCTGGTTCATCTCGGTTTTTTGGTCGGTTTCGCTTCTGTTTGTCTGGTTCAGCTTCAATTTCGGCTGGTTTCCTCAAGTTTTGGCTGGTTCACATCATTTTTCAGCCTCTTCAAGCAACTTGGCACTGTGTAGAAGTTGCTTAGTGTATATGTTCCAAGCTGGACCTATATGACCATATGCTCAAGCTTTCAAGCTTGAGGGGGAGTGTCGAAGATATTGGGTTGATTTAATGTAATGGCTCAAGAGGCCTAATATATTGTAAGTACATGTAGGGCTAACCCTAGCACTTATACATGCCCTACTGGTTCATTGTAATCAACAATTGAAAAATACAATAAAGATGTAGCCACTAGGGCTTTATCCTATGGATGTAGGCCGAACCACATAACTCTTGTGTTCTCTCTTTCTTGCTTTTGCTTTGCTGAATTATTTTATGAGAAAGGATTTGTTGCAAACTAAGTTGTGGCAACTCTTGCAAAAATACACACATGTCAATGCCTCAAATTGACACCTGTCTAGGCTTATATTTAAATGAAAACTTCCTTGTCAAGATTGAATTTTTCACCAAGTGGCCACTTGACATGTATGCATTTTGCAGGAGTTGTCGCAACTTAGTTTGCAGCAAATCATTTCTCTTATTTTATTATTTTCTTTCAACTGATTCTATATAGCAAAGAGCCGAATTTCTTGCTAGTAGATTGTAATGCCAAGAATAGATTTCAGTAATAACACAATAGATTGTAACGCCAATGAGCTCTAGCTCAATTGGCACCTCCTCCACTTGTAAGTGCTAGGTGGAGGGTGAGGTTGTGGGTTCAATATCCATTGGGTGTGAGTGTGTAACTTAGCAATTAAAAAAACACAATAGATTCTGGCAAAATAAAGAAAGAGATTGAATTGGGAATGGTAAACAAAGAGATTTTATGCACAAGGATCTAAGAAAATTTTCCTTCTTTCTTTATTTGGTTAGAGGACTGCTTTGAGTGGTCTTGCCATGCCCTCTGTTTTAGATTTCCTAGATTTATGTTGTTTTGGGTAGATTTTTGCTTCCCTTGTACGCTCCGTGTACCAGGGAAGTTTTTTTTGGTTGTTCTTTTATTCCAGTTTTCAATAAAGTTTTTAAATTGCTGATATAAAAAAAGGGACCTAAGAAAATTTTGAGATCTGATTTTTCTTGTATTTGATTAGAAAATTCTGCTACCTTAGGGTATGTACTTGTCCATAGCAAACCTGAAACTTCAGTCCTTGACTGTACATATAACAAACTAATCTGTACCATCCATTCTGCTTATTATTAATGATATTTACATATCTACGAAACTCTTAAGGAAAACACCGTGTCCTGTATAAATAATATAAACACAAGATATAGCTAGGAAACACGTAAACCAAAAACAAGAGGCTGGACATATGCTAACTACTATGCTGATATGGGCCCTTTTGGTAAAACGTTTTGCAGCTTTAAAGCTGCTTTTTCCGTAGAAAAGCTGCTGACATGTTTAGTGAAATCTCGTCAGGCTGCTTCTCAGGAATCAATGGCTGCAGTGGGCCCTGCAGAAGTTTTGATAAACAGCCAGGGGGCTGCTTTTCAAGCTTCTGTGCAGGCAACACATTTCTTTTTTCATGAATTATTATTATTATTATTTATTTATTTATTTTTCTTGAATTCTCATGACCACCTTTTATATTTCTTCAGTTATCTACGTTATCCATCTTTGTCATTTTAGATGTCCATGACATTTTCAATACAGTATTTACCAAACACTCAGCTAAGCTTTTTAAGTGCATAAATCTGATTCCATAAAAAAGAAAAGCTAGGGCAATTCTTGCACAGCAATTCCTTCACAGCTAAAGTATCTTCATACTGGCCCTGAGTGTACTAATGGGCCTACTTTGCTTGACTTGGATATTCCTACATCGACTTATTATATTCAAGTTTTACTAATAAAGAAACAACCTTATTATATCCAAATGAGACTTTGTTTTATAGGACGGTTCTTCAGAAGAGCAGGATGATCTTTGTTTTTTCTTCTTTTTCTCTTTCTTCTCATATGTTACTTATTTTTTGTAAGAACTCTCATGTCATTTGAATAGCAGTAGAACATAGTACTTGAATAAATGTGTTCTGTTGCATGAAAAACTGTAGACCTATTGAAGTCTTTACTAACTAGGACTTTGTTTGAGTGGTCTCATATTTAGGGTTTTACACATTGTACTTCTTTGCTTGATTTCATTAATTCTGTTAGTTTTTCCCTTTGATCTGTTTGTATCTGTTTTTTTGCAGTGAGTTTACTATCGTAAACTCATTGTACTTTTCTTATCAATAAAGTTTTTATTACCTAACAAAAAGAAAAAGAAAAGAAAGTGTTCTGTTGCATGAAAATAATCCTGGAAGTTATATTTCTCTATTTTCTAATTTCATTGCAAGTTGTATGTGCTTTAATAGTAGTGAACATAGCATTATAATAGTCCTTGGTTCTTATTATTTTTCTTTATTATCATGCATAGTGTTTTCATTATGATCATCAACTACTGTCCCTTGCGTAGGATTTAGCTATTGCTTAACACTCACAACAGGATTTAATGGATGCATGGCATTATTTTAATTGTGCCTTTTATGCCTTAGATCCACAAAAGGGTGAGCGAATACTAGACATGTGTGCAGCACCGGGAGGGAAAACAACTGCGATTGCAATGCTTATGAAGGATGAAGGAGAGGTTGTTGCAGTTGATAGATCTCACAATAAGGTACAATTTCTGAACTTGAAGTGTGATAGAATGTTATCCATTTTTTCCTTTTCATATGGTTCTTAAATCCAATTGGGATCCTCTCCATTCCAAAGGAAATGGAGAGGGTCCAATTCATGGTGAAGATTTAATTTTTTTATGTATCTAAAGGTGTAAATGGTGTCACTTCATTTCATTTAAAATCCCATTCTACCAAATATGGAATGGTAACTGATTTAAATGACATGGTATATTCACCTTTAAATTCATGAAATACTAAATCTTTCAACTTGGAATGGACACTCCTCATTTCAAAAGCAATTGGAGAGGGTCATTTTCCTCCTAAGGCACGTATAGGCCAAGAAAATTAACTTTATTTTGCTGTAGATGATGCAACATGGCAACTAAAGCTGTGTCTGATCCCAAGAAATTGCAGGATGATTTTGTTACTTTGTGGAATTGGTACATATGGACTCATTGTATGTGCTTAAAAAAGCTTTTCTTTGACACATAATCAAGCAAACTTCACCTGTATAACCCTAGGTGCTCTTCTATTGCATTTCTTAATGCCATTTGGTTCTGAAGAAGATTGGAACTTCTTAGTTCTTATTATGCTTTTATCCTCTTCTTCACCTAATAGCAAACCTCTTTAATTTAACCCAACCCAAGTATTCTTTTAATGTGGTGAACTAAAAAACCTATTTCATTTCAGCACAAAATAAACCAAAACCTAACATTCTGCATTATCTTCTTATTGTACTTGGTGTTCACCTCCATATTTATAATGTGTACATATACATTTGTTGCATTTGCTTGTGTAACCCTAGGTGCTCCTGTTGCATTTCCTGATGCCATCTGGTCTAAAGATGGTTGGAACTTATTAGTTTTTTGTAGAAAGAGTTTCCTCTTCTATTTTGCTTTTATTGATCTCCCTCTATATGCACACACACACACACACATATTACACCATTTTTCCTCTTCTTCCACTTTAATTTTAACCCAATCAAATTATTATTTTAATGTGGTGAACTAAAAAATCTATTTCATTTCACCACCAAATAATCCAAATCCTAACATACTGTATCATCTTCTTCTATTGAACTTGTAGTGTTGACTTTCAACAGTTAAATTCTCAGTTTTGATCAATGGTACCCCCTCTGATTTCTTTGGTAGTACTAGGGGTGTTTGTCAAGGTGATCTATTATCCCCACTTCTTTTTGATATTGTCATGGAGGCATTTATTCGTTTGTTGGATGCAGCTGTCAATTTGGGTCAAATTTCAGGTTTTTCCAGTAGTCAATTTAGCTAGTGCGTCGTTGACAGTGTCCCATCTGTTGTTTGTAGATGATACACTTATTTTTTGTGATGCTGATTCTAACCATATAGATGTTTTGCATGGGATTTTAGCCAGATTTGAAGTGGTTTCAGGATTAAAATTAACTTGGGAAAGTCAGAATTGGTTTCAATTGGCAATGTGCCTAACATGGAGGAATTAGTGGAGATGTTGGGTTGTAGGCAATCCTCTCTTCCTTTGAAATATTTGAGTCTTCCGTTGGGTGCTACATATAAAGAGGAGCTAATTTGGAATCCTGTTTTGGAGAAGATGGAGCGGCGTTTAGCTAGATGGAAAAAGATGTATTTATCTAAGGGGGGTAAGTTCTTATTAAGAGCACCATTTCCAGTTTGCCTACCTATTTTCTCTCTCTTTTCCTTCTTGTGAAAGTGGCTAATTGTATTGAGAAGTTATAGAGAGATTTTCTTTGGAGTGGTATTGATGCTCTGAAGGTGCCTCTAGTGAAACGATCTCAAGTTTGTACGCCGGTGCAAAATGGTGGGTTAGGCATCAGGCATTTGAGAAGATTTAATTTTGCCTTGTTAGGTAAATGGTTGTGGAGATATGGAATAAAGAGAGATGCCCTCTGAAGGAGGGTCATTGAGGTGAAATATGGGGATAGTTGGGGTGGTTGGTGCACAAAACTGGTATCAAGGACATATGGTGTTAGTGTGTGGAAATTAATTAGAAGTGGTTGGTTAGCTTTTTCTAAATTTCTTCAGTATGACATGGGTGATGGTACTAATGTGAAGTTTTGGGAGGATGTATGATGTGGGGATTGTTCTCTTAAAGAAGTATTTCCAGAGTTGTATAGTATTAGTCGGGCAAGGGAGGCTTCTGTGTCGGAGGTCATGCGTTTCTCTATTGGGAGGAGGAAGCGTTGGATTTGTGTTGGGGTATTCTTTATTCCACAAATGTACAGGGTTTGGTGCTAATAAGGTTTGTTGGAAACCAGTAATTAGTAAAGGTTTTGAGGTTAGAGGTTTTTACCATGCTCTATCCCTTTCTTCTGACATTTCGTTTCCTTGGAAAATGGTGTGGCAATTGAAGATTCCTCCTAGAGTAGAATTCTTTTCTTGGACTGCTGCTCTAGGTAAGATTCTAACTACAGATAATTTTTGGAATAGGCATATTGCAGTGCTTGATTGGTGCTGTATGTGCAAAAGGTGTGGAGAATCAGTAGATCATCTTCTTCTTCACTGTTTGATAGCATATGAGTTGTGGTCTATGGTATTTTGTTTGTTTGGTATATACTGGGTATGCCATATAAAGTTATTGAATTGTTGGCTTTATTGCAGGGCAAGTTTGGAAGACATAGATTTTTGGAGGTTTGTGCCACATTGTCTGTTTTGGTGTTTATGGCAGAAATGGAATGCTAGATGCTTTGAGGACTTGGAAGGGTCGATCCTTGATATAAAGTCCTTTTTCTTCCATACTCTCCTTAAATGGAGCTTAGTTTTATCTTTATGCACTTCTTTGTCCCTACTTGTTCTTCTTGATCATTGTAATTTGGGTTACTAATTTCTACCATTGTAGTACATTTTCAGTGTACTTGGGTTGGCTATTCTTTAATAAAAAGTTCTTACGTTATTTACATAAAAAAAAAATTCCACCATCTCTCTAGGCGCGGTGGACCCCCTCATAGTTGACCACCCACTTGACCAAAAACTAAGTTTTTTGCTCTCTCCAAAAACTTAAAACTATCATTTTTCAAGAAAACTCAGTGTGTAAGCCCAAAAAAATGTTATTTATTTATTAGTTGTTATTTTGTTTATTGAAATAAGCATGTAGTTTATAATTTTCATTTTGTTGTGTATCATATAAAAAGGCCTTATTATATTGAATGATTCAAATTATTAAACAGTCCACTGTTGTATGTAAAAATGGGTAAGATCCATTAGTTTTGAATCTTTTGATGGGACACCACTCTACCATTGCGTATGTGTGTTGTTTGTGGGGGGGGGGGGGGCTCCGCAACTTTAGGAGGATATCATTCTTCCCACTTCCCACTCTTTTTTCCAATGAAAAAAGTTAGCCAATAGTGTGTTATGTTGGCATAGAAAAGATTGAAATTTTGTAACTGAAACAAATTGTCTGTCTTTGAAAAGTTTTTGGGTATTCTTGTCTGTTTGGGCTATATATAGGGTTGTAGACACTCCTCCATCAGTCTATTGGGAAGTGTCTAATTTGCTGGCTAAGGTGTTGTCCAATAGGTTGAAAGTGGTATTTCATTAGCTTATCTTTGAGTCAGAGAACGCGTTTGTGGGATGTAGGAAAATTTTGGATTTAGTTCTGATTGAGAATGAGTGCTTGGATAGCAGGGTTAAAAGTCATATACTTGGTGTCATTTGCAAACTTGGAATTGAAAAAGCTTATGATCATATATTTTGGGAGACACTACCTTATGGAAAGGATGGGGTTTGGTGGAAAATGGAGATTATTAATGAGAGCGTGCATTTCTAGTCCATTTTTTAGCCTCAGTGAACGATCCCCATATGGTTGCTTCAGCAATTCAAGGGGGTTACCACAAGGTGATTTGTTATCCCCTATGTTATTTTGATGATGGAGGTTTTGAGTAGGACTGTTGAGGAGAACTGGGGGGGGTGGTTTCATTCTGGGTTTCAGGGTGGGCTATACTGCTGACCTTGGTTTGTGTGTGTCTCTCATTTATTATTTGCTAATGATGCAGTCTTATTATTTTATTTATTAAAAAAAATTATGTGATGATAATTCTGAGCAAATTCTATATATTAGAATGGTGTTGAATTTTTTTGAAGCTGTGACAAGGCTTGAGGTAAATCATAGTAAGTGAAATGGTTTTTGTTGGAGAGGTTTCAAATATTTCAGTGCTTGCAGATCTCCTCCATTGCAAGATCGGGGGTTTGCCTATGACCTATCTTGGTATGCCTTTGGGGGCATCCTTCAAGGAAAATTTTGTGTGGAATCCTATTTTAGAGAAGATTGAACGCAGATTATCAGATTGAAAGAAACTGTGTTTGTCAAAAGGAGGGAGGTTAACTTTATTGAAGAGTATGTTTTTGAGTATACTTATTATCTCTCGTTGTTCACTAGCCCTGTTAGTGTGGCGAATAGGATTGAGAAGTTGTAGAGATTTTTTTTTTTTGGGAGGGTGGTATGGGGTACGGTGTGTACCCAATTACGATTGGTGGATTGGGCTTTAGGAAGTTAGTGAACTTTAACTCGGTCTTTTTGTGTAAATGGTTATGGCATTTTGGGTTGGATGAAGGGCAGCTATGGAGACATGTAGCTGTGAAATCAGGAGAGGAGTCGGGGAGGTTGGTCCACAAAGACTGTTTTGATGAACTCAAGGTTGCAGCTTATAGGAAAGCATTATCATGGGGTGGGAAGGGTTCATGTTCGGTTTTGGCATAATGGGTGGTGTGGCGACCAACCATTGAGGATGGTTTTTCTTGATTTGTATGATTGTTCATTAGTTAGAGATGCTTCCGTTGGTTCCTTGTTGAGGAGACAAAGTGACGGGGAACAAAGGATTCGGGGTGTCAGATTTGAGCATGACTTTAATGTTTGGGAGATAGAGGTGGACGGGGTGGTAACCTCCTTCTATGATATTCTTTATTACTATATCCCTCATTGAGAGGGTAGTGATCGATTGTTTTGGCGATTGAAATAGAGTGTAGATGTTGATATGCTTTCTTTTTATGATGCCTTAAGGGTCCTTCTGCTAATAGCTTCCCTTGGAAAAGATTTTGATGCCTCAAGGGAGTCTTTCACTGCAAATTTATAGGGTATTCACAATCTTTTTGGGCCACAGGCTTTCCTACTCATCTTCTTCTCGAATCATGATTTGAATGGTATATTTTTTGCTTGTTATGTATGGAATGTACTCCCTCTTATTTCTTTCTTCTTAATACTTTGTACTCTTTCTGGTAAATGTTTGCTGAATTTATTTGTGCACACCCTATAGGGCGTTTGGCAAGTAGTAAAACTTGGCCAGCAATGACTAGTTCAATTGGTTTCATTCTTGGTTTAGTAGATTTTTTAGCTAAAATACACTTAAAATTTTTTTTTATTATTATTTCTTTATGATAAATTGCATGGGCTAAAACAAACTAATTCTAAACTTAATGTTTTTCTGTTGAAACTGCATATAAAACAAAATCTAAACTGTTTCAAACTTGGGTTTAAACAAACACTATTTAAACCAATTCAAAATTGATCAGATTTGACTTTAGGTTTTGCTTAGAACTGAACTAGTTACATCCCCAATTCCACTGCCTACAGCCAATCCTCCTTAGAAGAGTACAAATCCCACTGTGTACATTAAAGATGATGGTGACACCGTCAAGAATAGTGGCGGGTGGTCTGAAAATGTTAGAGGATGTTTGGTTTGGGAAAAAAAATGTGTGTATTATATATTCATTTGCAGTTTTTTGTGGGACCTACCACTAAAAAACTTGTTTGGTTTTGTTACTTGTACTCAGTTTTCATTTTTAGTACCCAAGAAAGTGTTTTGAATACAGAAAATGAAAACAAGTTTGGCCATATTCATTTTTAGCAAAAATGAACACAATGGCATTTTTGTAAAAAAACCAGAAATATGTGGGCCTACACACTCAACTTTATGCCTATATCTTCCTTGACCAAATATCTCTGTCTCTCTCTCTCTCCCCACATACCAGTTAACAGAGCTTTCTCTCTCTCCATAGTCTCTTCACTCCCTCTTCTTTGGTATCAAAACCACAACCACACCAGCGATTTCTCTCTTTGTACTCGGAAAGAAACGTCCTCTCTCTCTCCTCGGCATGATCAATTTCTCTCTCTTGGTTGAGTTCAACATTGGTTTGGTTTTTTTTCTTTTGGCACTAAGCCGACCAGGTTGTGGCTGTGACTGTGGGCTTGGTGGTGGGTGTGGGTTTTGATTTGGGTTTGGGCTTAGTTTTAGCTGTGGCTGTGGTTGTGGGTGTGGATTTAGTTGTAATTGGGTGTATTGGTAGGGGGAAATGGTGGTGGGTGTGGCTGTGGCTGTTTCTCTCTCTCTCTCTCTGGGCTGTGGATTTGGATTTGGTGGTGGTGTTGGAGGTGGGTTTTGATCAGCTGTGGTGATGATGGTGGTGGATGCTGATGGATCTGGTATTGGTTTTACTGTTGGTGTGTGTGTTGTGAATTTTTAATTGAAAGATATGAGGTGAAAACAAACAAAAACTAGACCAGAAAATTTGAGCCAAACATAAAGTGAGTTAGGTATAGAAAATGAGTACAAGATTTGAGATATAAAAATGAGTCAGAAAATGAATAAACACCCAACACTGACCAAGCAGCACCTTAATGTTGGTAGAATTTGTACAATGGCAACCTTCCCATAGAATTTGACTTTTTTTTTTTTAAAGTGTTTTTAGGTCCCAAGGGGAGAGGGAAGGAAAGATTTAAACTAGTGACCTCTGCTCCATATGGCTTGGTCCCCAACCAATTTTGCTACCCTTCGGGGTCCCAGAGAATTCAAATTTGAGAGTTGGATTCTTGAAAATCTTAAGCTCAAAATTCCAATTTTGATCTAACTTTGTTTACTCAGACAAGAGAAACCAACATTTGGAATTCTCAAATTACCACTTTTGGTGAAATCTCACCTCAAAACTTCTCAGCCAAACATGGAAAAATATAAAAAAAGAAAAAGATTAAGAATGGTTACTACATATGAACCGGCAAATGAACAACAAAAGTTTCTTGGTAAGAACCTTCCATTTTCTACATATGATATGCTGTAGAGGTAAAAAAGATTGGTGTGGGTTGATGCCCAGAATAAAGCATGCTGAAAGGAGCGGTAATGTTATGCTTGCATTGTGATATGATGGAAAGTAATACTCAACAGTTCACTTGCATTTGATTTACATTCCATAGTAACTGGTTTTCTGAGGCTTTGGTATGTTGTAATAGATACATGGGTCCTTGCTGCAGAAGAAAAATGCTTTTTAATATAATCAGGTTTTCTGCTTTTGAAAAAGTAAATTAATTTCTATCCAATTCTTTCTCATAGATGAATTTATGTTCCTTCTTGATATTGAGAGTGTTGAAATTTTTTCCCTTTTGTAAATGGAAATTTACACCATGTAGTAATCTGATCATCTTTTTCAGTTTCATTGTTTTTTGAGTCCTAACTTCTTGCTTCTTTTTGATCGACTTATTTCTAGGTGCTTGTCATTCAGAAACTGGCTGCTGAAATGGGTTTGAATTGTATAACTGCATTTAAGTTGGATGCTCTTAAAGCTGTTTGGCAAAGGAATGACTCCAATATTACTACCGATCTATGTTGCAGTGAGGAGATAGATGGTGTAACTATTCAAAGTTCTGACTTACTGGGTTCACTTGTGGATAGAAACTCATCCATCATTATGGAAGGGATGAGTGCTGAGAAGAGTGGCAAGGAAAGTGGTAGGTGAATACTTTGATCTACTGAACTTTAACCCAAGTAGAAAAGCACTAAAGAAATTTTGGCTCCACATTTTGATAAATATTCTGAAGTAATCATCAAATTTTTCTTTGCTTATCTAACCTGTAAATCTTGATATATTAATATCATGTTCTTTTTTTTTTGAAACCGCACGGGGGGAAATGTACCGGAGATATGATGTTCTTAAACTTTTAGAAAGATGACAAGATGTACTTTTGAGTCAATTTATTATTCTTAACAATTGGCTAAGATCATTCTGGCCACTGCTTATCATGTATTTATGGTCCAATTGAATCTAGTACACAGTAAATTTCAGGCTGATGCACATAGAAGACCATCTTTCCATTCAAGTCCATAGCGGGGAGTGGGGCTGTGACCAGTTAGTCAGGACAGAGTGTTTCTTGATTTATTCCTGTTCTGTTGTACATACTCAACATAATGAATTATTAAAGAGGGCCAAAAACAGGCTACTGAAATGTTGAAAAAATAGAATATATAAGCATTATAATGTTGGTTAGATTTGTGAATTTAAGAATTTTCTATTCTGCATGTTACCAGAATGTATGTTCTGTATTTGATTTTCTTTTTGTATTTTTTTCACATCTGTTTCCTCTTTGATGTTTGTATAATATTTTTGTCTATGGTTACGAATTCATCTCTAATTAAGTCATATATTAGTTAGCAATGAAAAAGCGAATGAGAGAACTTATGTTAGCAAAGCTGACATCAGGAAGAATATACGAAGAATACGGAATGGCTCTGGACGAAATCAGTGTAACGGTGGTAGGGTTCAGAATTCGAAAGGTTTTTCTCCTAACAGCTTTGATAGAGTCCTTCTTGATGCTCCCTGCTCTGCCCTTGGTTTGAGACCCCGGTTGTTTGCTGGAGAGGTAGGACAATCCAATTTAGATTGCCTTCTTCTATTATTTATTTAATTTTTATGCTGATTCTTCTGTATTTTTGTTGATAAGTAGTTAAGGTTTTTTTTTCCCCCATTTTCTCTTCATGATAAAGATGTTGGGTTTATGAGTTAATTATGTAGTGGCCCAAGAGGCCTAATTATATTGTAAACCCCAGCTACAGCTAACCCTAGTAGCTGCTAGGGCTTTATCACTATGCAGGCCTATATATCAAGGTTTTGAATTCTGTTCTAGATTGGCTACTAGAATGGAATATTTTGGTACCTGTACTGGGGTGTGTGTGTGTGTATTACATATTCCATAATCTCATTAATCAATAAAAAAAATCATAACATAAAACAATTATGAAAAGAATAATTAATAAAAATTCATAAAGTGGTCTTCAAACTATTTTTATTTATTTATTTATTTTGACTAGTCTGGTATTTCTTTTTGTCTTTTTAATCTTTCTTCTGCAGGACCTTCTCACTCTATTCCCTCTTATTGTATATATGTCCCACATATAAATTTTGTACTTTTTTCTTTTAAAGTTTAAAGGTTATCTCTTCTTATTCTCTCTTTCGAAATCTAATAAGTCAGTAAAATCATATCTTTTTATCAATAACGTAAAAGTAGTGGTGTTGAGTTAAACAAATTTACTTTATACTTTTAACTTCCAGTTCATATCCACTCTCAATTGTTCTTGTTGGAGTTGGTGAGGGACCCTTGGGAAGATATGAAGAACTTTGATGACAAGATCCCTGCACGTGAATTTGATATTTTTCAGGTATCACAGTAATAGCACACGATTAGCTTTGAATTCCATATAAGTTCTCTTTGTCTTCATCTCTCTCTTTCTCTCACTCTCTAACTCGACTCAGCTGAGTCAACTCACCCACACTCTCACTCTTTCTCTCTTCAATACGGTACCATTAGGAGCTCTAGGCAGCACGTGGGTCACATTTTTCTGCAATGGAGGTCAAGACGCTCATGGGTTTAGAGGGTTGTGACGGTGTTGCTCTGGGTATGTGAAATCTGAACTTCTGTGTGTTGGTGTGAAATCTGGGTTTGCGTGGATGAGAGAAATAATTTCTTCCAATGTGGTTTTTGCACAAGAATCCATCTAGGTCTGCTTCAAAATCTAAAATTTCCACTTCCTAGATCTTGAATTGGCTTCCGATGGCATTTTTGGTTGAATTTTAGATTTGGGTCTGCTTCAAAGTTTGCAAATTTTCATTATTCATAACTTGATCTCTTCAAAAAAGTTTTGGGGCTTCTCAATTTGCTAGAGTTGCAGTGTCAGTGGAAAGAGGATTAATTCGTTTTGTTATAAGCAAAGGAAGGAGCAAAGAAAGGTTATTTTTGCTTGCGTGGCATCTCCACAAAACTTGAGAAGTGATGAATCCTCAGCCACCAAATTCGATGTAATTCTTTGCATTTGAAATCATTCAATTTCGTACTAGTTTAAATGTATTGCATTTTATTGGTTACCTTGTTTTTTCTTTAGATTAGCTCACTTCAAATTCTATCGTATTTTTTTTCATCCGATAGAATATTGTTGAGTTCCTAAAAATCAGATCCAAAAGTGATTAAATGATGGTGTCATCAAAATAGACCCTACTAAGCAACCTGTGGTCACCTCAAATCCAGTATTTGTAATAGTTGGGAGATTTTCTTTTCCTGATAGCTGAGATCTCGCAAGCATAGCCTATTCTTAGTTCTAGCACTTGAAGAGCAATTTCGGAGGAAGAAAAAAAATCTCAAAATATGATGAAAGATATATTCAAGGAGAATGGAGCACTTGTGTTAGCCTAAGGAATAGCAAGTGCCAAGGACGATTGGTTGCTATGCAAGTGGCCCTTGAGACAAGGTTATATAAAAAAGAAAAGAATAAGCATTGTCAGAAAAATTTGAATAGAGTAGGCAGGGGGGCAAATACGAGAGAAAGAGTAAAGGAATTCAAACTCACATAGAGTGTATGGATTTTTCGTGTCTAAGTTTCCAATAACTCTCAAGGAGTTTTTGCCACCTAATTTTGTAGAAGAACTTGTGATGAAGGAAGAAATGGGAGAATGTCCTAAAGAAGTTGACAATAAAGAGGTGATGCCTTTATAGAGGAGGGTAGCTAAGGTGGGTAAAATGATAAATTCCAAATCATGAATAGGCACTATTAAAGTAGGTCTAACCATAGGTGGGTTTACACTAATTTTCCTTGTAAAAAATCAAGTGTTTGGTATGACAAGTAAAATTTTTCAAACAAACTACCAAAACTGAGGGCTCAGCCACCGGGACCGCCGGTGGCGGAGATCCAGTGACTGTGCCTCTGAAACCAGCTGCAGGAATAGTAGCTCTAGCCACCATAGTTGAAATGGTGTCTCCAGTGACTAAACTATCAACAACGATGGCCAGAATGGTGTCTTCAACTACCAGACAGCCAGCACCGCTGGCCAGAATGACTGTTTCGGTTATCAGACCTTTGGCATCAGTCATCGGAACAATAGCTCGGATAATCGGACACCTTCACCGATCGCTAGAGTGGCAGCATCGGTGACCAGACCACTGGCACTAGTTGAAGGAGCAGCAGCTCCAACCACCAAATTGCTGGCACTATCAACCTCTGGTGACCTAGCCACCAAATGGGGTGAGAGGAAGCAACTGTGTGTTTTTGTAAAATGTTTTACCAATTTTTAAGGGTAAAACATTTTACAACTTTTTATAAAGGATTTTACGGTCAATGGAAAATATTTTACTATTTTGACTATATTTTATATGCAAATAAACACCTGAAACTGAGAAAACATTTTCTAGAAAAAATATTTTAGTTCAAAACAAACAGAGCATAAAAATAAAAAATTTTGTTCAAAATAGCCTACCAAACGTGTTCTTAAAAAGCCAGAAAACACTCCCAGCCACATCTTATGCTTCTCCATTTGGCTGGGAATGTATGTAGAGATTGAGGTCTTATTCAAAAATTAGGATTGCTTGTTTGAGCATATGCCAATCATTATATATTTTTTCTTTTAATTCATGCTAGTATTATAGACATAGTTTATGTTTTAATGTTTGGTTTTCTATTATCAATTGATTGAGAAAATATGATATTAATTTTTTTGTTGGCAGGATACAATTGAATCCTTAAGAAACCATGCAAAGTATCAGAGGAGAATGTTTGATCAGGCTGTTCAGTTAGCTCGCCCGGGTGGAATAATCGTGTATTCAACGTTAGTATGCATGCATTGTGTTACTCATTGTATTACCACATGTTGACATTTCAAGTGCCTCACCATGATAACAATAACAGGCATAATATTCTTAATTTCTTAGTTTCATATCATTGTTATCTTTCTATCTCTTCTATTTACTGACTTTTGATTGGTACTGTCCACTGGGTGATTGGACCAGTAAATGTTCTAAGTTTTCTTAAATTGTTTGAATGTGGAGGAGTGAGGAGCTCATATAGTAATTATTTTTCCTTGATACTCTTTTCATATTGTTATGCATGTTTGTGTGTGATTGCATGCTATATCAAAGTGTTATGGTGCAGTAATACATAAATACTTATATCATAATGGACAAATTTTTTCCTCCAAACTGGTTTGAATGAATCTTGATGTGGGAGCACAGCTAGAAATTATTTTGGAATTTCTTAGTCGAAATCTATTGACCTTTTTAAATTTTTATTTATTTTTTAATATATTTTTATTGGATTATATCATATTTTTTCATTTATTTAGTTTGGGGTTCAGATATGGATTAAATTTCATGTTTTTAGATAGGGATTAGTTTTAGATTATCTTTTAGGTGAGAGTTATATGGATGTTATCTTAATCTTTATTTATTGGAAGCTCTACAAAAAGGCTCCAGATGGTTGGTTTGTAGTCATACTATTATTATTTATAAAAATTCTTTCATTGGTGAAATTGCTTTTCTGTTTGTTGGTGAAGCCAAGCAATCCTTAGGTTGTGAATCTTAAGGTTTATAGGGTTGTTCTAGGTGGTGAAGCCTAGGCTGGCCTGTATCAAATCTCCTCCAACTTATTACATTACGCGGTGTTTAATAAAATCATCCATGTGCATTATTTAAGTAAGTCACATGATTCATTAAATAGGTCCTGGGAATGATTTTATCAATCGCCACATTATGGGTGGGAGGAATTTTTCTCTAAACCAGTTTAGAGGTAAATATTTCCTATCATAATAGACTAATCAATAACTATGTATATAATTTCTGGTTCAGGCTTACTGTTCTAGATCTGTTCTAAGCCCATTGTTTATGTACATAGGTCACACAATCAAGATTAACCCATTGACTTTGGTAATGCCTAATGATCTTTTGTATGAACACTGTTGTTAGTATATTGCTGATTATTGGAGCAATAATGTTTATTGTGTGCATCATCATACCCTGAACTGAACTGCTTATACTGTCTCCTTTTTTTGGGTTAGGTGTACAATAAATCCTGGTGAGAATGAAGCATTGGTACGATATGCATTGGATAGATATACTTTTCTGTCCTTGGTACCACAGGTTAGAACCAAAATTTTACCTATACTAGTTGCCGACTCATGCAATGCGTGGGAATATATTATTAGTTTGTGATGTGGTTTAATGTATAATTTATTCTCTAAATTTATTGTACATAATTTGCTATCAAAAAATTAAACAATTTTGAAAATTAATTTTTATCTCTATATTTTTAAAAATAGATAATTTTATTATTTTTGGTGTTCTTTATTGATATTATTGTTTTTTGAAGTGATCCATATTCTTCTAACTATTGTTATTATGCATTATATTTTTCTAATTTCATTGGGTACAAATAAAATTTTAAGTTTTAAATTTGTTATTCAAAATTTTCATTTTCTTAAGGAGATTATCATCATAATCAAAACATATCACATAATTACAATTGATATTACTAAAACAATTGATAGACACTTAAGCAAAAAAAAAAAAAAAAATTGATATACACATTCAAATTCAAATACAGTCATATACATAGTCATGTAGATTGTGTTTTGATATGAACTTAAATTCTCTCTTCCAAACTAACTAAGGATTAACTCAAATAAAAATCAAACCAAAGTTATGAGGGAGAGAGAGAGTATCGAAAATAAAAGGTATAGTTGTAAATACCAAAATTTCCAAGTTATACTATATGATAGAATAACATTATGTGAATAAATACTATATTTATAATAATCAAAGGAAAATAGCTTAAAGTATAGTTCAATACAAAAATTCATCTACTTAAAGTAAAAATGCAAGATTAAATTAAAGATTCCAAAAGAAAGAAAAAAAAAAATTATATATGTATACACATACACGGAGTAATAACTTTTGTGTGTGGGAGAAGAGTTCAAAACAAAAAAATCATAAACCTAAAGTAGAGATGCAAGAAAGAATTATAAATCCACCAATAGGGGAAAAAAATAGAGAGAGTAATCACATTTTTCTTTGGGAAAAATATGGATTGAATGGAAGAGAATAATATATTTTAGTAAAGAAGATGAGGTCAAAATAAAAAGAAGAGGAATGAATGAAGAGTAATGGAAGGGTAGAGAGTAATGGAGAGAAAAAAAGGTAGAAGAGAGGGGGGAATGTTAGAGGAAGTGAGGAATGAAAAAAGAGTAGTTAAAAATGGAGTAGAGTTGGAAATAGTTAGATGACGTGACACAACGAGAGAGTAGCAATATAGAATGCTAAATGTCGGCTTTCATATATATTATTGTTATATAGATATAGGTTTGTTAGGATTCAAGAGATGTTGCTCAAGTTTGAAGAGAAGATCGATACTGCTTATTCGATCACTGGAAAAATATTTGGAGTAAAGAGACAGAACCAGCCTCCCTTCTAAATTAAAAATAATAATAATAATAATCAAAACTGTGTTATCATTTCCAGTACAAACCATAATTTCATTATCACGTTGGTAGCAGTGGCATTTTCTAGAATAAGGGGTATCATGTCGATGTCGATGTTTTTATTTTTATTTTTTTTAATCGGAGGGGGTAGGGGGAAATGCCATTATATGATTGTTTATCATCTAATTTTGATTTTTATGGTACTTTCAGCATCCAAGAATTGGAGGTCCTGGCCTTGTTGGTCATTGTGAATTTCCTGATGGATATATCGAGTACGTACTCTTTTCTAGTCATATGCCATTGAATAACTCATTGATATCATTTCACATTATATAGATTGGTTTTGGTTTTCATATAAATGTATGACAGCCTATTTTACGTACTGGTTATGAATTCTTCTACCAGTCTCCTGATAATGATAAATTTTGAAGTTGATTGTTCCTACTTGGTAGATAATAAGCCATATAACTACTTCAATGCTGAACTCACAGGGAATGGTTAAGACCTGGGGAGGAAGAACTTGTGCAGAGGTTTGATCCGTCATCTCCACTCGATACAATTGGGTTTTTCATAGCGAAGTTTATTGTTGGGCCTAAAGATGCCTAATTTGGGAAAAGTTGTGCAAGTTCATGAGATCATAAATGGTTAAGGTTGTTATAAATGAATGATCTCAAGAAATGCCAAATTGCCCTTTTATTAGTTAAAGTTTTGGATTATCATGATTTTGAAGGCTTTATTGGTTCGATTGAATATTTTTTAGTCAATTTGGTAATTTATGTTGCAAATGAAAATTTTAAAAATTTCATTGTGGTGATCGTAGTTTAATTTTATTCTATGAAAAATTGCTATTGAGCTTAAAGTTGCCATCAAGTTATTAGGTGTGTGTGTGTGTTTGTGCAGTTTTTTATATTTTTCATAAATTCATTAATAAATATCCTAACGGCACTTGTTTTAACCAACCGTACCTATGAAAATTGAGAAAAAAAAGTAAACCAGATGTAGATATTCTATTCAATTAAAAATGTGAAATGGATTGTGAATATTAGATGTTAATAAAAAAAAATTCACATAATACAACTTGTTTTTGTCCATTTTTTTAAATTTAGGGATTAGTGATTTAGGGGTTAGAGATTTAGTGATTTAGGTGTAAGAGATTTAGTGGTGAACAATTCAAGGGATAGAGATTTAGATGTTTGTGATTTAGGGGTTAGAAATTTAGAGGGGTTAGAGATTTGGTGGTAAGTGATGTAATTATTAGCGATTCAAGGATTAGAGATTCAGTGGTTAGAGATTTAGGGATTAGTGATTCAGGAGTTAGACATTTAGGGGTTTGCGATTTAGGGGTTTGAAATTTAGGGGTTAGAGATTTAAGGATTAGAAATTTAAGGGTTAGGGATTCAAGGGTTTGTGATTAATAGGTTATAAATTTAGGGTTTAGAAATTTAGGAGTGGGCGATTAGCGATTTTGGTGTTAAGAGATTTGGAGGTTGATGATTTAGGAGTTAGAGATTTAGGGGTTAGCGATTCACAATTAGAGATTAAGAGGTTAGCAATTCATGTGTTTTTAAATTTTGGGGTTAGCGATTTAGGGGATAAAGAATCAAGAGGTTAGGGACTTAGGGGTTACTGATTTAGGGATTAGAGAGTTAAGGGTTTGTGGGCGCAAGCACCTACACCCAAAGGGTGTGTGCTTCTTTTGTTTAACTAACCTTGCTATGCATGATTGTCGTACTCTAGGGAATAAGCCTTAGCCAGATAGAGGGTTCATGGATTCACCACCTAAATTAGGTCTAGGAACCATGTATTGCCCTGCAGAGGGCCTAGTCTATTCAAAGTTTGTGTCTAGTGTTAAGGTACAGAGATGGGAAGGTGTTAGACACTTAACTCTGCCTAACTTGTGGGTTGGCTTTTACTTTCCATATCCTAATTTGATGTAAGGATCCTCTAATAGGCTATTCTATACGCACGCACACCTACCCTAACATGCACCAAAATATGGTATATCATTGTCTCATATTCATCATCACAAAACCCTAACCATTCATCTACCAAGGCATTATCAACACGTATCATCCTAAACATACATCTAGCCACAACTTCTCATACATGTCCTAACGTACATTTAGGCATGGTATCTCATACATATCATCATCACAAGTGTCTCATTTCATCAAGGAAAAATTATATAGAGAATGTTGAAAATTTTGTGCATTTAATGAGTAATATTGCTCAAAAAATTTACATAATTTTGTATGTTCAAAGAACGTTCAAAATTCGGCACGTTTAACATACATAATTTTTCATCAAAAGTTGAAAATTTTGCTAATTCAACAAACACTATTACTCAAAAAATTTACATAAATTTGTATGTTTGAAGTATGCAATTTTCAAATAATGCTCAAAATGCAACACGTTCGATGTAATTAAATTTCAAAAAATGTTGAAAATTCTGCTCGCTCAATGAACATTATTACTCAAAAAATTTGCATAATTTTGTACGTTCCAAGTACCCTCAAAATAAAGCATATTCGACATGCAATTTTTCCAAAATGTTAAAAATTTTGTGCATTCAACAAACATTATTACTCATAGATTTTTCCATAATTTTGCACGTTCTAAGTATGCAATTTTTCGAAGAATGCTCAAAATTTCACATATTCCCACAACTTTTGAGAAAATATTGAAAATTATGCTCATTGAACAAACACTATTATTCAAAGAATTTTTATAATTTTGTATGTTCTAAGTATCCAAATTTTCAAATAATGTTGAAAATTCTGCACATTCAACGTATACAACATTTTAAAGAATGTTGAAAATTTTGCGCATTTAACGAAAACTATTACTCATAGAATTTTAATAATTTTGTACGTTTGAAGTACACAATTTTTTGAAGAAACGGTCAAAATTTCGCATGTTCAATGTAGACAATTTTTTTAGTAAACTTAGAAAATTCTGCACATTTAATGAACATTATGACTTAAAGAGTTTACATAATTTAGTATGTTCAAAATACACAATTTTTTGAAGAAAGCACTAAAATATGCACGTCCAACTTACATAATTTTTCAGAGAATGTTGAAATTTCTAGGCATTCAACAAACACTATTACTTAAAGAATTTACATAATCTTGTACGTTCGAAGTACAAAATTTTCAAAAAAATTCAAAATTATGCACGTTCAAAATACACAAATTTTCATAGAATGTAGAAAATTCAACACATTCAACGAACACTATTACTTGAAAATTTTGCATAATTTTGTACGTTCGAAGTATGCAATGTTTCTAAGAACGCTTAAAATTCTGAACATTCGACATACACAATATTTCAAAGAATGTTGAAAATTCTGTGCATTCAACTAATACTATTACTCATTCTCAAAAAAAAAAAAAAAAAAAAAAAAAAAAAAAAAAAAAAAACTATTACTCGTAGAATTTTCATAAATTTTTTTGTACCAAGTACACAATTTTACAAATAAAGCATAGAGTTCTGCATGTCCTAACTATATAACTTTTCAGAGAATGTTGAAAATGTTGTGCATTTATCGAACCTTATTACTCAGAATTTACATAATTTCAGACATTCGAAGTACACAATTTTTCGAAGAATGCTAAAAATTAGGCATGTTCAGCATACACATTTTTTCATAAAATGTAGAAAATTTTACATATTCAACTACAAACACTATTTACTCGAAGAATTTACATAATTTTGTACATTTGAAGTACTCAATTTATCAAAGAATGTTCAAAATTTCACATGTTCGACATACAAAATATTTCAAGGAATGTTGAAAATTCTGCGCCCTCATAGAATTTCCATTATTTTTTAAGTTCGAAGTACACAATTTTTTGGAAAACGCTCAAAATTCCACACATTCAATGTACACAATTCTTTAATGAACACTATTACTCAAAGAATTTTCATAATTTTGTACGTCCAAAATACAAAATTTTTCGAAGATTGCACAAAATTTCGCATGATGAACCTATACAATTTTTCAGTAAAATGTTGAAAATTTTGCACAATGAATGAACACTATTACTTGAAAACTTTACCTAATTTTGTACATTTAAAATATGCAATGTTCAAAGAATGCTCAAAATTCCATAGATTCAAAGTACATAATATTTCAAAAAAATGATGAAAATTTTGCATATTCAACGAACACAATTACTAGTATAATTTTCATAATTTTTTTATTTTTTTTTATGTTTGAAGTACGGAATTTTTTGAATAATGCTCAAAGTTCAACGTACACAATATTTTAGAGAATGTTGAGAATTCTGGGCATTCGACGAATATTATCACTTAAAGAATTTACAAAATTTGTATATTCAAAGTACGTAATTTTCGAAGAATACTTAAAATTCGACACATTCAATGTACACATTTTTGCAGAATGCTAAAAACTATGGGCATTCAAGGAGCATTGTTACTCAAAGAATGTATGAAGAACATTGTGGGGGCTATTAGTAACTATAATAAGACTTATTCACCCTAATCCAACTTGAGAATCATCCTAACTTTAGTTGGAAAAATGAGACTCACTCTTCACCATAACTACAAAGAAATTTTTTCCAACCACTTCCTACATCACATGCATCACATTCACACCCATTTAATTCACTTGAGAACACCATTCATGCATTTATAAAGGCTCAAAAATAAAACAAATAAGAAGCATGATAAATTGCTCACCCAACTTCTTGTTGTGAACAGGGAGATAAAGAGTCATATTTCAAAGTTAACTAGTTCTTTATCTATAAATGAGAAAGGAAATTTTCCATTCCAACCTCAAAATTTTCAAGGCCAACATATGGTTCAATGTTCTATAAAGATTAAGTCACATCTTCAGCAAGTCAATGCTATCGACTTAATAAGAGCCCAGGGAATTAGACATGAGTAGTGATGATATCGACTTTCCCAACACTGATGAAATTGTTAAGAGACCAATCGCTATACCATTTCCTCAAGTTTTAAAATCTTCAAGGAAATTGGATTATAGCCTTGAAATTTTGCAAAACCTCAGGCAAGTAAAAATTAATCTTCCATTGTTGCATGTCATTAAGCAAATACCATCACATGCCAATGTAATTAAGGATTTGTGCACAATGAAAAGGAGGCACAATGTCAAGAACATAGCTTTTCTAACGGAGCAGGTACATGCTTTAATTCAATACAAGACCCCTTCCAAATACAAAGACCCTAGATGTCCCACTATTTCATGTATTATTGGAGGACCATGGAACACACTGTTGTTTTTAAGGGCAAGTGTTAATTTGAGGCTCTACTCGGTTTACTTATGACTTGGTTTAGGTGATATAAAACCCACTTCTGTGGTGTTACAATTAGCTGACCGATTTGTAAAAAGACCAAGAGGGGTGATAGAAGATGTGTTAGTTCAAATTAATAAATGTTATTATCCAGTTTATTTTCTAATTTTGGATACACAATCTGTTGTGCATGTAGATGCTAATATTCCTGTCATTCTTGGACGTTCATTTTTAGATACTGCTAATGCCTTAATAAATTGCAGGAATGATAACATGACATTGGAAGTGAACACACGGAGTGTGAAACTGTGAACTGGCTAAATGCTATTTGTGAAGAAGAATTTAATGAGACATATTTTTCTAACCTTCTTGAGTCTTGTCTTGTTAATTCTTATTTTCTTGATTTCTCCATTAATTTTGAGGCTACTGAAGTTTGCTCTTTGTTTGATGAATAATTGATATGAAAGTGAATGGTTGGGAACCATGCTTTGAGGAGTTGCCTGAAAGAGAAACAAAACCTCTTCCTTTTAGTGTTGAGGCACTAAAATATGCATTCCTTGCACCAAGTGATACCTTTCATGTTGTTACTACTTCTTAATTAACTGTGAAGCATGAAAGTAAGTTAATTATGCTTTTAAAGAATAATAAAGAATCATAATTTGGCACGTTCAACGTACACATTTAGAGGTTATAAATATTAAAAGAAAACAAGGGCAGCCATGTTTTTTGGCTGTTGGAAAACCTTATTTTTCATCAATTTTTGAGAATTTTTATTTTCTATGCAAGCTTAAGAACCTAGGATAGGGTTAGGGGTGAATTCCCAATGTTGTAAGTTGTCCACTTATCAATTCAAGCATGTTTTTCACGTTTTGATTACTGAAATCAATTGTTTTTTTTTTCTTAATTGTTTTGTTAGATTAATGTTTAATTTCTAATTCTTTCATAAGTTTATTCTTGAATCTTCTTATTGTTAGAATATAGTTTTTATAATCTCTCTAGCAAAATGCGATGTTCTTGAGTTTTTCTAGTAAAATTATTATTTTCTAGAATAAATTGTTGGAACAATTGATGAATATAACCAACCAAAGAGAGTTTTATTAATAACTAATTTCTAAATCTACCAATCGGATAGTTTATGGTGGAGTTTGGATCCACGTCCTGCGTCTACGTTTCAGCAAACCCGTGTTTTCTCCTTTTTTTTTTTTTAAGATCAGCGCCTGTGTCACTGTTCATTGTCCATGAACAGTGATTTTAGGCTTATGAACAGTAAAAAAGAGTGAATAGTAATTTTTCATCTATTAAAAAATTATTTTGCTACAGTATTTTCAATTTTCAGTTTTTAGTTTCAGCGAAAATAAGTTGTATCCAAACGGAACCTATGTGTTTACTTATTCCAATTGTGTACTAAAATTGGATTGATATTAGATGTTTAACAATATTGGTGGAAAAGAAAATCTGATGTGTCGCATGGATGTTGTAGATTCTGCCTGCATGCTCTGTAATCAGGATTGTGAAACCACATCCCACCTCTTCATCAAATGCCCTGTGGCTAAAGCTCTTTGCTTCTCGGTATGCTGGGGATTTAGGTCCGAGGAGATGCATTTAACAACATCAGCTGATATCATAAAGTTGATTCTAAACCCACCATCAACTCTCTGTCAAGCCTAAGACCAATGGCTGGTTCCCCTCTACATGGCTTTCACCCTTGAGGAGATTTGGCGAACCCGCAATGTTGTGTTTCACCATAAAGGAGCAGTGGACCTGCAGGCTTTAATTTAGAATATCCACTCCAAGCTTCTTGAATGCTATCTCATCTTCTCCAAGTCAGAGCATACCAATCCAGATTCTGCCTTTCCCAACTGGTCATCTCCACCTCCAGGTACTATCAAGATTAATGTTAGTTCCAACACGGCATTGGCTGTTGTCGCCAAAAATTCCCAAGGCTTGGTACGTTTTGGCTAGGATCACCCCAAAGAGCGGTCCCCTCTACGGGCGGAGGCTGGGGCAATGTTATGGGTTGTTCAGCTAGCTTCCCTAGAAAAATAGGGCCATGTCATTTTTGAAGGTGATTCAAAGGTCTGCATTGATGCCATCCTTGCTTGTACTGGCAACTCCACCTGGTCCATCTCACATTTTATTTCAGATATTAGTTGGCTAGCTTTGTCTTTTACATCATTTTTTTAAAGCATCTCCAATGGCCTATGTAAACCCAAAATTCTCTCTATAATAAAGAGTGAAACCCAAAAAAAGCTCTCCAATGGACTCTCTATTCCTAGATTTTTTTTTGGCTCATGAACAGTAGCTCATCAAGTCTGATGAGTTACCGTTCACTCTTCAAATGCTTTTTTCCTATTATAATAATTAGGTGTTGAATAAAAAAATGTTGGAAGATGTGTAGTTGTTAAAAAAAAAAAAATAAATAATGAATGAAGAAATAATATTTAAATGAGATAGAGAATCTGTTGGAAGTGTATTTGAAAAAGGGAGTAGCTAAAAAGTAAAAGTCACTGTTCATTCTTCAAATAGTACAAAAATTTGGAGATTCTGCTGGAGATGCTCTTAATTGGGTCAAAAGAAGCGGTAACTCTGCTTCTCATATAGTAGCGAAGTTCGCATTAGATTCTATTATGTCTTGTTTTTTCACTTTGGTTAATCTTCCACCTAGTATAGCTGCTGTTTGTTTGGAAGATGCTAACAATTGTATTATATATATATATATATATATATATATATTGGTGGACAAACCCTAACTTCTACACTACAATTTTTGTTGCAAAATAGGATGACATCAAGTACAATCATTTTGAGAATTCTAGTACTAAGTGGGTGGTCTTAAAGTCCCCCCCCCCCCCCCCCCCCGCCCCACCTAAATTCTTCATTGTAAATTTAGGGTTAATAAGTCAGGCTAACAAGCTAGCCCAATGGGCACCCGTGGTCAATAAAAAAAAAAACCCATGGCCTGCCCCACTTGGCTACAAATATCAAGCTAGACAGCTCATCAGCCTAGTGGGCTAGCAAACTATTGGGTTAACCAATGTGTCGTTGGCTATTTGGTGATCCTTAATGGAATCCAAGTAACTTGGCAAGAGCTGAACTCTCTTTGATTACTCAACGTATTGTTGCCTTGCATTAACAAACCTCCTTAGTGTGTCTTAATTATTCATTCGATCCCAAATTGTTGGTCATGTTTAGAAAATTCAACTTTTTAATAGAACATCATTTAATGCATTGTCTATTAGGTAAAAATGTACAAATTTTCAAACTATCATCATTAATTTAAACTATAGAGAAAAAAAAAATGACTTTTTAAATAGAAGGTAAGATAAGAATTTTATTTATTAATTTTGGAAAAAAGACTTTATTTTGGAACCTTCCAAAATCAAAATAAGGGCTAACAATTTGGAACGGCAGGGAGTGTGTTGTTTTTTACTCATAATTATCAATTATCATAAATCAAATCCAAAGAAAACCAAAACACCCCCTAAACAACTTGGAATAATTTCTGGATTATCCTTCACTTTATTAAGAGGAAAGAGTATCGACTACGAAAAGAAAGCCTTGGTGACAAATATCAATGTATGAAGAGAGAAAAAAGAATCCCTTTGTGCAGTCCCAAAAGCCATCCTTTCTCTCTCGATCCCTCTCTCTTCATAAAACTTGCCTATAAATTCTAATGTACTTTCTTCCATAACACACCCTTAGAATCATACATTAAAACTAAACGAAAACCAATCCTTTTTTTGCTCGAAAACAATGTCTTTGACTGGTCGTTCTCGTGTCACGGTTAATGGAATCCGAAGAATGAGAACCTTCCATTACTTCTGGTGTCAAATTTGCCGACGTACTGTAAGGATTAATTCCTCCACAAATCCGTATGAAACCTTATGTCCCTATTGTTTCAGTGAGTTACGTCTTGAGCTAGACATATCCAGGCATAGGCTTGTCACTGCAGGACTCACAGCCGTCGAACCCTCCCCCGCTATCCGGTCCCTCGACACCTTGGCTCGTCTGCTGGACCCTGCATTGTCGTCGTCATCGTCTATAAGGCGTCCTAATACCGATTTTGGCAGGAGACTTGAATGGGTGTCAGAAACTGAAAATGATCCAGTTCAACAATCTTGGATCACCCTCCAATTTGTTGCACCAACTCGTCCAACAAGACCCGTTTCTCCACCACCAGATATGTCTCTCCAAGATAATAATACAAGTGATTTCACATTTGGGAACACACTAAATGAGTTCATCGAAGGCATGGCACTGCTGAATGATTGGCCCGGACCGCCTCCTGCACGCTCTTTGGCTATCGAAGCCTTGCCAATGGTGAAAGTCACAAGAAGGCTTTTGGATAATGACCCAAGTTGCCCCATATGCAAGGAAGAGTTTGAGCTTGGTGGGGAGATGAGAGAAATGCCATGCAAGCATTTCTATCATAATGATTGCATTGTCCCTTGGCTAAGCATCCACAACACTTGTCCTGTTTGCCGCCATGAAGTACTGCTATTGCAAGACACTACTTCTAACAACGATCTTGAAGACACAAATGATCATGATGGCTTTCGCTTTGAAAACGTGACAAACGGCCTCAACTGGTGGTGGAGTCAGCTGTATTCTTTGTGGCCTTTACGTGCACTGTCAAATTGGACACATCGCTTCCTTTATTCTGAAGATACTCGTTATCCTGATGGTAAGAGATTCGAATCAAAGCATTCTATGTGTTTTATTCTTTTTCAACATATTGCATTGATGGTGATAATATATTTTCTTTGCTAACAGGTATCTCTTGGTTGATGCTCATGGCTTATTCCATTGCTTTGTATATATGTCACTACATGTGCTAAACGAGTTTCATACTTGTGAGCTTTATAATTGTATTCTTCTTAAGGCAGGTAAAAATTAATTATTGTAATTATTTTCAAGATAGCCCTGATGAAACGATGTTAAAGTTTGGCAGGTACGTTTCTATACCCTATATGTAAATTTTACTTAATTGAACATTCCACTGAAGTACATATATATGCATGTTATTAGAGGGGGACCTAATCATCCAAATTATATTATTTTTTTTTAGTAAAAATAAATAAATTTTAACCTTGTTCTTTGGCCTTCTTCGAGGCATAGTCATCCTAACATGCTAAGTCAATTACCAAAGTAAATGTATGAAGTTGTTATATAAAGTCACCCATAATTAAAAAGCTGTACATAAACGTTAATACTAAAAATTAAAAATTAAAGCTGATGCCAAATAGACTCAATCTATCGCTGATTTGGGAAATGCTGTTTCAATTGAACAATTTCATTTCAGCCTGATGTCCAAATTCTACCCATTTTCAATGTTCAATGATCTTTTTATTATATTCAATAAGTGACAATTAGTTTTTGTCCTCATGTGGCAGTTTCTCTCCATGGAAGCAATGTAAGCTCTGAGATCTTCATTCGCTTGATGGGTTTAATTGTGAAAACGTTCATGTGACATAGATGAAGTTTGATGGATTCAATCTAAAGTGAAATTATACCAGTACCAGTTCATATGAAATCTTCCAAGAGTTATCTCAACCTAAACCTCTTGGAACGGGAACAACAATACAGGGAAATGATAGAGATATTAAGCCCAAGAACCGAGCCTATTATATAGGTAATTTACATTTAAACTTATATCATTTGTACTACAATATCAGTACTGCACATTATAAATTTATAACTCTTCCTTAGAGTTAGTCTACCGTTAGACCTATATTTCTTTCTTTACGTTTATCCCTAACAGGCTTATCTATTACAACGGTTTTTAAAAGTGCCGGGAAAAAAACGCTGGGACAGGACAATTTTTTTGTAGTGTACAACCATTCAAGGCTTTTTATTGTAAACGTAGGCCGTTACGTCAAACTAAGTTAATTCTATTTTTGCTCTCTACCTTTTTATATTTTCTCTCGGGTGCAATCCTAACATAAATTCTAACATAGTATTAAAATAAGGGTTTTATGAGTCCCTTTCTTTCCTCAACAATGTGCCCTCCAACTATCTCTTCATTGTCGTTCATGCAAATATTAATCCTTCAAAGATTCAAGCCAATCAAATACTGTTTTCAGTTTCTCAAAAAAAAAGAAAAAAAGTTTTGAGGATTTACAGTTGATACACACAGTGCTGAAGGAATCACCTCAAAATTACATCACATGTTAACTCACACGTCATCCAAAGGTTTTGCGATTCATCTCCGCACGTGACATACCCCTTGTGTCATCATACGTATGAACATGTTCCCACGTGTCATCACACGGCTAGCCTCAGATCTATCTCACGCACCCCATTTGCCTACATACACAAAATCCAGTAATACAATAGATTATTAAAACAATTTAAAATATATAATTACACATTTTAAGTTTCATGAATTTATCAATAACTGAGTTTTAGTTGGAGTAATATTTTAGATATTTTCAAAATTTTGTAAAAGTTTTACTCAAAGAAAACCATGTTGATAAGGAAAGATTTCATAAAAATACCTAGAATTTATATCATGTTTCATATCAGATCTTATGTTTTTAATTTTCTCAATTAAACCCCCCATACTTATCAAACTGTTTCAATTAATAAGGAGAAATAATATAAAAATGCCTAGAGTTTATATCATGTTTCATATTAGGTCTCATGTTTTTTTAATTTCCTAAATTAAAGCCTCATACTTATAAACCTTTCCAATTAAAAAAGTCAATCCATCTTTGTTATTCTAGGCAATATCGGAGCAAAGAAAAATGGAAAATCATTGACAAAACTTTAGATTTTACCTAAGTAGCTATCTTTGATTTTTTGGCATAGAAGAATATTTTTCACTTTATCATTCTGAGCTATGCTTTCTCTCTAAATAGACTTTTATCTCTCTAGAGGCAAAGGTTTTAGTGGGAGTAAACACCAGGTTTAGGTCCAGGAACCAAACTTGGGACCCTAGCAGATGGCCTTCTATATCTAGAATCTATGTCTAGATTTAAGGTACGAGCATGAGAAGATGTTAAATATACAACCCTGCCATGCCCATGGGTTGACCTCTACTCATTATGTTCCATATCCTAATTCTATAAAAAAAAAAAAAAAAAATGTCCTCTAATAGGCTATCCTAGTTGTAGGCACCTCATTTTGTACCCCTTACGACTTGAGTTTTTGTTTCTCAATAACGATGTCACTAGAAGGGTCTATGACTGGTGTAAGGCCTAGTTAAAGAAATTCTTTAACTTGAAGGATGTTTTGGAAGAGGAAAATCTTATATGAACCCTATGCATGCGTACATAGACTCATTACCTATGCATGAATGGTTGAAGCTCGAGCAAGCATACGCATTATGGTTCCAGAAAGTTATTTAAATAAATTTTTTGATGAAAAATGTGGCAAAGCTCATCTCACATCGAATGGGAAGAGCCGTGCAACCCTCTTTGAACACTATTAAAAGGCCACATAGTGCTTTTCCCAAAACACACTGAATCTACTCTAAAAAAGGGGTTCAAAAAGAAGCTTTTAACTTCAAAAAGCATTCTAGAGTTAAATTTTCTTGGCTAAGATCTATTCGGATCTAAGCCTTTTAGTTAAACTTGCTAAACCCCTGGGTATTTTGTTTTGTAGAATGACTGAGGGAAATGGTCAAAATCAAGGTCTAAAGAGCTCTATATTGTGAACTATTGTTCTTCATTTCGTCTTGCTTTCTATATGTTCTTCTACTTTTATAGTTTTAATAACTTGTTTTGTAGATTAGATTTATTGCTTTGTAGATTGGAAGGATGATAGGTTAGATAGGATGTAGTTCTTGAGTGTTACATGTTGTGTTTTTGGGTAAGAATGCGTATGCATGCACAAGCATGCATATGCATCTCCACAAACATGCATACGCATGCTATTGCGCATGCATATTTAGCTCAAACACTCAGAATTTACTTGTTCTTTGATTTTTTTGTTTTTTGTTTTTTTGTTTTTTTTGTTGTTTTTGTTTTGCTAGTTTAAATGAATGTTTTAGGTTCTATTTAAGTCAGTTTATTCATGTTTAGGTCTAAGGTCAGTTGCATAACATGTTTTAATGTTTGTTTAGTCCAATTTTAGAGATTAGGGTTTACATGTGTGATGAACAATATGAACATGCATTTGAATATGGTCATGCATATGATGCATAGGTGTTGTGGTGATGATGTAGTGAGGTAAGTGAAGCTAAGAACATGCATTATGCAAGAGCAAGCGCACTTGGTTGATGATGAACATATGTGATGCCATGTGATGTTGTTGCTATAATGATATGATGATTTGTTTGTGATCTTGTGACCTATGATGTTATGAATAATGACTAGATGTATGTTAGGACATGAATGTGTTTACCATGATGATGTGATGGGATGGATGAGTAACATAGGATGCCATGATAATATGCTATGTTTATATGCACAATAGGATGTGATGATATGTATGTGATATGCCATGTTTAGATGAATGCAAAGATAGGATTAGTGCATGTGTGTGTATAGGATAGCCTATTAAAGGACCATTTGGATCCCTTTAGGCCTTAGGTTGGAGCTTGAAACCTCTAATTGTTTGTGACCTACAGATCTTAGATCCTATCTAAAGGTGGTACCTTTTTGGATATCTCTTATTTGTTCAACCATGTATCTTGTGATCATGACCTTTAATTTCAAAGACAAATATAAAGAAAAGGTTAAAACTAGAAAGATGACCTAAAGGTTGTGGTATACCTTAAGAGTTTAGGATGAAAAAAGAAGAAGTATTCAAATGTAAGAGGCTTGTCCCAAAGCCCAAATGTTTACTATAACCCAAATGTTGATAGGACCATAGCCCATTTGGTGTCTTAAGCCCAATCAAGATCTATTTGAAAAAGAAAGTATTGGGCCTAAAATAACAACTATGCTATGATTCACAATATGTGTCATAATTTATAAATTTATTGTAGAAAAAATTATTAATGTTAACAAATATATATATTTAGGAGATAAATTTTTAGGAGAACTTATCAACTTTTAATCTCCAATGAGTATACAAAAGTTGTCTAATTTGATATTAGGCATGTACAAAAATATCAACAAAAAGAACTTAGTACTCCTATAAAAATCATGCTCAATAATAGACTTTTGTAGAATCAAATTCATAAAAGAATTTCTAAAAGATGATTTTTTTTTTCTTCTAAAAAAAATCATCTTTTATGATTTTCATAGTGAAATTCTTAAAATTTTCATTTTTAATATAAATTACGATATTATTTACCAAAGTAAATAAAAAACATTTTAATGAAACCAAGTCTTCAAAGACATAAATGATCCAAGACTCTCATAGATACAAAAACACATTTTAAAACAATAAAAAAATGAAATTGAGAAAACAAAAACTACTTTGTCTCAATGAAATATTATTAACAATCGTTTTCATTAATTTGGTGGCAATGTTATGAGAAACACATGTATCCATTGTTTATATCATATCACATCACTAACACTGGGGAGGGAAGAACGTGTTTAAAAAGTACGTCTATTTCTCATATTTTTCTTCTCATATCACACTCACAATGTTTTCATGTAAGTCCAATCAAATCAAAGTATAAGTTTCCAAAATGAAAAGCCGACCAAGAAAACCCCAATTTGGTTTGGGCTTATCTATTTGATATTTTTTACCATCATTGTATGGAAAACAATTTCTATGAAAATCCCAAGTTGATCACAAATTCTATGAACACATGTGATCATGGATGCCTTGGGGGCTTGTTTAACATCCCATATCACAGCACTTCGAGCTTTAGCAACCACAAAACAAGAACAAGAAATCAAAAGGGCATTAATTAATGTATGTTCTCAATGTGCTGATGCATGTTGGGAGAATAAATATTTTTATTTAAAAAATATCATTAATTTTAGAAATAGCATTTTTAAAATTTTTGATATCCACATAATAAATATACTAAAAATATACAATAATAAAATAAAACGTACATAAAAATGAATAAATGAAATGTAAGTTTGTAACGTCCACACCTTTAAGTGACCTAGATATAATATAATACAGGCAAATGCGTGAATGACATGTAGTTATGCAATAATTGGGTTTTTCTTTTTTCTTTTTTTTCAAAAGGATCATGTTGATTTTGTTTAATTTATGTTGCTTTACTCGTCATCTCTCTTGGTGGGAGCACTCAAATTTGACATTGTGAAACTTTCAGTGGTAATGTGGTATGTAAATTACATAGGATTTTCAACGAAAGGAAAGCAATAGTACATGCAAAATTTTTGTGAATTGGGCAAAGAAAGAATCAATTATATCAACCAAAGTTCCACTACCAACTTTGACAAGAGATAGAGAGGAATTAGGGCCCTCGCATTGAATCAAACAAGTTAATAATCCTAGGCGGCATATATATGACCCTAAATGAATAACAAGGTGGATTCAAAGCCAAGACAAATTAAAGATAGACCTAAGGCTCAAATGGAGAGAACATGGGCGTAGTCCTCAACCAAAACAAAGAAGAGCCTAGGGAACTTAGAGAGACAAGGTTGGGCCTAATGCTCTTAGATGAACAAGGACAAGTCTAAGGCTCCAAGACAAAGCAAGGATATGGGCCTAAGACCCCTAAACAAATAGTCATAGAAATAGAGAACAAAGATGGGCTTAATGCCCCCATAGACAAAACAATGATGGACCTATGGCCCCAAGAAAAAACAAGGGTAGGCCTAAAGCCTCTAGATGAAGTACGAAATGGACTTGATGAATCTTTTTTTTTTTTTTGGGTGGGGAGGGAATGTTAGTACTCCTATAGAAATTATGCTCAATAATAACTGTTTGTAGAATCAAATTCGAAAAAGAATTTCTAAAAGATGATTTTTTTTCTTCTAAAAAAAAAATTCATCTTTTATGATTTTCATAGTGAAATTTAAAAATTTTCATTTTCAATATAAATTACGAGATTGGTCATAACATGATTTTTTTTTTCTTTTCTTAATAACATAGGAAGTTTTGCAGAGAAGAAAGGCATCCGAGGGATACAGACCTGCGGTTTGAGTCATCAATGTGAGGTATGGACCATTCCAAAATGTTTTTTCTTTAGTCATACCTGCAAGTCAAAAACGGTGAATACATGATGCTTCATTTAAAGAAATACAAAAAGTAATTATAACAGATAAAGAAAAGGAAAATAATATATTATAATGTTTTGAATCCACCTATAATTAAAAGATTATACAATTTTAACAATATTTTCTCATTCTCCTCTAACAAAAGAAGATTTTGACATCAGACAAGATTTCATGTCTACAGGTCTCTGCTACCATAATTATGGATTGTGAACAATCTTGCAAACCCCACAAGTGTTTCATGACATTCAAACTTGTGGCACACATCGAATAATACTAGATGACAATGAAACCTTTAGTCAAGGAATCCATAGCCTATAAGTTATAGCACACCTCGATAATTATTTATAAACTAGAATATAATCTATTAAAAAAAAACATTGAATTTCTCACCTCCATTCACTGTCAACCTGTTTGACATTGGGTGCTTCTCGAAGAGCTGGAAGGTGCTGAGATCACAACGTTTCTTAGATTCAACACTGATGAAGAACGTGTCATTATTTTCATGCTTTCTCTCCACTTAACTTGTTATCTAACATATTTTACTTTTTGTTTCTCTCTACATTAAATGCTTGAACAGATGATTATTTACAATTCTTACAAATTGACACAATTTTATGATATATTGTTTGCAATTGTTTGACATGACATGATATTGGCTACGCTAAACTAGGAGACCGGTTTTTACAAGGAGAGATGGGTGCCTAATCCTTTCTTATCTCATAAATTAGCCTTCGAACCAAGATCAAAGGTTTTAGACTAGACCCTTGTCCGTGTAAATTTAAATTTTCTTTAGAATGTAACTAGGAAAAAAAACAATGTAATTTATTTTCTTAGGTTGTATCTAGGACCAAAGTATTGTAAATTCTTGTTACAAAATTGATGCAAATTGTCATACATATTAATACAATTGAAGCACTTTTTCTAGATAAGGTTTTCTTATTTTTCCATTTAATTAAATAAGTGGCAACTTTACGTAAAACCCTTGATCTAGGGGGGAGTTACAGTGAATTCGACATTTTGAGTATCACAATCGCACCCGTTCATGCAGGTTAGGTCCAATTTGAGAAAAATTGGCAAGCCAAGGTCGTGATTGCTCACAATGAAGAAGAAGGGAATGAAAAGAAAAAGAAACAGTCACGTTAGGAAAATGAAGAGGCGGGAAAGATAACCAATGGCTAAACTACGTGTAGTTTAAGCCACTCTACTAAACTACATGTTATTTAGTATTTAAAAAAAAAAAAATCAAAGTCTTGGAATTTGCAAAAAAGATCCCCAAGGAGTCTAGGAAAATCAAAAAATTACAAAATCATTCCTAGTGGATCCGAAAAATCAGAATTTGCATATGCATACCTCAGAGTGTCAATAAATTACAGTAAAAAAAAGTTAGAATTTGCACACAAACCTTTCAAAGGATTGGAAATTGCCAAATTTCCCTCTAGTGGGTCAAGAAAAGTCAGAATTTGCATAAAAGACCTTCAAAGAGTTGGAAATTACAAAGAAACCCCATTGGGCCGAAAATCACACGCGGATCCCTTGAAAGTTGGAAATTACAGAAAGACCTCAGAACATTTGGAAAACCCCTCAAGTGAGTTTTTTCACCAAGATAACGAAAGATCACCATGACATCGAATTTTGTGCACATATTCTTCTTGGAATTGAATATGTACACACGTCCTCAGACACTTTTAGAACACCCTAAAAATGAACAATGGCAGAAAACAAATATGGTTAAGATAGAGGCAAGAGCCACCCAAAATACATAAGAGATTGAGATAGAGGCGAGAGCCACCCAGAACACCAGATATTATTGAGGTTAATGCAAGAGCCACCAAGAAAAATTTGAGGCAAGAGACGTAGAATGACACCTCAGATACATTCCCTTTTTAGCTCGTAAGAGCACCCTTGATTGATTTATGTGATGTTTGTAGATGGTGGAGTGATCTCCCCGTCTTGTGGCCATTGGCCAACTTATTTATTTTTAAGTGACTCTAGAATAGTGAGTCACTTACCTTTTGCTTGACAATTGGCAAATCAAGCTCTTGGATAGTGAGCTTGTCGCTACTCGTTTTCTAAGCAGCACCCGTGGGACTTCAAACATACGAATCCCATGTGACTCTTTAGAATTGAACCCACCCCAATGTATGCTTGTTGTTTTTTGTGTGCGTGTGGTTGAGCCTAACTGTACGTTGAAACAAAATGGTTTATCTCTTTTTATTTTGATTTCTTCAACAGAGCTCACGAATCCAAAGAGAGGCAATTGTGGACACCTCATTTTGTACCTCCGAGCCCTCGTTCCTCAATGATGATATCACTCAGAGGTTTAGGGGTGGTTTAGGGCCTAATCTTATAAGTCTTTAGCTTGGAAGATGTTTTGGTAATGGAAAACATACAAGAATCCTAAGTATGTGTACACATGTTGGTTAGCATGTGTACTCATACTTAGAGTATGTGTGCACATGTAGGGTTCAGATGACTTATATGGAATGCTTTTTATGTAAAATTCATGCAAAGCTAGTCCCACATCAGCTGGAGACCACCTTGCATCCCTCTTTGATCACTATCAAAGGTCCCAAAAGCTATTTTTCCACAACACGCCTAATTCACTAAAAAATAGTGAATCAAAGTATGAGTTTTTATTCTAAAACATCTCAAGTTAAAGTTTAATTAGTAGGGACATATTATGGTCTTGACCTTCGAGTTTTAATTTTAGAACTTTTGGTTTTGTCTTGATTAGATTGATAGAGTGGAACGGTCAAATTAAAGCTCAAAGAGTTCTTATATTTGAGGTAAGGGCAAGGGAGTCAATCTCGTATCGGAGACTGTACCGGTTTGACTAGTGGAACGATTTTTGATAGCCATTTCGGAAGCCCAAGTGGAAGGGAGAGGCCCAGCTACACAGACAGAAAAGAGTTGGCAAACAGATAGAAAACCTATTAGGCCCAAGCGGCAGGAATAATGGATCACAGGACCATAAGATGAACTAATGGGCCTTGAGGAGGTAAATGGGCTTAAAGGAGCCCGGAAAGAGAAAAAGTAAATCATGGGCAGTATATGATGTGGAAAAGTGAGAATGGGCTACGGTAGGCCCAAAGTAATGAAAGCAAAGAAAGTAAGGGGTTGATGGCAAGCCCATGAACCCCAAGGATGAGGGATAATGTAATTAGGAGGGGGAAGCCCAAAGAATTCAGTAAAAGTCCATGGGAATGCAAAGTTAAGAAAAGGGCCGAGGAAGCCCAAGGAAAGCAAATGGGCCTGAGACGCCCAAGGGAAAACAAATGGGACACAGGAGCCCACCAGAGATATAATAAAAGAACCAATAGCCGTACTGGGCCACTAGGAGAAGAATAAACGGCAGGCCCAAAGAGGCCTAGCCAAATTAAGGCAAAACAACTTCGCAGTAGAAATGATAGAGTAGTATGGTAGGAGACAATAGCAGGAAAAATGGTGGGCTGAAGGAAAGCAAAGCCCACCGTCAAGCAAGGCCCAGCCCCTGAATAGGGCAAGCCATAAAGGAAAGGGAAACCATAAAATAGTCAAAAAAACGGTAGACTGTGTAGGCCAACCACGGCAAATGCATGAACAGTAGACAGATTTTGGACATACATGGAAGAAAGGCACGCGTAAGGCCCAGACCTCACCAGCCTGTACCCAGCCAATATAGGACACGGTAAGGTCATGGGTTAGAAGTAAGAGGGCATGGTTTGGCGATGGGGAGAGGGGAAAAACCTATTTTGAGGTTCCTACTAGGGCTCTTTTGGGGGAAGTGTGCTGCTGGGATGACATACAATCCAAAGGAGCAAAACTGAGTTGGAACCACTAAGTGCATGCCATGAGGGATAAGGGTGTCATGGAAGACAAACAAACAAAATAGTTTTCTTTTGTCTGGCGATGGGGAGTGGCACACAGACGGACCAGTGGTGGTCGGCAGGTACACCCAGACCAGACAAAGGTGGTTAAGGGCTAAAATAGTAAAATCTGGTCACGGCAGGCACTATAAAGAGGCCCTTGCCATGTACAGGAGGGGAGAGATGACAAGCACCACGGTATTAGAAATTTGAAAACCAGGAAATAGAAAACAAGTATTAAGAAAAAGAAGTAGAAAAAAAAAAAAGATAAGAAATGGGAATATTAGAAGAGAAGGAAAGAAAAAGATAGAGAGTTAGAACGGAAAGCATGCACCAATAGGTTGATTCCCTCTCTCCCTCTCAAAATCCTGCTCTCCGCTGAAAACAAAAAGTCTTCTTGTGTACCAACCATTTAGGTTCGCTTCCTTCAAAGTGATTAATTTCCATGGCAGGATCTCTTTGAGAGATTATTCTCTTTGAGAAGAGGCGTTCTTCCCTCTCTGGTTTTGGTTCTACGGATCAAATTTAGTCTAATTTATTTCCTCTTTCAATCAACTCATATACTACTCACTTGTTTCCCTTACTTTTCTTATAAAATAATTGTTGTTAAACTATGATTATCTTTTCTTAAGTAGGGATTATCTGTTTACCTTAATAAAGATGTCAAAGTACTTTATTTTATCTTGTTATTATCATATCTACCTGCCGCAACCCATTTGAAACAGTTCTACTCGCCGTAAGTGTGCTCCCGGCAGACGAGACATAGTTTGCACACAAGCCGGATCAAATTGAGTTGCCGTTGGACCGGTCTCAACTCCCTTACTCAGAATACTTGGGCTCAGCACCGCAGGAGGCAACCTAGCCCACTTTAACCAAAAAAAAGGCCCACTACAACGATATATTTCGGTACCAGTCAATACCAATGTACCGTTTCAAGTTTACCGTTATTTTTATATTTATAAATGTGTATATATATATATTATAATAAATATAAAATTTTACCATAAAACATTACCTTAATTTAGAACAAATTATTCATGATTTTAGACTTTAGCATCAATTAAAAGAAAAGGGAAAAAAAAAAACACAATATAAAAAATAGAAAGCTTAATTGTTCATTGCATACTAAGAAAACAAATAATACTAATAAGTTACCATTCTGTCTTTACAAAAATTCAAAAATTACAAAACTATAAAATAAAAAAATAAAATAAAAAAAAAGCTTTTTTTTTCTATACCGACCGGTATGCCCGGTACTGGCCAGTATTACCCAAAATCGGCCGGTACAGCCGGTATTTAAACTGGTACGAAACGTTGGCGTTTCGATATTGGTATATGTACTGGTACGGTACATACCGACCGGTAAGGCTAGTACCGGTACGGTATCGACCACCTTGGGTAAGGGTCTAACCTTGTCTCTCTCATTTTGTTTGTATTTCATTGTTTATTGCTTTGATATCTCTATCTTGTAGTTTGATTTTATAGCTTTCATAATTAGAAGCATGCTAACTTGAATTTAATTGTTGTTTTGTTGTTGCTTTTAAAACTTGTTTCTAGGCAGGTATGCGTACGCATGCTTCATGCATTTGTACATATACTCAAGGTATGTGTGCGCATACTTCATGTATGCATGCACATACTTGTGCCCATAAACCTCAAATTTAGGGTTTTGATTTTCTAATGTTTTGCTTTGTTTAAATCACATGTTTAGAGTTTGTTCAACTTAGATTTCATATGTTTAGGTCTAGGGTCAGTAGAATAATATGTTTCACATGACTTGATTGTTAGATTGATAATTAGGGTTTATGTCTTAGATGAATTATATGAACATGCATAAGAAGATGAACATGCATTAATGCATAAGTGTTGTGATGATTATGCAATGAGGTAAGTAAAGTAAGTCATGCATGGTTAAGTGAACACACATTTGAGTGGGATGAAAAACATGATGTGTTTGATGAATATAATGAATGTGCTTGGTTGACACCAATTATGCTATAGATGAGTGCTACCTTTGGATAAATGAGATCTTACTGTCTTGTTTGAGTTTGCTCCTTAATATGTTTTCTGCCCTTGGTTATACAAAGCATGGAGTGCTAGATGAATGGTGGATATACCATGTTTAGATGAATGCTAGGTGGGATAAGGATGCTAAAGCAGTTCTGGTTCTGGAGGATTGCACAACACCCGCAATCCCTTGTAACTAACGTGGAACCGATATGTGCGTTGCGTTGAGAGCAACGTTATGAATGGATGAAACAACGAGCTGTGGCTGTCATGCAATGCAACTCACTTGATTTCCAAGATTTTAAAAAAAGACCGCCCATTATCCGAGGTTTCTTTTCTTGGCACAAAGTGACACTTTAGGGAAGCACTTTATGGAACGTGGAAAGCTGGATTTAAGATAAGCTCTGATTCTGGTTCAATCAGAACATACAGCAACTTCCCTAAAATTCGTAAAAGCTAATACAGGAGCCTCAGAAGCATTGATGGAAGATTTCAAAACCTTGAAGCAGACGTTCCACCACATTATCCTGAAGGAGGCACAGGTCATGGCAAAACAGGCAATACAAATGCATATTCGCAAGATATGGAACCAACCAACCTTCTTTTCTTAGTAGCACTAAAAAAAAAAACATATGGTTTGGCTTCAGCAGGCGGTTAGGCAATGGGCGTATGCAGTTCTTAAACCTCTTCTATAATTTGTATTAGTGGGGATTAGCAGTAGGCTTCGAATATTGAATTTTGTTAAATCGAAAAACTATCTCTAAACAACATCTATACCGCCTTTTGTTAAATCAAAAAACTATCTCTAAACAACATCTCTACCGCCTTATATAGATACTGTGCAGCTGTGCTACATATATCAGACAATCTTGAAAGAATACTAGCTAATATAAGAACATATCCAGCAGCTAGGAGGGAACAACTTATAAATCTCATTTTTGACAAAGAATAAGCAATCAGAAATGCACCTTTTCCCAGCATGATAATTTTTATACGAATTTCACTACAAGCAATAAGAGTTTGCTTTGCCTAAAAATCAATACAGAATCACTTTTGTTCCCTTTTCTTCTTGATGAGGTAGAATATCGGCGCTCTGTCAGCAAAAATTCTTCGACCATCACTTGACATGGACTCATACTTCCATGAAGGACCAAGAAGCCATGATGCAGCAGCTCCACCAAGAAAGCCTCCTAACTGTAGTTGTAAAAGTTGTAAGTAAAATAGTAATAATAATTTTTAAAGACAAAAGGGGATGTTTTGATTGATTTTCATGAATGCTTCCAGATAAACTTAGCTGTCTTGTCCTCTTAGAATCTGTCTGTCTGAAACTGGTATTCAAGGATTTATTGCAAAGATTTTCAATTGAAGTTACAATCTACATACAGGATATAAGTATATCCTAGAAGTCTCGGGCAGTTTTTTTCATTAACTTCAAAACCAACAATGACCAAAATTAATGCAAAACTTAATTTTGGAGATGAGTTACTTAAAACCACCATATGAGAGTGCACACAATCAAATTAATAAAAGAAGCCACAATGATATCAAGGAAATGTTTCCTTAAGATTGATGGCATAGGATGCCTAATCTGCCATTGCATAATGTGTGCTGTTAACCGAAGGCATTATAGCATTCCCTCTCTCTCTCTCTTTGAATGTACATTGAAGTACGTATCAACAAATGTGCTAGAGCATTCACAAAACATTACATTTTTTATATACTCATCAAATAGTTCGAAAGAAATGCTGATATTATACTTATGACTTACATGTCCCCAGTTATCAATGCCTTTGGAAAATAGCCCAATAACCTGCAGCACATATACAGATATACTTAATGCCATTAATTCAACCAACACACACAAAAGAGAAAAACAAAAAGCGTCCTATTCCCAATATGCCACTTGTTGAATGATATGAAACTGTGTTCTTCATATATGCTCTCATAACAATCATAATACATTTTTGCACTACATGTAACTTTGGGTGGAGTAATGATTTAGATGAATCACGCTAAGACAGCAACCTAGACTCATGCAGAGAAAATGGACGACCTAATGGACTTGATTCAAAATGCTTGGAAGAAATAGAAATGTTTCAACAGTGAACTGTCAATGTTTGATCCCCCTCTATTTTTTTATTTACTGAATAAAAATTGCTTAACATTTTAAGATTGATAATGGAAGTGTGGATCATACCATATTCAGAACAATAACCTGTGCTATGTGTTGCAGATCTTCTTTGCCACGTCCAACCAGTTGTCTATGCCTTGTGGCAAATACAGCAACTGCTCCAATCTGAATCAAACACTGGAAGTTTGACTAAAGATAGAAGAAAAGGAGGAAGAAGAAAAGAAAAACATGTTGAACATAGCTTGTTATTTTTACAGTCTTAAAAAAATACTCCAAACTTATTTAGGGCAGAAAATTCTGCATCGTCTTTTTTTCCCTTTCAACTGTTAAAGGAAAGAGGACGTGGGGAGGTAAAAAGAGTAATGCTATCCACAAAAATTCCTAGGTGATAAGTTGTTATTGGTTCTCATATGGCCCAATACTAACATCACTTTTTTACACACCAAAAACAACTTGCCACCTAGAATTTGTTGTGAAAATGTCATAGAAGTAGCGTTACTAGGGGTAAAAACAAAAAATATAAGAACTCATATAGCATCTGAAGATAAAATTCTTGAATTCATGAAGTAAGAAAATTTCTTGTTAGTATTTTACAAAGCCAATCGGCCAATCAACATTCTGACAATCAGGTCCTAATGGAGAGGTTAAAACTACAGACATAGTTGACATTGTAAAATTCAATAGTAGAGTACTTTTTTTTTAATTTTTTTTTTAAAAAATGAATAATTTGAGCAGAAGCAGAGGGAAGGATGAGTCCCATAATAAGCGTAAGTCCTAAACCCAGCCCAAAAGGAGTACTCTCAAGAGTGGAGTACTTGGCCTTCTGAAAATGGAATAATAAAACAAGAAAAAACTGCATTTGCAGCCATATATGGCTCTGTTTTTGGTTGAATATGGCTCTTTTTTTTTATTTTGATAAGTGCAGCCATATATGGTTCTACATTCCCTATAATGAAAATTTTAGGAGCACTCACTGAAACTCACTTCACTGGAATATTTTTCTCTGAGGTTTTATTATTATTATTATTATTATTATTATTAAATGGGGCATTGGTGCAAGTAGAAAGGCTAATAATACAGATTTCAAGAGCTTACTAATCCAAAGATCGCTCCTGACGCACCAACTGCAGGCGCTTTGCAGAACCAATAACTCATCACAGAACCTGATTTTCTTGAATTTAATCAGAATACAATTAGATAAACAATTTTGATCAGCTAGTGCAGGGGTTATGAGCTGTTACTTGAAATTGCTGAGGCAAAGTAAACTGCAAGGAATCTCCTAGGACCGCTGATGTTCTCCGCGCTAGGACCAAGTGAATTCAGAGAATAACAGTTAACCTAAAAATGACAATTTTCTCAGACCTAGATACTGCTAATAAGACATAAAGTGAGAAATATCAAGCAGTACAATTTAAAGCAGACCATTAGGTGCCCAATGTTAGCATGCAAAAATGAAGAAGTGACCAGCCTCCAGAATTGTCCTTTGTCAATAAGACTATTTATCTGTATATAACTTGAATTAATCAACAAGGTAAGGAAGCTAAAAATTGAAAATTTAATATTAAAGATGGAACATGTCTAGATTTCTATTTGTGCTATTACCTTAGCTCCCCATAATATTAGCTGCCCCTGTGTTGCAGTTTGTGCAATGAAAATTCTGCACACACGATTTAATAAGCAATAAACATTTACTTCAATGTATGCAAAATTTCAAAAACAAAGAAAGTGAATATATGTATCTAAAACAAAAAGGATAAAAAATTGGAAGTGAAAAAGCTGTTGCATTTAATTATTATTTATAGAACAGAGTATTGAATTGTATCCATGAATCATTGCACTAATCTTATTCTTGTTTGACAAGATGATACATTGATACTCACAAGACATTAACAGCAAGCAGAATGTTGGTCCATCTTCTTCCATTGAATGAATTTCTACTTGATATCTTCGAGTGAGATGCCCTATCATTTCCAAAGTCCTTTCTAGTTTCTCCCCCATTAAAGAAGGATGAACAAGTTGAGTATGTGGCTGTCAAAGTATCTTTTGATAACTGAAGAAAATTAAATTCCTTGAATTGGAGGTCTTTTTCACACCACACATCCTTCAATCTAGGCACATGACCAAGACGAGAGACTTTCTGTTCAATAAAAAATCAAATGCCAAAGAATTTTGAAACTGAAGAATTTATAGAATTGTGTGGGAATGCATCAATATCACAATTGAAACAACTAAAGCCCCTTCATGTCACCCATTTCAATTGTAATCTTCAACAAAATCAAGGTGAAGGCAGCAACTTCAAAATTAAGTGCAACATCATCTCTACAATGATAGCATGTTGCATATTCATTAGTTTCGAATACTGCCGACCTGATAATAAAACCTCTTCTGAAATCAAGGCATATTATGGGATTTTCTATATAGTCATAAGGAGTCACACATACTGAACCTTACAACCCTAAAAGGATTGGTCTATTGGTCGCTAAGGCCTATTGAGATGAATGAGGTCTTGGGTACAAAACTCTTAGACAGCATCTGTGGGACGGGGATCAACACACACCCGTGGAAATAGTCAGGTGTTCAAAGAGTTCTGAACACCCACAATGGGAAAAAGAAAAAGAAAAAAGAAATACACAGCCCAACAAATAGGAAAATAGATAGAGCTGCTTGTTTAGAAATCAGGTTGAAAATGATATTACTAAAAGTCTAGAAGCAATTAGTATGTAGAACAAGTACACAAGGTCCATGGAGAGACATCCATACGTATCACATAAACACCCTCAATTCCATTATAAATTCAGAGACACACAGAAAAGCAACTAGCAGGGTCCCTATTGTTTTCCTTTAAAATACCAAATTTAGTTTATGACTGACTTGCCCACGAAATGAAAAGGCTAGAAAACGGAAGAGTTCAACCCAAATAAACCGATTGAATTGCAGTTTTTAATGATTTCTAAGTAACCAAATGGCGATATATTGAGAGTAAGAGAGAGTTAAAACCTTGAAGAAGCAAGAGGAGGACGAATGAAAAAGAAACCCGAGGCGGAGGTGGTGACTGACACGGTGTTGGAGAAGGTGGCCGACGTGGAAACAACCTGCGGTGGTTATCAGATTAAGGCTTGTGGGTGCGGGGCCCACCTCCGATACGCTGAACCACAATGGTTGTGGGAAAGCTGAACCCACCATTTCACCTCTCTCTCTTTGCCTTACTTGTTACAAAAGGATACTAATATCATCTTGCCATCTAGACTTAATTGTGAAATTGTTGTGATTGTAGCTTTATTCTAGATAAAATGTTTGGAGACACTATTAGTTACAACTTGCTTCGATGTTAATTAGTGATTGAAGTGCTTAAGTGGTGCATCTATGTATGATTGAAAAATTCAATTACCCGTTGACATCAATTGTGGTAAAATGTGTGTTGCTAGAAAAACTCAATTCTTTATTAGATGACAAGATAATTTAGAGGTTTTTTTTTTTTTTTGAGAAAGTTGCAACCTATAGCACCAATTTATGATGATAGCTCTTTATCATTAGACCAAAATCTCATTTAGTTTTTTTTGTGTAGATAAGGATTAAACTACATATCTCTTATTCAACCATAAAATTTTTTTCTAGTTGAGCTAATTAAAAGTACAAATAATTTAGAGTAGAGTTACCAAAAAAAAACCATAATTTTTAAAACCCAAAGTATGAGAACCTCTCAATTCGGGATATTTTTTCTTTCTTTTTGCGGGGATGGGAACCCGGAGAGAGAAAAATTCTTGTGCCACACCAAAAGGCACAAGAATTGCTCGGAGAGAAAATTCTTACTGAAAAAAAAAAGTCAATGTTGCAAAGTCTGACAGTATGAAAAATCAATACTGGCAACTAGAACTGCCCTTCTAATTTGACGTATGGAAAATCATGAGCGATTAGTAGCAACTAGAACTACTCTTCTAACAATTTGACAAACAAGCTCTGCTGGCCTTGTGTGGATTACTTATGGCTAGCTTGGATGATATTCCAACATGTAAGTTTTCTCATCATGTTTTCCTGCTGATGCTATTAGTATCATGCCCCTTCTTTCACTCGTCTCATGCTGCCAGAGATACTATATCGCAAAGACAATCTATTACAATTACGGAAACTGTAGTATCAGCTGATGCAGAATTTGAAGTTGGATTCCTTCGTCCTGGAAGAAATTCCACAAATCAATACGTGGGAATATGGTTCAAAAAGGTATCACTGCAAACTATCACATGGGTAGCAAACCGAGATTACCCAATCACTAGTTCTTCTGCAGTTCTCACTATTAGTAATGATGGGAACCTCGTGATTATGGATGGTAGGTTGTCATACATGGTATCCAATTTGCCATCATATGCCAATGCAAGTGCTACGCTATTGGACTCCGGAAACCTTGTTTTAAGGGATGAAAACTCAAAAATCTCGTGGCAGGGCTTTGATTTTCCTTCGCATACCCTTTTACCTGGAATGAAGCTTTTGTATGAGAGAAAAAGACCAGGAAAGACTTGGTCGTTGTAGCTTGGAGAAATGCTGAAGACCCTAGTCCTGGAGTTTTTTCAATGGAGCTCGATCCTAAGGGAATAAGTCAGCTTTTAATCATGCAGGAGCCTGACACGTTGTATTGGACAAGCGGGCCTTGGGATGGGCACTCGTTCAGCTTTGTTCCTGAAATGGGATCTAATTATATATTAAATTTTAGCTATACTTACAATCAGGAAGAGACTTATTTTACATATAATCGGCAGTGTAATTCCACTAGTAGGCTTGTAATGGATCTATCGGGGCAGATACAGCAACTGTATTGGCTGGAATCCACCCAGCAGTGGAATTTATTATGGTCAGAACCAAGAACCCAATGTGAAGTTTATGCTTTTTGTGGGGCTTTTGGGTGCTGCAACCAGCAAACGTTGCCATTTTGTTCATGCATTCAGGGATTTGAACCCCGATCTTCTGGACATTGGGAACTGAGTGATTACACTGCAGGATGTGCAAGGAAAACCCCTTTGCAATGTGAGAACAATAACCAGACTACGGGTGAGCCAGATGAGTTTGTTATGTTGTCTAATGTACAACTACCAGTGAATCCAATAAGTTTTGAAAGTAGGATCATTGAAGAGTGCAAATCAGCTTGCTTGAGTAACTGTTCCCGTACTGGTTGTGCTTTCAATGATTATAATTGTTCAATATGGATTGGAGATCTTATTAATCTGCAACATCTTACTGATGATGACCATAGTGCAAGAGATTTTTATGTCAAAGTTGCTACTCCTATGCAAAGCCCTAAAAGTATGCAAATTTGAGTCTCTAGCAATCATTATTACATATTTATGATCTTGTTTCAATATTATTTTATTTCAATCTTTCCTAACTGAATTTTTATCATTTAGTAGTTACTTTTGAAAAATACTAGTGCCAATATCTGTATCTTTTTATTCTCACATGCTTCAGGGAATAAGCGAAAGCTGTGGATTATTGTAGTACTGGCCATTTCTCTGACAGCCATTTCTTCAGCAGCCTTCATATGGTGGATGTGGGTGTGAGAAAACTCAAAAGAAAAGGTATGAATTTTCATTAGCAACATAAAACTGATTAGTGGCAGGGCATCTATGTTAGTGACACCAAAATGAAGAGGCAGAGGGGGGTGATTAAGATATTTTGAACTAGTAATTGTTTACTAAAAATAGTTGTGTAAGTCCATTGTACGCATAATTGCCACTATCGCTTTTGTTTTAGTTAAAGAGATCCTTCTTGTAAATTCACATAAAATTATCCTTTCTTTATTTATTATTATTATTAAAAAAATTTTAAAAAATTGCTGAACTCTTGTCAGGTGCCAAATTTACAGTCCAATTCCACATTTTCTAAAATTATTTTGCTGAATTTCAATAGGGTCTAAATTGCTAGTTTTTTTTTTTTTTGAGCAAAAGACGATAGAGATTTATTAATATAATTGGGGGTACATGTATATACTAGATAAACCACATCTAGTATTTGTGGGGAACATCAACATCAGAAAACAAAACCGGTGATGTCCCAAGAAGAAAAAAACCTGTTTGCATACATAAATGGATATCAGTTTTTCCTAAACCCATTGCGCTGCATTAAGGCGTTGGTATTCCTCCAGTAAACCCATTGCACTGTCAAACATAGCTTTTGGATGTGCCTGGACATGCTCAAAATAGAACCTATTCCTAGCATTCCAGATTCTCCACGTCGTTATTGCCCACCTCTCCAAGTCACGTTGATCAAGCTTCCGCTGCAGCATTCTGAACAAAAGAAAGAAGTCCTCTGTTTCGTTGCTGCATTTTTAAAGTGTGCCTCTGAACAGAGACTAGACGTTCCTCGCAAACGGGCATTCCCACAACACATGACAAATTGTCTCGCAATGGTGATAGCAAAGCTCGCATTTTTCGTGGAGGCTCTCCCTTGTGGGTAAACATCCTGAGCAGGCCCTCCATAGGAAATTTCGAACTTTTGGTGGCACATTTAACTTCCATATCTTCCTCCAAGTGGACTCGTGGGCTTGTCCTAATGAGTGCTCAGCTTGGTTAGGATGTAGTAATCGGAGAGCAACCTGGTAAGCCGAACAAACCGTGAATTTTTGTGCTCTGTTTTCTTTCCAAATCAGCTTGTCCTGGGAATTTAGGTTATTGAGGGGCAGTGCTAGGATGGTGTTGCAGGTTCTGCTATCAAAGGTAGCTGATAATTTTCCCCTGTCCCACTGCCGTGAGTCATTATCTATCAACTCAGCCACTTTCATTCCTTGTGGGGGTGTACTCAAGAAACCAGGTGAGTGAGGTAGCCAAGAGCTAGATGCCACGGAGATACTCCTACCATTTCCAATTGTCCAACGTGACCCAGCATGAATGATGTCCCTAGCAGCCAATAAAGATCGCCACACAAATGATGGATTATGGCCCAACTCAGCTTCCAAGAAAGAGGTATTTGGAAAGTACCGTGCCTTGTAAACCCTATAGAACAATGATCCATTGTTGTGGATTAAGCGCCATGCTTGCTTGGCGAGCATTGCAAGGTTAAAAGCATGGAGGTCTCTAAATCCCATTCCTCCCTTCTTCTTTGATGTGCATAACTTACCCCAATTTATCCAATAGATTTTCCTCTCCTCCCTGTTTTGACCCCACCAATATCTAGCCACCAAGGAGTTGATACCATCGCATATTGATTTAGGAAGCTTGAATAAACTCATTGAATATGTAGGGATATCTTGTGCCACTGTTTTGATGAGAATTTCACGTCCCGCCTTTGAAATAAATTTCTCCTTCCACCCTAGGACTCTCTTTGTGATTTTCTCTTGGAGCTCTTTGAAGGTCCCCACCTTTGATTTCCCATTAGGCATTGGGAGGCCCAAATACTTCTCACATTCTGACATTATTCTAGCCCCCAACATTTGCTGGATGTCATTTCTCACCTCTCGCCTTGTATTCTTGCTAAAGAATAATGTTGTTTTTTGCCTATTTATTGCTTGACCGGATGCCGCTTCATATTTGCCCAAAAGATCTAGCAGTCTTTGACATTCTTCAACCGTGGCTTGGCAAAATAACATAGTATCATCGGCAAATAAAAGGTGAGATATACATACCCCCTGTTGGCTAGATAGGACACCCTTGAGTGCTTGGCTCTCTTCAGCTTTCCTCAATAAAGCCGACAACCCTTCGGCGCATAACAGATACAAATATGGTGATAGCGGGTCCCCTTGTTTTATTCCCCTTGTGGGGGTAATAAAACCCTTTGGTTCCCCATTGATAAGGACTGAATAGGATGCTGTAGTGATTGTCTCCATAGCCATATTTACCCATCTGTGATCTAGGCCAAGCTTTAACATTATACTTCTCAAAAAACCCCATTCCACCCGGTCATAAGCCTTGCTAATATCCAGCTTTACTGCCATTTGTCCCACCTTGCCTCTCCGTTTATTCCTCATCCAGTGCAATAATTCATAAGCCACAGTGGTGTTGTCAGTGATCAACCAATTTGGAACAAAAGCACTTTGGGCCTCCGAGATAACATATGGCAGCACATGCTTTAATCTGTTTGCCATCACCTTAGATAAAATTCTAGATACAACATTAGTCAAGCTAATGGGCCTATAGTCGGCCATCAACAAAGGGTCATTCTTTTTTGGAATAAGAACTATATAAGTGAAATTCATTTTACGCAACATATGCCCTGAATTTAATACTGAAAGAATAGCTTCAGTTACATCACTCCCCACAATATTCCAAAATTTTTGAAAGAAAAAAGGGGACATACCATCAGGGCCAGGGGATTTTAATGGGTGCATTTGGAAAAGGGTTTGTCTGACTTCTTTAGCTGTGTACCGCTGTAATATGGAAGTGTTCATCTCCGATGTAAACCTCTTGTCCACCACATCCAGTACACTCTCCATATTCATGGGGTTTTCTGAAGTGAAGAGATTCTGGAAATAGCTTTCAGCAACCTGTGTAATCTGATCCTCAGATGTTTTCCAGCTACCATCTACATCCTGGATACCTGATATGTGATTTTTACGGCGCCGCTGGCTAGCTCGTTGGTGGAAAAATTTAGTATTTTTATCTCCTGCAGGTAACCAAATGGACCTAGACCTTTGTTGCCAAAAAAGTTCATCCTGGTGTAGAATGGTGTTAATTTTCGATTTCAATGTTCTAATTCTTTGCATATGTTCGGCCTTGTTCTCCCTTGATAGCTCTTCAAGTGCTGCTTTTTTCTCTTCTAGTCTTGTTTTAGAATTCCCCAAAGTAATTCTGCTCCAATCCACCAAAGCATGCCGGCATTGCTTGATTTTTTCAAAAAGTGTAAACATTGGGCTCCCATTTTGGATAGGCAGCCCCCAAGCCTCACGGATCACCCCCTCACAATCTAGATGAGCAACCCACTTCTCTTCAAATTGCCTTGGTAGCCTTCTATTCCTCCTAAGATTGGGTGATTCAGCCGTTGTTATCAAAATAGGCACATGATCTGAATAAGACACCTGAAGGTGGCTAACCTTTACATGGGGAAAAAGGGCTTTCCACTCAATGTTTGCACACGCCCTATCTAACCTCTCTTGCACCAAATTCTCGCCCATCCTTCCATTATCCCAGGTGAAGATATTACCTCGGTAACCCAAATCTGCTAATCCACAAAACAAGAGCGCCTCCCTAAAGTCTAGCATTGGCCTTAGAGGCCTAGGGAGTTGGCCTTGTTTTTCCTCCATGCTCAAAATTTCGTTGAAATCCCCACAACATAACCACGGATGTGAACTCCTAGCATGAAGGTGCCTGAGCAACTACCACGACTCCTGTTTTCTTTGTTCTTCAGGCCACCCATAGAATCCGGTAAATCTCCAAAACGAATTTTCACCCTTAATCAACGCATCAATATGATGTGGTGAGTAAGTTTGTACATGCAGCTCAACATCTTCCTTCCATAACAAAGCCAATCCACCTCTTCTATGAATACTTGGGACAGCCAACATACCTCGGTAGGGTAAATCGGCTTGTACCTTTCTCATCTCTTCCACAGATTGTTTTGTCTCCATCAGAAACAAAACACTAGGAGCTTTTTCCCTCACTAGATTTGAGAGAACGTCAACTGCCGTTTGGTTCCCAAGCCCACGGCAGTTCCAGCTTAGGAGATTCATTGGACTCGGTGGGGCTGCTCCTCAGCCTCCGCCGTTGGAAAATGGTATCATGGTTGTCTCCCACAAGTCTACCCTGCTTACTATTCTTGCAACTTCCTTCCACCAAACTCTCATCCTTGGCTGATACAGTGTCCTTGTGCGTTCTCTTTGATCCCACGGCACTTGGAACCACAGAAGAAACAGAGGTGGAGGAGGTAGGGTTACGGGCTATTCTTTTCCACGTTTGCCCTACCTTTTTTTGATGTAACTCACGTGCTGCCTCACATGGTTGTTTATTGTTTGTGCACTGCTTCAAAATGTCAGAATCGTAACCCACAGGGACACTAATCAGACTGTTCGTTATACATGGCTATACCGTCTTCACCGGATCAATTTCTGGAGTAATTGCTGTCATGCTAACGTCTCCCTCATTATTAGAGAGATCGGTTTCCTTTTGGGGTGAGGTAAATCCCGATATTAATGTGTCCATTAATTCTGGTGTGCCCACATGTTTATCCTTTTCCCTAATTACCACCCCCAATGGTTTAGACAGATTTGTAACGTCTCCTTGACTACACTCGATGCCAGCTAGATCACTGCCGGCGCCAAACGAAGGTGGCTGTGTGGTGCCAGACGGAGACCTGGTGCCGTGAATGCCGTCATAACCAGAGTCCTTGTGCGACGGTTGCTCATCCCTTTTATCTGAGTTTTTTGCAGGCCACTTGAAACCAGCCTTCAGCCACTCTCCGTAGGGGTATCCACGCTGGTTTTGGTCCCTTGGGCAGGAGCATTCTTTTGCTTCATGGCCTATTTTCCCGCACTGATAGCAGAACCCAACCAAGCGCTCATACTTGAACCCGACACGAACCTTATCTCCTTCGGGGTTTACTACTACTCCACTCCGTCGTAGTGGTTTATCAAGAGGAATTTCGACCCTCACCCTAACAAAACGGGCTTGTTCAGATGAAAGAGCCTTTGTGTCTATCTCCACCACTTTCCCCAGTTCGCCACCGATGTCCCTACAAGCTTCCTCAGAAAATAAATCAAATGGTAATCCCCACACTTGGACCCATAGTGGGATAGAGATGAATGTAACTGTATTGGCCGTCATGCCTCTCTCCCATCTCCGTAGGACTAGAGGATGATTTTCAAAACTCCACAGGTTGTTGTGGATAACCCACTTCAGCTGGCTTTCTAGTGCAAACTTAAATTGGAACAGACCACCTCCCACGTCCACAATCTTCAGGTCATGTCCCATCTTCCACACCGACCTAATTAAGGATTTAGCAGCACCTTGGTTGTAAGGGCGTGTTGTGAGAAAACGTCCAAGTAGACTAAGCGAACATTCTTGAAGTATTTTGTCTCTGTGTGTTCCTCTAACCTTAATCACCTCCCCTTCTTCCTCAGTCAGAGCGATATTCTGTATCCGTTCAATAAAATCCGTATCCATGCTACCAGAGAAGAGAGTTTGATTGTCCAGTTCAATGAAAACTGATTACTTAGATAGTTAAGAAAAAAGAAAAGGAAAACTTCTCACCTATAGTGAGAAGGAATAAGCCTCACCAGTCGTGGGAGAGAAAGCTCACCAGTCGTGAGAAAAAACTTGGTTGATCTTTTGATTATTTATTTGAGTCAAAATTTCAATTTTAACCAAACATTTAATCTTGATCTGCTCCAAAAAAAAAAAAAAAAAAACCAGTCCTCTTTCCTGAAACAGCATCCTTGATTTTCTCATAGATAAAACTCTTCAAGGATTTCAAAAAACCAATCAAATGCTTTTGAAATTATATGCATAAAATTCCTCTGGTACCATGTGACAGAACTTAGTTATCTGCTGAGCCATGGCATTTTTTCTGAATCTTTTAGGATTAGATTATAGGAACCGTCTTCTTGATCAAGTAGGAGATAACTTTTTGTCATTTGATTTCAGAAATGGGACCACCCAACATGGACTAATCAGAACTATCTTTTTGATCAAGCAGGAGAGGACTTGATATCGTTTGATTTCAACAAGAGGTCTACACAACAAGGATTAGTCAACAAGAAAGGGGCTAAGAAAGGTAGAAATAAGGAAAAGGAGCTTCCTCTCTTTAGCTTTTCTAGTGTATCTGCTGCTACTAATAACTTCGCAGCCTTGAATAAACTTGGAGAGGGTGGTTTTGAACCTGTTTACAAAGTAAGTTTCAATAACTAAGCACATTAATCTTGGAAGAGAAATTCTAAAGTAATATATGATATTCTACAATCTAACTTTTAACAGAAATATTGAAGTCTCAATATTTGCATGAAAGTTCTGCTAGGAGACAACTTATAAAAATTAGTTGATGTGGATTCTTTTCAAGGATTAATTAGAAACTAAGTTAAAAGAATTATTTTCAGGGATCCTTGCTTAAGGGACAGTTAGTAGCAGTAAAAAGACTCTCAAGAAAATCTAGACAAGGATGGGAGAAGCTAAAAAATGAGGTTGTGCTTATATAGCCAAACTCCAACACAAGAATCTTGTGAAACTTCTTGGATGCTGCATTGAAGGAGATGAAAAGATTTTGATCTATGAGTATTTGCCCAATAAAAGCTTAGATAATTTCCTTTTTGGTATGTAGTTCCACACTATCTCGATCACTTACAAAGTACTCTACCTATATTATGCTTGTTCATAGCTCAAAATCTGGTTGTAACTAAAGGTTTCACACACTTAATTCCCGCCAATTCTTTCCTACCTTCTATCTTATTATCTGTATGTGGTATTGAGACAGATCCAAGTGCACATGGGGTGATAGACTGGACAACTTGCATTCACATCATTGAAGGGATTGTTCAAGGGCTTCTTTACCTACATCAGTATTCCAAGTTACGAATTATTCACAGAGATTTGAAGGCTAGCAACATCTTGTTGGATAAAAACATGAATCCAAAAATATCAGATTTTGGAATGGCAATAATTTTTGGTGGGAATGGGTCACAAGTAACCAACCGAATAGTAGGGACTTAGGAAGTATAATCCATAAGTACTTATGCTCTATAGCAAATATCAGTAATATACAAATTATCAACCATGAAGCTACTGAATAGTTTGTTTTACAATGAAATATAGTGGTTATATGTCCCCAGAATATGCTTTGGAAGGCCTCTTCTTGATTAAATGTGATGTCTTTAGTTTTGGAGTATTGTTGTTAGAGATATTGAGTGGCAAGAAGAATATTGGTTTCTATCATAGCGACTCTCTCAATCTTATTGGATATGTGAGTAATGGACCATCTTACTTTAATGTTAACAAGAAATTAGAAACTGTGTGTGTGTGTGTGTGGATTTGAGCGCGTGTGTGTATTCTATTACACCATGTGATTGACTTTTCAAAGGATTAATCTTCTTTGTCAATTATGTTGATTTCAAATTATATATTCAGTGTTAAATTGAATTTTATTCAACCTACAAGTTACAAAGCCACCAAGAAGGTAGAAAGTGTTACACTAGATCTTTTTAAAATGGTCCTTTTAAGTATCTTTGCAATTCTACTAATTTCATTTGTGACTTGTACCTCAATAAAATATGAGGAACTTAATAGGAATTTGTGATTGATTTTTATCGTAAATTTTCTTCAGGCATGGGATTTGTGGAAAAGCAATAGGGCCTTAGAGTTGATGGATCCAATCCTCCAAGATACTCCTCCTACCAATGTCCTATTGGGATAAATAAACATAGCACTCCTCTGTGTCCAAGAAAGTGCAACATATAGGCCTATTATGTCCGATGTGGTCTCAATGTTCAACAAGGAAATTGCACTTCTACCTTCACCAAAACAACCAACGTTTTCATTTGTCAGAGGTATGGAGAATTTGGGTTCATCTAATAAAAGGCTAGAAATTTTTTCTATAAATGACATGACAGTCTTGATTTTGGAAGCTCGGTAACAATTTAGATTTCGGTGATCATTACTCAATCGTTCATCTTGTTGTCAAAGTATGTTTTAAATGGACAACAATATTATTGATCTTAGAAACCAAAATGTACCATTAGTGATTTCCATTTTGATGGCTGTCAAGTCTTACATAAAAAGCTTCTTCCTCCTTTTTCTAGTTCTGCTTTCAGTATTCCACTATTCCTCCTTTTCTAGCATCATGGAACACCCAAAAGAGGCCCAAGGCCTAAGGCCCAGGCAGATGCCATTTTTATGGAGTGGGAAAAAAAATTAGCATGAAAAAGAAAAATATTAGATATTGTACTTTAATTAATTTCGAGCATAAAAAATATTTTTTAAGGAGAATAAATTTAATGAATTAGTTAATTGAAAAGCCTAAGATATAACACCCAAAAACAGTAATTAAGGGTCTGTTTGGTTGAGAAGAAAAGAGGAGAGAAGAGAAAATACGAGAGAAAAGTATTTTTTATTTTTTGGGGGGGAGGGGGGGGGGAGGGGGGTTGTGTTTGGGAGAGTGAAAATGGTGGGGCTTAGGAGTTTTCTCCTAGCCCACCATTTGGGGTGAAATGATTTTCTTCTTAATTTTGAGAGAAAATGGGAAGGAGGAAGTGAGTTTGATGGGAAATTATTACTCTGCCCTCCAGCTATTCAATGTTTTTTTTTTCATCTTATATTACCTTCAATTTTTATTTATTTTACTTTTATTCTTTTTCCCTTATATACTATTAAATTTTTATCTTAGTACTATAAGCATAGGAGTAAATTTATACAATCTTGCATTTTCTATCCTCTCATTTTTCTTCTCAACTAAATAAAAAAGTTTTCTATCTCTTTATTTTTCCACTATCCCAACCAAACACCATGAGTGAAAAATAAAATCTCTTCTATCTCTTAACTCTCAATTTTTTCATTCCTTCTCTATTTTCTATCCCTCACTTTTCCACCCCAATCACTGGACCCCAAATTTTTACAAAAGAATTATTATTATTATTATTATTTTTTAAGGTTTAGGAACAACAATACTAGGGAAGCTATTAGGTCTGGTTCACACCTTGGAAGAGAAGAACAAAAAGAAGCTATAACATCCATCCACCTTGACTACCTGAATGATTTCACTACAGAAAATATATCCTAACTTAATTGAAACAAGTTATCATCCATAAGTAGGGCTTGGAAGCAAGAAAGAAGACAAAATAACCTTTATTTGGTTTGACTGTAATCACTATTACTAACAACTTTTCTACACAGTAAGTATAATTAGGGTGGGAGGCTTTAGTCCTGTTTAGAAATATCAATCTCTTGCTAAGCACTTAAAGAGAAGAGAAAACTTGGTAACTTATATATTTTTTGAATCTTACATATTTAAGATTCGTGAAAAAAAATAAATCTGAATCAGTAAATGGATCCCCTCTATTAGACAAAAAACCGATAACATTTATGTTAATTTCCGGGGGCAAACCAACTTTAAAATGTATAGTTACTATGCCTAAAAGGCTAAACTTGGTAACCAATTTTCTCGGTTCGACAACTTTGGGCTCGATAAAGTATGTAGAGGCTACCTGAAATTTGCAGTCTTGGGTCAGTCAGGCTGAGATAGGCTTTGGGCTTGTGGGATTTGTACTACCGCAATAATTTTGAGCCTACAAATTTTTTCCCCTCCAAGATCAAAGATTAACCGCGCGCATAGAACCTGATAAGAAAATCCACATTTTATTTTATATCCTTTTGATGTGTGGGATTGTAACTCTGTGCCCATGGAAAGATTAGAGCTAACAAATGAATATAATTAATACTAGATAATGTGATTTTGGTTTGGTATATGCTATCATAATTTTTATTTTTATTTTTTTAGTTTTTAAATCATATTCCTACTGGATTAGGAGTCTGCATTAGTGTGATATCCGATTCAACATACAATCCTATACGCCATTGGTTTTTTATTTTATTTTAATAAAGATCAATTATCAACAAGCTGACACTATAAATTAATTATTCAATTGTTGATGAGGTTTATTGTTAAGAAGGGTGCACAATGCAATGAAATAAGGCGGTAGTAGCTTTATTTTTTCTCTTGAGAAACAAAAGAGGTAGTAGTGTAACTTACAAATTTGAGTTCGGACTGCAAAAGTTAGGAAAATATATATATATATATATATATATATATTTATATAAAGTTATTGATGAATATTGTCCGGCATTACTCTAATATCATCACCATTCACAATACATAAGACTTGAATTTACAACCCATTTAAGTCCTCCAATAACAAGTCTTCGTTTCTAAAATTGTTAGGAAAGAGCTAACAGACTGTAAATTTAAGTCCTTGTTCACGCAATTCTATTACTTTGCAGTTGCTACGTGCTAATATTTTTGTTCTCTGCTGGAAGCAGCAGTTAACTAATTTTGTAATTCGGACTGAAAGGGTTCTTTCATTCAACCAAAAACAGAGAAGGGGATTGTTAATGGAGATACCTGCTCTTCCCACTCTCTTTTATTGTCTCATTGCTTTCTCAACTTTCTTGAAATTCTGCATTGCAGATGACACTTGACACCATAGTCCCGGGCAATCGATTAGAGGTGTCCAAACTTTGCTTTCCTCAGGCCAAGTTTTTGAGCTAGGCTTCTTCCCTTCAGGAAACAAGAGCAGTTATTTGGGCTTATGGTACAAGAAGACCCCAGGGACAAGGGTGTGGATAGCCAACCAGAACAACCTACTTTCCATCTTAAGTATTCACCATCAGCAACAATCAAACACTTAATTCTTCTCAAAAAAAGAAACCTCACTATCTGGTATTTGGATTCACCCAGGGCAGCTCAGACAGCAGTTGCTCAGCTTTTGGGTGTAACATGTAATCAATCCTTACTATCATCTTAAATGTACATATCCTAAAATTAAAAGACAGATTTATAGAATTTTTCCCTAGATACCTTTACACCCATTGAATAACTGCTATCTAATTCACTGAAAAAGGAGAAATTTAACACACACACACACACACATAATGAAAGCATGGCAGACAATATAGTGCTTAATCATTTTTGTAAACATGTTGAAACAAAACTTCACATCATCCAGAAAAACTAACATAAGAGTGGTTTAGCCCAAATTAGTTTAACAAAATAAACTCCTCTAAAGTTATAACTACAATCCATTTTGACATAATAACTAATGCCAATACTAATTACAGCTCATCAGCATCCATGATTCCTCAACGTCCTGCAAGAATTTAAAATCAGTTTAGTAACAATGTAGAAAAAACCCACACAGAGATTTGTGGGTTTTCAGAATGAAATTAAGAAATACTCCAAGCCTTTACCAAATGAACATGTCCACCAAGGTGAATGGGGGACCGAGGTAATGTTCTAAGCAGGTTACCATGCCTGAAATTATATAATAAGAAGATATTTTTCTACTTAACACAAGACAATTGTAAACAGAAGACACCGTGCTCCCAAAGAAAATCAGAGAATAAAAATATCGCACAACCAAAACAAACATTTCAAAGGAAAGCCAAAGCCAACTAGACCACCACAAAACACAAGTTGAGTCCAAGTTTGTATTATCCCTTGACACACATTCATAATTACATCCCTGGTTGTTAGTTAAGGGTTTTTTTCGATTAAAAAAAATACATCTCTAAGTGTTGAATGTGTCTTATGTGTAGGCTGCTGTCCCTTGCTCAACAATAATTGATCACTCATATATTCTTTTCATTCATAACACCCTCATTCTTAAATTGTTTAAAAGAAAAATTTAACCCTCCTCTAAAACGTAAATTTGACCTAAAGAACAAGCTAAGAACATTAAATTATTTATAATAGAGAGAGAGAGGAAAAAAAAAAAAAAACATTAACTTTTTTTAAGATGAAAATAAATTTCAGCAATACATATCACAGAGAAAAAGGTGCTAGCTTAGCTTTTTGGTAAAAAAATTTCGGGACTGAATTTCACCATCACCAAGTTAATTGGTATGGATGAGAGGGATTTCTAAATAAAAAAAAGGCTTCGCAAGACTACAGCCTGTTACAGCCTCCAAACCAGGAAAAGTTACAAAGTAGAGGCACAACCACCTAAATGGGGGAACAATGAAAAAAACTAGATGCAAATGTTAGCATACTCCATAATAAGAAAAATATATCCAAAAACCACAAACAGTACCACCATCTCTTGCCAAGAAACAATCACAATTATCACAGATCTCATTGCATTCTTTTGATATGAACCAAGGATTGATTTGTCCATCAACATGTTTTCAAAAAGAGGTTTATAAACAAGTTTTTTTTTTTTTTAGGAACTGTTATTTTCAATTCTTAACCACACAAAGCAAGCAAGCAATAGTCATTTTCAATTCTTTTTGCGTCTTTTTAGAAGTAATAAGAAATTTTGCAAAATAACAAAGGGTGATCATAAATAGAAAACGTGTGTTCCAAAAGAAACTAAGAGAGTAGAAATATACAAAATTCTTTGTAAAAGAAACAACACAAATACAAAATAAGTCATCAACTATATAAGATGAAATAATTTTCAGTATTATAAATCATTGAGTAAAGTTTCCAACTTAGCTTCTTGGCAGATTTTTTATTTATTTTTGGGAGTTGTGTTTGGATTATGGATTGAGTTTCACCTTCACAAGGTTGGTATGGGTTAGAGGAATGACTATAAGGAAAGGTGAAACATCGCACAGCCTGTTGCTGCCACCAAATCAGGAAAAGATACATCGCACAGAAACAACCACCAAAACAGGTGAAACATGAAACATAATGCAGTAGGGAAACAACCACCTAAATTGGCCAAGTGTTGAGAGTGTCTTATGTGCAGGCTAGTGTCCCCTACTCAACAATAATTGATCACCCATATATTCTTTAGGTTTGTAACACCAATGTCTTCATTCTTAAGAGAAATATTTATTCCTCCTCTAAGACATAACTTTGAACTAAATAACAAACTAAGAACATTAACTAGTTTTAGTAATAAAATAAAAAACTGAACATTAACTTGGTATGAGATGAAAATAAATTTCAGCAAAACATATCACAAAGAAAAAGGTGCTAGCTTAGCTTTTTGGTAAATTTTTTTGGTATTGAATTCCACCATCACCGGGTTAGTGTGGATGAGAGGGATGTCTAAATAAAAAAGGCTTCACATGACGACAGCCTATTGCTGCCTCCGAACCAGGAAAAGTTTCAAAGCAGAGGCACAAGTACCTAAATGGGGGAACGGTGAAATAAGCTAGATGCAAAATTTAGCATACTCCATAATAATAAAAATATATCCAAAAATCACAAAGTGATCCACTATCTCTTGCAAAGCAACAATCATATATTATCACATATCTCATTGCTACAGTCAGAAATCACTCTTATGAACCGAGGATTGATTTGTCAATCAACATGTTTTCAACTACCGAAAAATAAAAGGCTAGAAAGATGCTAACAACCTATCAACTTCCAGAATTATAGAAACCTTAGTAACCAAATGTTGTTAAGTCAAAGACAATACACATGCAAAGAGCATTAGCAAGCATCTTCATCCCAATGCAAGCATGAAGCATGGCAGACACAATTAAGCACTCCATTTTTGTAAGTTACTGAAACCAAACTACAAATCATCCAGAAATGCTAAGAATGGTGTAAACAAAATGGAGTTTAACTCTGAAGCACCGACGCGGCTGCCCGCATGTCGGTGCCACGTCTGAGCTTCTTTTTTTTCTTTTCGGATTCACTCCGAACCAAGCTGATTCGGCCAGAATCGGGCCGTATCAGCCGACGACCGAAACAGGCCGAAATCGGCCTTGAATCATGCTAGAACAGCCGAAATTGGCTTTGAATGAGGCCCAAACATCCTAAATCTGTCCTTCCTCAATTTTATTCTAAATATTTGTTGCTTCTTTTGTGTTTCTTGCCTTCTTCTTTCTTTGTTTTGTGAATCAAGGCCATAGTAATGTGTTTTTTAAGAATATTTTAATAGTAAAAATATATAGAAAATATAAATAAAAATATTTTTAATAATTTTTTAATCGCCGCACCCGCAACCTATTTTTTGAAAAATTGTTGAGTCCCGCACCCGTACCCGAATCCGGAAACGCACCCATGCTTCATACTTTAACGTTATAAAAACTACAACACAATTTCACAAAATAAAATCAAGCCAATTATAAGAAAATAAACACCATCAAAAAGCTTTGTTGAATCTTTTCTTTAGATGAAATTAAGTCTATTATTTATCTATAGCTCATTACCAACCATCATTGTTTGTGATTTTATAGCAGAAGTGGATTTATTTTTTAATAAGTAATTGGACCATTTATCGATTTATGCTAAAAGCAAAAGGAGATAAAATAACACCTATCAGTGTAGTATCATATGGAAAAAATCTACACCGATACTTGAAGGTTTTCTGGATACATATTAAGAAACATTCCAAACCTTCACCACAAAAACAAGTGTACGAAGGAGGATCAGGGACGAGGGTAAATGATCTAAGCAGGTTCCAAAGCCAGCAATTATTTAATAATAAGAAATCTAGCAAAATAGCAAAGGGTGATCATAAAGAGAAGACATGTGTTCCAGAAGAAACTAAGAGAGTAGAAATATACAAAATTCTTAGGTTCCAGAAGAAACTAAGAGAGTAGAAATATACAAAATTCTTAGGTATTGACCATCTATTTCTTCATTGTCTGGTTGCTATGGATATGTGGTCTATGGTTTTGGGTTTATTTGGAGTAAGCTGGGTTATGCCATTGTTGGGCTTCTAGCTTGCTGGCAAGGCAGATTTGGTCATCATAGAAATGGTCATATATGGTTAATTGTTCCCCATTGCTTAATGTGGTGTCTTTGGAGGAAAGGAATAGTAGATGTTTTGAAGATAATGAAAGATCCATACCAGACCTCAAGCTTTTTTTCTTTAGGACTTTATTAGATTGGTTGGCTACTTTGCGAAACCAATCATTCTCTTCCTTTCTTGATTCTTGTAATTTTTGTTGACCCCTAATACACTCCCTACGTATTAGGGTGTCCCTTTTTTATATCAATAAAATTTATTACTCATCAAAAAATATATATACAAAATTCTTAGTAAAAGAAACAACACAAATACAATATATGTCATCAACTGTATAAGATGAAATAATTTTCAGCATTATAAATCATTGAGAAAAAGTTTCCAACTTAGCTTCTTGGGAGATTTTTTTTTTTTGGGAGTGGTGTTACGATTATGGATTGAGATTCACCTTCACCAGGTTGGTATGGGGTGAGAGGAATGACCATAGGGAAAGGCTTCTAAAGCCTACAGCCTGTTGCTGCATCCAAATCAGCAAATGTTACATAGCAGAGAAACAACCACCTAAACAGGCAAAACGACAACCTAAATTTTGGGGGATTGTAACTTTTGATTTTTGACACCAACCTCACTGCTACATTAATAAATCACTCTTATGAATCAAGGATTGATATGTCCACCAACACGTTTTCAATTACATAAAATTAAAAGGCTAAAAGGATTCTAACTATCTATGAACTTCTAGGACTTTCCATTCCAAATAAGTGAATATATTCATTAGTGAGCTACAAGAGGGGCAAAACCAATACCAAACACGAGTGCTTATACACATTTATAGAAACAGTAGTAACCAAATCTTGTAACTTTGAGACGATATTCTGACAAAGAAAAAACATCCCATTAAAACTACCATACTTGCAAAGACATTGAACTACATCCCATTAAAGCCAATGTGAAACCCCAATTCTTGCATAAGGGTCTATACTAGTTGGTTTTTACTTCTACTTTAAACAGTTGTGTAAAAAAATATACTAACTCATTCACAAAATATTAAAAGAGGGAAAAAGATGAACTATGGAATAAAATGGAGTCAACAAAAAGTGATAACAAAATAAGTTCAAAAAGAGGTTTGTAAACAAGTTATTTTCAATTCTTAACCACCCAAAGCAAGAAATAATTATTGATGAGTTACTTTGCCCATGAATATGGTGCTACGGGAATCCTTTCAGTAAGAAGAATGGCATATGAGGCAATTAAAGATTTAAAATGTACAAGCAACATCTTTAGCATACTATGATCACAATTGACAGATTAAGAAAAATGTATTAATAATACATTTTTGATAATCCAAGGAGATCATGAAGAACATTTAATGCAATTGTGAAAACATGAAGTTAAAAGAGGTCACAAGAACATTATCAAGAAAGAAACATGAAATTCACAGTCCCATTTATTTTCAACCACTTAATAAATAAACGTGCTAAAAGTTGATAATCAACACAAACAACTGGGTATTTTCTTAGTTTAGTATACATGCTATTGACAGCAAGCACGACCTTGATAGGCTATCTATCATAAATATAAATCAACTCAATTAAGGTAATCAATTAGCAATATATTCATCTCTAACTCATAATGAATGCCAGGAATATATGAAGAACAAAACAGAAAATCATAAAAATAAGCATGAAAATAAAATGCACCTTGCCTGTTGTTGTTCCTGTTACTTTCCCTTAGTAAGTAACTGCAAGGTCGGGTTTGTCTAGCAAAACTAGACTCTCAACATAAGGATCAACAAAACTATACTTAGATCCAGTAATCCCAAGGTCTTTAACCTCTTGGGTCTCAAGGTTTCGTGACACAAGCCTTTTTCTAGATGTTTCCAATATAACCTCGCCACTCTTCCTAAAAGCTTTTGCACAAGGTATTTTCTTTCTGTAAGAACCACGAAGTGGCCTTGGAATGTCCTGTGGGGGCGCTTGAGCATCCAAACTTATAATTTTGGTCCATGATGACGCATCCGCATCCGCATCCGCATAGTTCTTCAACACCCATATATCGAGAGTGTCAACAGAATATCCAGGTTCGATCACAGCAATGGAATTCCCATATGCCAAAATAGATACCCACTCCCAATAGTACATATCGGAATGCTTAGGCAGTGGTATCTCACGGAAGACCTCATCCTCCAAATCAAACACCAAAACAAAGTAGAGAAATCTTATTTCTGGAGTTGTCTTGTAACAAACCAAATGCAGAGCCCCATTGACAAAAGCCTGTAGGCGTAGGTAGACCCTCATTGTGTCACGAACAGCACATTTGGAACATTGAGCAGTAACCACTCTCCATTCCCCAGTGGCAAGTGAGTAGACCTCAACCCTTGGTGTGAATTCCCCCTCTTCGAAGTCCCTATCCTCAGGAGTGACAAACCTCACGACCTTATAGTCATTGGTTTTGGAATCAAACCCAAACCCAACAGCCGCGGTGTAGGGACCGGTAGTCCTGAAGGAGAAATTGGGGTTAGGAAGTCGCACGTATTTTTTAACACAAGGGTTCCAGAGAATGAAATTATATGCGTAAGTGTTTAAATCATCAGCTAGGCAAATCAAGCCATTACAAGTACCAACTACGCGGAATACTCCAGTAGCGCTTTGGCCATGGAAAGGGAAGTCGTCAAAGCTGGTGTATTGATGGAAATTGGTGTTGTCGTCCCAATGTAAAGCGTAGACTTCTTTTTCATCTCCGATTCGTTTCAGTTGTTTGACTGCTTTGGCGAGAGGCTTAGGGCAGAGTCTGAAGAGGAGGAGGTTTTTGTTGTTGGAGGAGTGGTGAAGATGAGTGGAAATGAAATAGGGGTTTTGGATGAGGGATTTCCATGTTTTGGAGACAGAGGTGCAAGTGATGATGGATTTGATGGGTAGGTGTAGGAAAACGTGGGTTAGGATTTCATGAGGAAGAGAGTCCCACAATGCTTCTTCTGTGATGGATTTCGAAACTTCAGGTAAGTTGTCTGACATTGCTGCTACCTTCAAAAGAGAGAGATTAGGGGTTTAAAGCAGCAGTAACTGTAAGAGTAAAGAGAGAGTGAGAGCGAGTAGACCACCAGGCGGGCTGGATAGGAGCTAAATCCCTAGCTAACTCATCAGAGAGAGAGAGAGAGAGAGAGACTAGAAAAGCATCAACGCGGTCAAAATTGGCAATTTATTCCAATTGCCAAACTATATATAGCAGCCACAGATGTGGATGCAAAATTTTTGTAAATTTGCATATTTAAAACTTTTTTTTTTTACACCTCTCTTTTTACAAAACACTTATGTCTATCTATTTTACATATTTATTCAATAAAATATTCATTCTTTTATCATTTTTTATTATTTTCTCACTCATGGTCTCTCTCTCTCTCTCTCACTGCTTCAATCTGGGTATTCAGACCCATTCAATCTGGGTATTTTCTCACGCATGATCCTCCTTTGCTGCAGCTGCGAAGGTTAATCGGAGCCTCCTCCGGCTCTTGTCGAAGTCAACGCCGACAAAGACGACACCATGATCTTTGGCCAAATCCGACTAGAATCTCAGAATCCCGACACCGACAAAGAGAATCAGCGAAAAGGTGATGAAGCTGAGAAAAAGGGAGAGAAGTGAGAGTGAGGTTTGATGATCGGCGGCAATGGAGGCATGGTTTGATCGGCAGTAGTGGAGGCATGAGGAAAAGGAAGAAAGGTGAGAGTGAGAGCAAATGAGGAAAAAGGAGAATGAGGTGAGGTGAGAACGGAGACAAGGAAAGAGTCAAGTGAGAGTGAGAGTAGAGACAAGGAGAGAGAAAAAATTATTAAAATATTAAATGCACATGCTACAGTAACCGTGCATATATGTACGGTTACTATAACAAAATGTGCATTTATGCACAATTTTACACCCACTGATGTGGGTGTTTTTTTGCTTAAAATGTGTAAAATCAGTTACTTTTTCCATTTTGTACAACTTTGCACATACTGATGGGGATGCTCTCAGTTGGCAACCTTTCAAAACTATATTTTTAACTAACATCTTGAGTTTAAAAACTCGATTTAGGACTTGTAAATCGAGCCTCAAAGACTTGATTTTCATATTCTGATCATGTTCTGATTTGGTGTTTTTCCACATGGCATCCACCTAGAACTCAAATATTAGAGGCTCGAGTTATATCTTGACCCTTTGATCGTCGATTTTTGCATTCTGAGAATGACATGGTTTATCCACGTGGAAGCCACCTGGAAACCAAGTCTCTAAGACTCGATTTCATGAAGGGGTTATTCAAAATTCAAAAGTCATAGAAACCCTTTCCACTCTCATGCCTCCACTCTTACTCACCCTTTCCATAGCTCAGTCTCCACTCTCACTCAGCCTTTCCACTTTCACTCAGTCTCCACTTTCACGCACTCTCTCCACTCTCACTCAGTCTTCACTTTCACGCACCTCCACTCTTATTCTGTCAAATCCTCGTCCTCCACCAAATTCTTTTTCCACAAGTAATTTGTTTCTTAAATGCTTGTTTTATTCTGTGGGTTTGATTTTTTTCTTTTTTTTGTTTTGCGCTTTTTTCTGTTTGTGGGTTGAACTGTTGATATCAGGCAAATTTCAAATTTCTATCTTGAACATTGTTCTGGGAAAGGGCTAAACTCATTGTTCTGCATTGATAATGTTAGGGTTTGTTATTCTCTATGTTTTGTATATCACTAATGATGAGTGATGACAGTGCTAATGAGGTAAAGACTGTGTTGCCTGAATATGTTGCTTGATGTTGGTGTTTGTTACTTGAATATGTTGTATATTATTAAAAGTAGTTGGATTGGTTTAAATATTAAAAGCACAATTCAAAAAAATGGACATGAACATATTTTTTGTTTAGTTATTTATTTGATTGTTTGTGCATTTGCATGTTAAAAGTTGGGTCTCATTGTATTTTAGAATTTTTCATGTTTGTGGATTCAATCAGGGATGTCTACCTACAAGGTTTATTTGTACTTAGTTAGATGTGAGTAAATAAGCTATATCAGCCTTCTATATCAATAAGCTCTCAGTTCTGTGTTATTTTTTTTCGATCATAGAATAACGTTTGTGTTCACATAAATATTTTGTTCCACTAACAGAAACTTTCAGGTAATTTTAAACTTTCTTCTTAGCTATTTGTTTGCCTAGATAATTGTCAAGAAACAAAAAGAAGTTTTATAATGAGAAGTGGGTCATGAACTTGCATTGCCCATTTACTTATATCCATTTCTTGTTGGTTGCTATGATATCTATTATTATTATGCATCAAAATCTAAAATTTATAACACCTAGATGTAGTAGTGTTTTTTTGGTGTAGATTATAAGAAAACATAGAATTCATGCTTTGCCTTTCTTGGGCACAAAAGGTGCTTGTTGAATTGCTTCTTAGAGTTTAAATTTGTGCAAATTTGTTGTGGCTTTATATTCTACCTTTTCAATTTTTGGGTTTTCATTTTAGTGTGGTTAGAATTTGATAATGAGAGGATTTAAATGTTTCATTGACTATAAGTTTGTCAAGACTTGTCGTGGCTCTATATTCTGACTTAATCAGCTCCACTTAAACTCCTCACTTGCACTCAACTCCCACACTCATACCTAGTTCCATAAGCATATTATGTGTTCATTTCTCAAACTAGCTGCTTATCATTCTTGTACAAAATGGCTGTTGTAAATGCTCGATAGATTGACCATGCACTGCGTGGACCCATTGATGATTTGGTGTTGGCTCTACAAACCAAACATCAGTCAGAAACTATTTGGAATAGGCAGGTAAAACACAACACTAAAACCATTTGTTATGTTCTGAATTGTATCCTTCTTATGGTACCCCATTTAATTCATAGAATGTACACACACATTATGTCATATATCAATCCATGGTTTTGTTCTGTGCAGGATCCAGGGTCCCTTACCTGCCATAGTTGTAGTGAAAAGTTCACCAATCTAGAGCCAATGGTGGATGACCGAGTCGTTGACATAATTAAGAGACTTGGTTTGGAGGGACTCCTTAGGACCCCGGGTAGAGAGATTAACCATGGGCTGATAATGACCTTAGTGGAGCGATGACAGCCCAAGACTCATAACTTCCACATGCCACATGGTGAGATCACCATCACATTGCAGGATGTGGAGGTTCTTCTTGGGCTTCTTGTTGATGGTGAAGCTATAACTTGAGGTTCTTCTTGGATTTTCACCATTATTTGCAGCATGATCTTCATCTTCGTCTTCCTCCCCTAAATGTGTCTCTTGAGGTTGGAGTGTTTCACTAGTATTGGTAGCATGATTTTGAGATGGGAGTGTATAACCCCTCACTGTATAGCCTCCCATTGTAGTGCATCCATCATCTAGGGTTGTAAATTGTAAAGATGTAGTTGTCTGTTGCACCTCCTCAGCATCAACTTCTGCAAGCGGTTCCAAACTTATATACAACTCAGCAGCATTTACTTGGGACATTTTATGGATCAATTTAAACATGATATTTATATGTTTGTCTTCTTTAATTGCCATATACCCATAATTTATCCATTCATGAAGGACTTCTTGTGGATAACGGTAAATAATCTTTATGTTATAACAAGCAAGGTTCAAATTCAATTCTTCCATTATTTTCATCTTCAAATCATTCAACGTCTTCAACTTATGACGTGTCATGACATAATAGCACTGGATACCCGACCCTTTAAATGGGAATCCATCAATCTTTTCAGGATTGACAAGGGGTCTACCGTAGTATATATATTTATATTAATATTCTTCAGAGATTGTGAACCTATTAGAGTCAAGTGTAATATGTTAGTGAAATATTTTATCTCTTTCATTTAACATCAATTACAAAACCTTTTTATCTACTCAAAGTACAAAAACTACAACTTGTTACATCATATGCATATACAAACACAACCTACATTTGCATATACTCACCCCATATCACATACAAACACACTCAATCATTATCATTTCATACTCACCAAAAAAAAAAAAAAAAAAAAAACTAAAGACAAAATTCACCCCCATTACAAAATTTCAAATCATTCTAACAAAAAAATAAAGAAAAATATTAAACCAAACAACAACAACAAAAATAATCATGATAATAAAAACCTAACAATACAAATATATCTTAAATATTTTTTTTCTTTTTATAAAAGCCTAGCAAATATATACACTAACTTCTTACATCATATACATATACAAACAAACCCCACACTTGCATATACTCACCCTATCACATACAAACACACTCAATCATTGTCATTTCATACTTAAAATAAAATAAAATAAAATAAAAACTAAACAAACAACTCACCCCATTACAAAACTTCAAATCATTCTAACAAAAATATAAAGAAAACTATCAAACAAAAAAAAAAAAAAAAAGTCATGGTACATACCCATGAAAAAAAACGTAACAATACATATATATACACTAACAACTAAAGAGAGTGAGTGTTATAAAAACCTTACCTGACATGAGGATGTGCAAATGGGGATGAGTTTTGTGTTAGAATGATTTGAAGTTTTGTAATAGGGGTGAGTTTTGTATAAGAGTGAGAGAGCAAGTGAGAGAGGGAGAGAAGAGTGCTGCTGGGACCGGAATGTGCCCAAGAGACCCACAGCAGAGATTTATGATGACTAAGGACAAGTGTGAAGCTGCCATAAACCACGTGGATTAATATCCACCACAGCTTACAAATCGAGTCTCTAAGACTTGATTTCCCTTTTAGAAAACTGAGTTTCTAACGCTTGATATCCAGGTGGATTCTATGTGGATTAACCACATAATTCTCAAAACACAAAAATTGAGGCTCTAAGTGTCGAGATATAACTCGAGTTTTAGAGGCTCGAGTTCCAGGTGGATGCCACGTAGAAAAACGCCAACTCAGAACATGGAAACCAAGCCTTAGAGTCTCGAGTTTGGAGGAGGAAATCGAGTTTCTAAAACTCGAGATATTAGTTTAGTATATACTTTCAAAACATTGCCAACTAATTATATAGTTTGGCAATTGGAGTTAATTGCCAATCTTGGCTGCATCAACGTATTGTAAACTTGTGTACTAAAACGATGTCGTATCCATATTAATATGTATGGATGCTTTTTCTTTTCTTTTTTTTAGAATCAATACGAATGCAATTTTGTTGTTGTAGACTTATGGGCTTGTCACTTGTGGCATTGCGATTTGTGCCGTGGCCTTTTGGTAATTTTATTTTATTTTTTTCTCATTAGGCAAGTCACTTGTGGCCTGTGGGCTTGTCACTAGTCAAGTCACTACTACACCGTTCCTGGTCACTAAATATATATATATATATATATATATATATATAATGATGATGCAAAGAAAATCAGTAGGCTGAATGCTCTAGGCTTCAATGGGCTAGCGGTTGCTTGAAAGGCTTGAAAAGAAAGAAACACAAGATCAAAGGTGACTAGGGTGATCCCGCCAAGAATCCTCCGATACTTAAGTCAGTTTTTTCTCTAGAACTCAAGAATTCCAACTTTAGGAGTAGTGGAAATTTACTTTCATTTGATGTGGATGAGTCCTTATATAGTGAGCTTTGGAGTGGTTACTTGTTTAATAACTTTCTCAACGTGTGTGGAAGTTAGAAGGTTCAGACTTAATTTCCACAACCGCTATAGAAGTTAAAGTACTCAATCTTATCTTCTACAACTGCCATTGGAAGTTAGGTACTTAGTGGGAAGTTATAGCGATGAACAATGATTTTCCTTATACTTCAGAATAGTAGAACGTGGTCTGAATTACAAGCTTTTGTATATAAATTCATTCTGAAAATTTTCTAAGTGTTGAGAGGTTGTCCAGGTGTTTTCTTGGATGGATGACCCTCATGTCCATGGACGACCTTCTTAAGTCGGACGACCTTCTTATGTTGGGCTAATCTTTCTGGCTCTGGACAACTCTTATGGATGAATTGGAGATGGGTTTGATTTTTAGTTCACCATCAATATATATATATATATATATATATATATTTTTGAGCAAATGATCGCCAAAAATTAGCGAATGATTTATTGCATTCTTTAATTTCTTCCTTAAATAAGAAATATTTTATGGCATTATGAAAGTTTAATACGATAAAGCATTATAATTTTCTAACTGAACTATAACTTAACTTGCTTTCATTTGTTTTCTTGACCTAGTGAAAAAAATAAATTTGACACTACAAAATTTAGGTACAATTGCCAAGGGCCACATTTACTGCTACTCACTCGTCTGGGGTTGGAGTAGGCATCAGGGATAGCAATAATTGTGTAACGGCAGCAATGAGAATGAAGATTCCTTGTCCTCTAGGACCTTTGGAATGCAAAGCTAAGGCAATGGAGACTGGTTAACTTTGCATGGGATGTAGGGGTACAGGAGATGATTTTTGAGTGTGACTCCTTGATTTCGTCTGAAGCCTTGAATGGGTCAAGTGAACCCCCAGTGGCTATTAGCAATTTAGTTGAGGGAATTCAACATCAGATGAGAGATTTTTGTGGCATTCAAGTAACACATGTTCGAAGAGAGGGAAATTGTTCAGCACATATCTTGGCTTAGTATGTTAAGGGCATTGATGGCTATGTAACTAGGATAGAGGAAAATTCTACTTGTATTGAAATAGTTTTGATTCATGATGCAATGCATTTATCTTCTCTTTAATAAAATGATGATCTTCTTATTATAAAAAAAGAAAATTGCCAAGAGCCTTGTAACTAAATTTGCACTTTCAATGCACAAAGTGCTTAGAGTTTAGAGGGGCTATTTTCTTGTCCAAGATGAATGTATGAAAAGCAATGGTAGATTAAAGTAATTGTTATTTACTCATGGCATTCAAGTAATTATTTGTTGTTTTTATTTATTTATTATTTTTTATGCTTAATCAATCACTTCATTTGTTTTTTTTTTCTTTAATTTTTATTATGTAACTTTGATTCCTAACTACAAAATTGGTCAAATTAGAAAACCCACAATGTGTTTGATGAAATTTCTTATGTAAGTGCATTTCTTCGAATTCAATTGTAGCTTCACATTTTACACACTTCGCTATTGATTGTATGTCTATGTTACCAATTTAAATTATTTACCAAATGTTTTATATATATATATATATATATATATATATAGGTGCCGTCGTTCAGAGGGCACTGGGGGCGGAAGCATAAATAGGTTACAAATGCATTGCTATTACAAGTGTAAGCTGGGGGTGAAGAAAAGAAAAGAGCCATTTAGGTTACAAAGTATTTCTGAGTACTAAGTAAGAAGCTCTGAGGTGATTCTAGTTGAGGTATAGAATTTAGCTTGCTGAAGACTGAGGCCAAGGATGCCTTATATAGAAGGAGAGAGCCTTGGGTCCGTCCAGGAGACTGCGACAATCACGGAAGGTAAATTGCTTTTACTTCAGGTGAATAACTTTTCAGCCGAAAGCAATAGTAACTTCAATGATTCTGCTGGGGTACTGTTGGAGTGAACAATAGCTGGTCACTGTTTATGAACAGTATATTGTCCCCTTGCTTTTCTGGAATAGAAACTCTGCATAGTGTTTCGGACTGTGCAGTGAATCGGTCAACTTTGCAGTGCGGGTACTATTCTGAATAGTAGCCGGTTCTGCAAAGGTGGTTCTTGAGCTAGCCTGGGCTTCAGAAGCTGTTCTGGAGCGTCTGGGAGCCGATCTAGGGATGCTTTTACTCGCTGTCCAAGTTGTAACCATCATAAGGATCTTGAGCATCCTGAAATGGGTCAAATGGGACACGGTTGCAAGAGGCTTCAAAAGAGGCAGGGGAGTTTTGTTCTGCTGACTCTAACTGGGCCGACTGGAGGAGCAGCTGTTGGGCAAGATCTTTCAATTCTTTGCTAGATTTTCCGGATATTTGGACGGAGTCTAGACTGGATTGTGATCTTGTGCAATGAGCTATGGTCTTCTGAACTGGAAGGGGAAAGTCTTTATACATTCTGGCAATAGCATCAGTAGGCCTGAATCTATCCCACCATTTAGTAAAGAATTCCCTATCGAGTAGGTTCTGGTTGATTGCATATTTCCACATACTTATCCAGTGGATCTTGTACTTTATAGTCATGTGCAAGATGGCCGGAAATTGGGAAGCATGCTTGTCTGCTTGGAACCTGGAGCTGAAATACCTTAGTGCATCCTATAGGGGTTCTGGGAAGTTCTGAAGAGTAGAACCAAACATTTCCCACCACTTGAGGAACCACGAAGGGATCTGTCCACTGAAGTTTTTGTCGAACTGTATGAACCATGAATGATCATAGGTCATATTTTGAAAGAATAATACATTTTCAAATGCATCCATATAGTCATAATAGTTGTACAGGGGTTCTGAGCCCTTGAGTACAGTAAGTTTTCTGAGAGTGGAGGGGTGTCCCCAATCTTTGCTGCTTACAAAACTCTGTATTATGAATTTATGGTATAAGACAATTGAAGGATTAGTCCTTTCTCTGATGTCTTCTATTCGGGCAGACTTTTCTTGGGTAAGAATGCCTTTATAGAATCTGATGTTCTTTTCTGGGCTTTTGGGAAGGAAATGCCATTCATGAGGCAGTACTTCCATTGCTAGTGCCAACGGATCTGTTATGTGGGCTAAGTGTGGCTCGACATAAGAGATGTGCTGGACAAAAGGTTTTTTGAGGTAAGAAGCTCTACCTGTTCTGGGAGGGAGAGCATAAGAAGGTTGTTTAGACACATTCTTAAGACCAAAGGGTTCATCTACATTGTATGGAGAGGATACAACTTTGGGTGGCAATGTGGCTAAAGCAGAACTGTAACTGTGTTGTCCTTGGGGCCTTTGGTAGTTTGGTTTAGGGATTGTAGAAACCAAATAACGATTGGCAACAACGGATGGTGACACAGGTAAAGTCTTTTGAGAACTGGAAAAGGGTACTAATGGGCCAGGGTTCTGTGCCTGACTGGTACTCCTAGTGTTATGCTGTTTAGGCAATTTGGGAGGTTGGGGTTGTACGGGTTTCTTCCCGGACATTTTGTTCTGGATTCTGCAAAAATTCACGGGTGAGGAAATCAGGGATACTATTTTGAGTTCCTGCAATGAATTCAATGTCAAAATCGAAAACGGAAAGAATGGCTTGCCAACGTGCAAAAATCTGTTTTGATGCAATGTTTTGAACATCTTTTTCTAAAACATGTTTTGCAGATTTACAATCAATTCTTATTAAAAACTTTTGATTCAAAAGATCACTTTGAAATTTTGAAATGCATAGTACTATAGATAAAATTTCTTTTTTAATAGTACTATAATTCAGTTGAGTGGGAGTCCAAATTCCTGAATGAAAACAGACGATCTGTTCTGGGGAAGTGAGACTAACACGCTGAAGGAGAATGCCACCATAACCAATGTTAGAGGCATTTGTCTGAACTACCTTGAAGGAATTTTCAGAGGGGATTCCAAGGCAAGGGAGTGTCTTGACATATTTTTTGACATGTTGAACAACCAGTGTATGAGTGGGTGTCCAAGGAGGAGGATTGGTTCAAAGTCTATCAAAAAGAGGCTTGCATTGTTGCCTAAGGTTTTGATAAAAATCAGAAATGTAATTGAGGGATCCTAAGAACCTTTGGAGCTGGGTCTTATCAAGGATCTCATCTGGAAACTTTTCGGCAAACTGGATGGCTCTATCTATGGGTTTGATGACTCCATGTCTTATATCAAAACCTAAGAACCTAACACTGGTTTGGAAAAGTTTAATCTTCGGGGCCGAGACAACAAGACCATTTTTCTTGATGGTTTGGAAGAATGTTCTGAGATGCTTCCAATGTTTGTCTAGGGATTCAGAGAAGATTAGTACATCATCAATGTACACAATGGTATGACTGGAGAATGGATTAAAAATCTCATTCATGATATTCTGGAATTCAGAAGGTGCATTCTTAAGACCAAAGGGCATTACATTCCATTCGTAATGACCAAAGGGTGTGGTGAAGGCTGTCTTGTACCTATCAGGCTCACTGATTTGTATCTGCCAAAAACCACTCTTCATGTCAAACTTACTGAAAACCATTGCTTTACTAAGCCTGTTAACTAAGTCTCTTTTGTTGGGAATAGGGTACCTAATCCATTCTAAGACTTTGTTAAGGGGCTTGTAATTGATGACAAGTCTAGGGACACCTCTTTCTATCTCAGCGTTTTTCTGGACATAAAAGGCTGGACAAGACCATGGTGACCTAGAGTTTCTGATGATTCCCTTTTTAAGAAGATCCTCTATTTCTGCCTTACAGGTATCCATAAGTTCCTGACTCATTTGGATAGGTCTGGCTTTGGTAGGGATGTTCTTTTCATGGAAATCTTTGACATAAGGTAGAGCAACCTCGTGCCTTTTCCTATGCCAGAAGGCTGTGGGAAGATCAGAGCAAACTTCGTGCTTGAGCTGTTCTTCAAACTTTCTGATGTCTGATTGGTAACTTTTGCAAGATAATTGCTCATCAATCCTTTTGTAACTTAATTCATATCTAAGGTACTTAAGGTGTTGAGTTTTGGCTTTGATAAGGTTAAGGGTCTTGGAGATGGTAACCTTTTGAAGACTATTGATGTCTTTAGGTTTAGGACTCCTAAGAAACTTAAACTTGACTGGCTGGCCAAAAGGATGGGTAGTGATTCCTTCACTATCCGTGGTGAAAGGATATAACAGACACATGAACGGGTTTCCTAAGATGACCCTATCTGTCATATTTTTGACAAGAACAAAGGTGGTTTTGAAACACGCATTGTCTTGGCAAACATGTGCTTTTGGGATTTTGAATTTAATCTGCATTTTCCCACCACTTGCGGAAGTCAACCGTTCTCTGGTTTTCCGGAAGTATTTAGAGGGAATAATACCTTCTTGAATGCAATTGAGATCAGCACCCGAATCTATTAGGGCAACTACCTCAAATTCAAAATCTTTGCTTATGACAATCCTGACTTTGGAATGCCATTTCTGGGAGTTAATCCGACTGATGGTTTGTAAGAACGATCCATTGGATGATTCTAACTCCATATCTGCAGTAGGGTTAACTGTATCATCTACTTCATTATCAGAGGGGTTTTGTAATGAGATTCTATCCTCATTGCCCTGTTGTGAAGTATACTCAAGGTTTTTGATTCTTTGATCCATAAGACCATGATCAACCTTAAGGATGATTAATTCCTGCCTAAGGGTTCTTGCCTCAGACTTGGTATCCTTGATCTCTTTATGAAGATCGTGGATAGTTATCTCTTTCTTGGAATTGGTAAACCTATTGTAGATTTTTTCCAAGTTAATTTTGGGTTCCTGGATCCTAGGGTCGGATGTACAGCTTTCCTTGACTAGGGTTTTGTGGAACTCACTAAGTCTCCGAGATTTCTCCTCTGGGTCATTGATCTGTTCTATGAGATCTAGGAGTAGTTCTTCTTGTTTAGAAAGAACTTCAACAGTATTGTTTCTGCAACAACTGTTTGTGCAAGGAATGGTTTCATCTGAGCTACTAGAGGTGCTATCTGGAACTCTAGGAGAGGATGAATCTTGGTAGATCTGACAGGTTTCTCTATCAATAGAACTGTTAAGAGACTCACTTTCTGGATGGTCAAGTTCTATGGCTTTAGAGATATCTTCAGATACTAAGGAATGGGTAGGGGATTTGCCTGTACATTCTTTCTTGATATGTCCCTTCTTTCCACACTTAAAGCATTTTCCTTTTGCTTTAGGTTTGAGAGTTTCTATAGGATTGGGGTTTCTTTTGTTATAGATGCCTCTGGTCATCAACTTTTGGAGTCTATATTCTCTGGAGACAATCCTTTCTCTGTGGAAATCTTTAAAGGCTGGGTTTCCTCTATATTTGGATTTCCATATCCTAGGAGGAAGTGGGGGTGTATCACCAAGCTGATCGTCTAGAGGTTCTTTCTCCTTTTCACTTTCTGAGGAAGGTTCATTAGAACTACTAGAAGATATATGGGCTTCTAAAACATTTACTTCTGGTAAAGGAGAGACTGGTTTTTCTACTTTCTTTTTTGAATGCCTAGCCTTTGCTGGTGGAATGGGTTTTGAAGGAAGTTTGGTTCTGACACAGTTCTTTTTATGCCATTTGAAATGTTTCTCAAAGTATTCAAAGAAAGGATAATCTGCTTTTACCTCTTTCATGAATATCTTCCATTTCTCCAAAACTTCAACTTTCTGTTCTCTGGTATGGTTTGCTCGATAGGCTTCTCTTGTAATCCGGTTCTTTTCGGAATTAAAATCCTTTTCGAGGTAGTCCATATCAGGGATGAACTCTTTTGTCAACACGAGGAGCTGATGGTCATATTCAGTTTCTTGTTGAATAGGATTTCTGAAATCAGATCCTGATGGTGAGGGAGGCTTAAAACTGTCCTGACTGTTGTTGTCTTCTTCTTGATCAACAACTGAGTCTTGTTTGGCTGTGTAACAAGGGGTACTAACCTGAGAGTGGTCTTTGACACCTTGGAACTGCGGGCCTAAGTCTCTTCTAGATGTAGGAGCTCGTGTTCTAGACGAACTACTATGGGATGCAGGTCTATCTTTCAAGAGGATAGTTGGCTGCCTAAAAGGGGGGCGTAGATCTATGGATCTAGACCTTGGTTCCTAGTATGTTTCCTGGTACAGATCTAATGAGGATCTGGGTAAGGGTTCATCATACTCAAAGGGTGACCTAAACCTAGATTGGTCGAAGCTTAGTCTAACCGTTCCATCGGCTAACTGCTGGACATAATCTGGATCTGGGTTCCTAACAGGATTCTGGATCTGTAGAGGATAATTTTCATTCTCTAGAGACCACTGTGCTGGGAATGTTATCTCAGACCATTTCAGGGTTCTTGGTACCTGAACGGTGGATCTAACATCTGAAGTTTGGATAAGAGTAGTTTCACCTGGTTTTCTCTTATCGAAAGCTTGGATGGACATGTTCGTCCTCATGCACTTATAATACACTCGGTATATAAGAGCAAGCTGTTTGGTGCCATGTAATACGAAGATTCCATGGGTTCTAATGTTGAGGGTGAGGACCTTCAAGATATGAGGGTCGTCAAGTGCAACTGTGAGGTTTGGAAAACAGTCGAAATGAATTGGACCGTTACTCAAACTGGATTCTATGGTTCCTAGGAGACTGTCTCTAAATCTGATGAGACGGGTATCTCTGAGGGCCATAAGGACCGAGTTGTTCAAACCTTCTCTGATCAATGGTTTAACTCCGACTTGGACAAGTCCTATGTGGAGGTATTTGTGACCAGATTCCCTGTGAGCTTTCACGGCTGCAGGGGACAACAAATAACAAGTTTCATATTCCTTGTTAATGCTGTAGACTTGTTCTATAGTCCTAACATGGTAGTCCGTTCTGAAAGACTTTTTTAAGGACCATGACGAAGACTTATAGACCTGGGTTGTGGGAACTTTAGGTATGTTCCAATCTCCTAACTTCTGATCTAGATCTGAAAGCTGGTACGACTCTGAGTTGATTGTTCCATCTTCTTGTGGAATCTCAGGTGGGTTTGTACTGCTAGATCTAATGGAAGTGGAAGAGTCACTCCTTCCAAACATCCTATTTATCATTCTGGATTATAAGCCTAAGAAATCAATTACAACCTAGACTACCTTTATCTTCCAATTTCTGGATCTATCCTTAGATCTGAAACAGGGTGTGTATGGACGCCTACTGTATCCTGTTACCAACTTACGGCCGCTCGGACACCTTTCTGTGAATCTTGCTACCGCTTACACTATTTCGCTTTGTTGAGTGTACTTTCCCTATCCTCTCCGACCCTAACGCCTAACGCTTTCCTGGCTAACGGCTCAACGGGCATTACAGATTGATTCGGGCTTCCTGCTCAACTTAGGTACTCTAGACTCACCGGGTAGCAAACGATCACAAAACTGGAATTACTCCTAGACTTACTGGATAACATTATGACACAATACTTAGCATGGTACACATCTGCAACAAACTGTGGGGAAGAAACAAAGAATGGAAAAAGAAGATAACTGGGAAGCAAAGGATTAGCTTAAACAGATAATTACAAGATAATAAACAGTTTGAATGAACGGGAGGCTCAGCCTACCACAAAAGAAAGAACAGTATAAACTGGCTAAGATGAAGTAGTAGATGAAAAAATGCAACATATGGGAGTGGAAGTGCTATCAGAAAATAGATGTAAAACAAAATAATGTTTGTTAGAGATAACATACTTCAAAGTAATACACAAAATAATGGATAACTATGGCGGTTGTACCGGCCAACTTGATTTAAAATCAAAATTTACAGTAACTTACAAACACTTACGATCGAGCACAAATGGCTCTGATACCAAATGGGGGTAAGCTACAACAAAGAGGTGCCGTCGTTCAGAGGGCACTGGGGGCGGAAGCATAAATAGGTTACAAATGCATTGCTATTACAAGTGTAAGCTGGGGGTGAAGAAAAGAAAAGAGCCATTTAGGTTACAAAGTATTTCTGAGTACTAAGTAAGAAGCTCTGAGGTGATTCTAGTTGATAGGTGCTCAAAGGATAAAATGTTAAATCACCTACATTTCCAAACACTCATTAGAGTAGCTGGTTCTTATTATTCTTAGTGAATTACAAGTTTCTTGTGATTTTTTTAGTATGACAATTAGCTTAATAGTGACTTTGTTCTCATAACAAATGCGCTTCAAAAAATGTTAAAGCCATATGCACATTGCTAAGCATTATCATGTTTATGGTAGTTGTCTATTGTGATGGCTACATTAAATGTACTACATTTGACCATGGTTGTTATAAGGTGACCGTTATCTTTTGATATAGAAACTTATATGATGCTTGCTTTTCATTTTATTTAGGCGTGGGATTTGTGGAAAAGCAATAGGTTGTTAGAGTTGATGGATCCCATCCTTAGAGATGCTACACCTGCCAATGTCCTATTAAGATACATAAACATATATAAAACTCCTTTGTCTCCTAGAAAATGCAACTGATAGGCCTACCATATATGATGTGGTCTTCAATCTTGATGTTCAACATGAATCTTGCATGTTTACCTTTAATTACGAAAACAACCAGCGTTTTCAATTGTCAAAGATATGGAGAATTTGGGTTCATGTAAGAGAATGCTGCAAATTTGTTCTATAATAAATGACGTGATAATCTCCATTTTAATTTGGAAGTTCAATGACAATTTAGAAATCAGTGTTCACACCTCAATCATCTTCTCTTTTATTTTTATTTCTTTTGAAGGAATCTTCTCTTTTATCTAAGTTTGTTTTAAATAAACAATAATATGTCATATACTCCTCGACTTTTACCCTTTTTTTTTTATAGATAAGTTTGTTCAGGGATGGAAGCAAGAATTTGCCTTGGCAACCAAATATGAAGGGGGAAAAAAGAAGAAGAAGAAGAAGAAGATAATTCAAAAATAAGAAACTCTCTAAAATTCAAAAATAAATTAATACATGAAAAACAAAACTAACATCTATTTAAAACTAATATCTAACAATATAAACAAAATAAAAGACAAATAATTTTCTCCTCAAACAATCAATTTAACCATTTATGATATATTACAACATAAAAATAATCTATGATGAATTTTGAATTGAATTTCGCAAAAATTTATATTTCATGTACAAAATCAAAAAGTCTGTTCATATCATCTTCCATTTTGTTATGAAAACTGCTTCTTATAATTGAAAATACTGACTAGTCTATAAACAAATTAATAGACTATTGAATTTCAAATCCTCACTAGTCATTGGTACACAATTCCAAAATATTTAACAATTTCTTAAGGTCAAAATGTCGAACTACATCATGCTAATAAGTAATAACGGTGAAGTTCCCCTTCCATCTCCAACCATAGTTTTTCTTGATCAGTGAATTATTGCGAATAAAACTAGTTCATCAACAAACAAATATTATAACTTCTAAAAAGATTCACATGCCTCTCAAACATCTAGAGATGAGATAAATACAGGAAACTCATTTATGCGTTTGCTAAACAAGAAATCCACGGGGTCAGTTGCTCGGTTGGACAACTTTGGGCTCGATAAAGAATGTAGAGGTTACCTGAAAATTGCTATCTTGGGTCAATCAAGCAGAGTTAGGCCTTGGGCTTCTTTGATGGACCAAATAATTTTGGGCCTACAAATTTTTTTCCCCCAAAAGACAAAAGATTGACCACATACAAAGGACCTTCACTCACGTCCATTTTGCTGAGGACTCCCTTTTTTTTCTTTCAAAATGATAATTCCTCCCTTGCCAGTTTAAAAAGGATTATACTGTGGTATTGCTCTATCTCAAGCCAATGCATCAAATTTTACCAAGTCTGACTTTTACTGCTCTCCTAACATTCCACAAAATGAACAAGATAACATGGCTAACTCTCTGCAAGTCAACCTTGTCCGGCATCCTAGCAGGTATTTGGGCATTAATTTTAAGTTTAGAGGTAGGAGAGTATGTGATTTATAGGATTTAGTTGATAAAGTCCAAAATAAACTCAAAGGTTGGAAGGCTAAACTCTTGTCCCAAGCTAGTAGAGCAACTTTAATTTCATTTGTCCTACAATCTATACCTCTCTATACCTTTTCCTACTTCAACGTCCTTTTGGTGGGGGCATGATCTTGGTACTAGGAAAAATATCACTGAAAGTCAATGCTCTTCCATTCATCAAGGCCGCTGGCTGATTGGAAATGGAAATTAGATACTACTTTCCCATCCAGATTAGTTTCAGTGCTTAAACCATGTCCTTAGGGAGTACAGTCTCAGTAATGGTATAGTGGCAGACTTTGTTGATAGTCAAACTAGGTCATGGAAACGTGATCTAGTTAGGAAAATCTATCAACCATCAATGGCTAAGGAGATACTTCAAATTCCTTTACCTAAAACCCAGGGCAACAATGACAAGCTGATCTGGAAGCACTCTTCATCAAGAGTTTACAAAGTTAGTCAGGCCTATAGTTTAATTCACCAAGCACAGAACCCTTCTCCACAGAATGCTTCAATCCTAAGCCCATCTGTTTGGAGGTTCTTCTGGAAAGTGAAATTACCTCTGAAAATACTTCTGTTTATATGGAAATTGCTGCATAATTGTTTGCCTACATTTGATAATTTGAGAAAAAGAGGTATCCAAATGACAGGAAGATGCTTAATGGGTGATGAATTGGAAGAATCTGCTATACACCTCTTTTTAAATTGTACCTGTGCAAGAGCCATTTGGCATGGATCAAATCTGGGTTTGAGAACTTTTGAATTGGAATTTAACTCTGCTGAATAGTGGCTTAGTCAATGTATTCTGTCAAGTAAAGATTTGGAGCAGAACAGAATGATCTTCTTGCAAACTATCTTCACCACTCTTTGGTCAATTTGGAACCATAGAAATATGGTTCTGCATCAGGGTCTAAGTCCTAATCCTATTAAAGTTATTCTAATTTCACAATCTCTTACTTGCAAGTATCAGAAAGCCTTCAACCAAATGCAGAAAAACAGGTCAAAATTATGGTTCTTTCCTGTGATGTGATTTATAATGGGTTGCATTGTGTATTAATACAAGTGAAGTTAAATGGGACTTGCCAAATGGGATGCCTACACAAGTGTAATAATCTAATTATATATTTATAAAAAATCATATTTCTTTTTAATGAGTAGTTATAATGAAAATTACTATTGTGAAGTTTGCTATTTTAATTTCTTAGTATGTGCTAAATTTATCCAAGTTGTTAAAACAAATTAAATATATTTTGTATTCAATCAAGAGCATTAGGAAGCTTTGTTTCCTTTGGGATAAACGTTAATTGCTCATTATTTGAGCTTTTTGTAAGCAGATTCGATTCTTCCTGTTGTGATTTAAACATTTTATTCCAATTATTTAGGTGGTTTGAAACATAATTGCACCATGCGCAGTTTCCATAATTGGCCAGTTCAACTGTGGTTCACACAATCCATAATAGGCCGGTTCAATTGCAGTTCACACGATCCATCCTCTTGTAAGAGACCATGCTCCTAACCAGTTTTGAATTGATTGGTTTGGGCCAAACTCATATGAATAGGTTGTGTGGGTTCATGTTTGTGCCTCTCAAAATGGTGGTTTGACTGATTACATTTCCCCCCTTCGATTAATGGTTTTAAAATGGAGCCACCACTTATTTAATTATTGAAAAAAAAAAAAAAACCATAATTGAAAGATTCATCATTTTGTTGATTTGAGAATGAATATACATTGATGATAGGATATTGCACAACTTTGGTCATAAATACAATATAAGATAATGTACGTGGTTTTATTTTCTAGTTACAATCTAGAAATTGAAAATTACATGAATAAGTAGTTGATCTACTAACTCTTGATCTAAACTCGGAGGCTAGGTTACGAGATGAGAAGGTTGTTAGACACCCACCTTACCTAGTGAAACTAGTCTTCTAAACTACAATGGCCAACGTTCATGTCACATCATTCAATCAATCAATTGCATGTTTATTGCTTTAATTTAAATTGGCATGCTACTTGTTTGAATTTAAATGAGTGTGAATGTGATAAGCCCTAATTCCATTTATTCATCATCATAGTTGGATTGAAAATAAATTATAGTGGATGTGTGTGAATGGTGATATCCCAGATTTAAGGATTTGAGATAATTACAAAATTAAGGATGGAGAAGAGGGAGAGTGAGGCTCACTCAATATCTTGAGTCTTAGGATGACCAAGATATGACAAGACTAACTCTACTTCACTAGAACTTAAGAGGGGCAGAAGAGAGAATGTCTTTGTGTCTTGGAATGGAGGAGAAGGGGGCGGGGGGAAGGGGGGATTATATAGTAGTTCTAGAGAAAATATGAATGGAAAGACATTAAATAAGGGTTGACAAAGGATGAGAGAAAATAATGAACCTAATCCCAATTTTAAACTTTAGGGAAGGTTGGTGCATTAATTTTGGAGGTTTGTAGGAGTGGTGAGCAAGCAAAATAACTAAAACTCCGTTTTTTTTTCCTTCTATAACAGCTTAGAGCCGATTTCGAAAAATAATATCTTACTCATTTCTAGTCAAAATTGTCGCATTTTTATAATCAAATTGAAGCCCCAAATGTCTAGTTTTTAGAAAAATTAATCGCACTCACAAATTCAAAATGGTTTGAGAAATATCAATGAAATAATGAGCAGAGGTCATTTCTTTGAAAATTGTTTTAACAAATTAAATTAACATTATTTGGCCCAAAATTAGCTTCCAATTAACATTAATCAGCCACAAAATCATGACCTAATTATCCCAATTAAAAAAATAATCACATCAATTACTTATTGAATAATTAATGTTTGATCATCTAATTAATCAAGTTGGTTTTTCTAAACAATTAATTCTTATTGGTTATAATTAAAACCAATTTGGAATTAATGATGTGTCATAATCTGATTGGCTAGTGAGACTTAATTTGTGAGAGTGCATCTTAGTCATTAAAACTTGATTTCATAATAACTTCCAATTCGATTGTTTGATTAAGGATTATAACCAGTTAATTTGATCGTTACAACATCAAGACCACTCTGATAAAATGAAATTAAGGACCCAATGACCACAATTAAGATGCTTATCTCAAAGTTGAAATTACTCTTTTACCCTTCATGAAAGGTCAAATGCGGGTTGTAAAATGGAGTGCCAATACCTTTTATTTGTAATATTTCGTTCTTGTTAATTAAAAAATTGAACCTTGATCAGGTTCTTAGTTAACCTCGTTGTACAAACAAGTACATATAAATATCATTTGAGTATTTTTATTCACTTATAAAGTATCATGTTAATATTATTGCAAAGAGTATGTACAAGCAAAACATACAAATATATATAAATAATATGTGAAAGAAGTTTTCTATGTTGTAAGAAAATAAAATATAGCTACTAAGTGAGTATTTATTTACTATATATCTATTATGTGAATAAATTACTTTACAACGCAAAAAGGAAGGGAGAGGAGAAAAAGTCACCTTAAGCAAATTTATTCTCCATGTATATTCAACACAATAAACCAAAATAGTTTTTTTTTTTTTTTTTTGGGGGGGGGGGGAAGGGGAATTTGGTTACCTTATGGGCAAAAATGCAATTTATGAAAGTTGAGGGACTAAAATGTGCTTTTGTAAAGGTTTTTGGGGTCAAAGTTTGATTTTTGAAAAGTTTAGTGATTGAAATGCAAATTTGGGAAAATTTTGGAGGAAAAGTTTTGAGATCAAAACATGATTTTGGGAAAGTTTTAGGGTCAAAACATGAATATAGAAAAGTTTTGAATCAAAATGTATTTTTGAGAAATTTATGGACCAACATGAAAATATGGAAAAATATGATGGCATGCTAGTAATTAAAGGAAAAGCAAGCTGGTGGACCCTTTTAATTTGTGTGGGCTGGAGCTGTTTGGGTTTTGAGTGAAACCTAAACAGGTTGGGTTAGGGTCAACATTTATTCAAGCATGATGTGGACTTTAAGACTGGGCTAGTGTGATTGGTTTGAAGTTGGTTTAAAACCTGGGTTTGTAAGAATTGATGGCTGGAGGCATAAGTAACACGGGTTTGGGTTTACGTGAGGGCTGATGGTTGAACTTAATTGGGCTGGACCTCATATTGATAACCAGACCCCACTCAAAGCCTATTTTCCCTACAGCCGTGTGCCTCTCCTCACCTAGAAATAGAATCTTCTTTCGTTCCTCTTCATTCTCTCTCTCATATATCTCTTCCTCTAAGATGATTATATCATCCCTCCAATACTGGCTTGTGAACCACCCAACCATCCTCCATTTCTCATGGACCCAAGGCCAAACCCCAGCCTCCACCCCTCTCTTCCTCTCTCTCATTCTCATCTCCTATCTCTCCCTCACTTACATCCTCTCTCATCATCATCATCTCCAACTCCACGCAATCCCAATCCACATCCTCAAACCCATCTCAGCCCTCCACAACCTCACTCTCCTCCTCCTCTCTCTCATCATGGCCATTGGTTGCACTCTCTCAAGCCTCACACATCCACCTAATTTTAATTATATCATTTGTTTCCCACCCAATACCTCTCCCTCTGGGCCTCTCTTCTTCTGGGCCTACATCTTCTACCTCTCCAAGATTTTAGAATTTGGTGACACCCTTTTGATCATTCTCACTAATTCCATCCAACGCTTGACCTTCCTCCACATTTACCACCACGCGACGGTCCTGATCATGTGCTACCTTTGGCTACACACTTCTCAGTCTCTGTTCCCTGTAGCACTAATCACCAATGCGTTGGTGCACCTCGTAATGTACACCTACTACTTATTGTGCGCAATGGGTGTGCGCCCCAAGTGGAAGAGATTGGTCACAAATATCCAGATTGTGCAATTCGTTTTCAGCTTTGCGATTTCGGGTCTGATGTTGTATCACCATTTTACCAGCTCCGGGTGCTCCGGGATTTGGGGTTGGTGCTTCAATGCTGTTTTCAATGCCTCTCTGTTGGCTCTTTTTGTGGACTTTCATGCTAAGAGTTATGCCAATAGGAAGAAGATGATGATGGGTCCCGGTCCCAAGGATAAGGGATTATGAAGATCTTTACTTTATCGTAGGTAATGTTTTATTAGAATATAATAATAATAATTATGCTGTTTTGAGAAACAAATGTTTTATTCCAATTTGGATTTTATTTATGTTGCTGTAGATAGTTTTTCTAATTCATGTTCTGCTTGCTGCTGTGTTGTCAGTGTTAGTAGTTTTTTGGGTAAAATCCGTTAAACACCCTTGAGTATTGTGGTAATGCCAGCCAAACACACCCATAATGTTTCAAAACTAATCAATATAGTCCCTAGACACCAATTTGTGCACTCTAACTTACCTCCTCTCTTCTCTTTCGATTTCACAGTACCATTCATTCATTCACCCTTCATAAACCAGTTGGCAGCAGCAACATATCATGGATGAACTCAAAGCAGGTATCATAAAATCTGAAATTTCAGTTCAAAGCTGAAAAAACCCAAAAACCAAAAACCCAAAACCCAAAATTTTGGTTTTTCTTTAAACTATCACTTACCCTCTAATCTTCATCGACACTGAATCACACAGATCTCTGCCATCGAAGAAGAAAGAAATAGTAAGTAAGATCATGTTGTGTGATAGACACAAGAGAGAGGTGTACACTACCTCCAGCTCAAGATGTATCCAACAAGTTTTTCCAATTCTTTGCTTTTTAAGAACAAAAATAGAGAAACGGCCTCAATATTTTGATGTTCTTTACCCACGATTTCTATTGTTTTTGGAATTAAATTAGCTACACAAGATATATATAGATATATATATATATATATATATATATTCAAGTTGGTTGATTTGTGCCCTTGATCCATAATTCCCAATTTTTTCTTCCAAAATTTCTGTTTTTCTGGGGACAAAAGTCAAAACCAAGCAATAAAATGAAATGAGGATTGGAAATATTGGGTTTCTTTTCTTTCTTGACAACCAAATGAAGTTTTAGAATCAACAGTACAAAGTGTAGGAAATAGGAATGAGAGAGAAATGGCTTAGGAAGTAGATGTTGACTTTTGATGATACAAAATTTGTGGAGAAAAAAAAGAAGATTTTTTTGTGTGCTTCAGCAATGAACTATGAGAGACTGCAGAGCTATATACTTAAGGCTATGAATTATCGAAAATATGTTGTTGCCAACTAAGTTAGAGTGCACAAACTGTGTGCAACACCGTTAGTGTTTAGGTACTACATTAGCTAGTTCTGAAATGTTAATGGATGTGCTTGGCATTACTCCTTGTTGATACCCATTTTTGATAACAAAGGTTCAATGACAGAAAAGCTCAAATCAAGCCGAGAGAGGAAAAAAAAAAGAAAAAAGAAAGAAAGGAAAGATTAGGGAATAATAACAAAAATAATGGGGCCATGCCCCTAAGGTTCAAAGAGAAGGAATAGCCATAAAGAACATGGAATATAACACATTAACCCATGGGCAACGTGAGAGAACCGGCCAAGGTGAGATGACCCTCTTCAAGAGAAAAGAAAATAGGCCTTGAATGGGTCCAAGGAAGAGGGGAAGAGGAAAGAGGCCCAATGGGTCAACCCAGAAGGTATTAACAAATAAACAATAAAGGAAAGACATTGAAAGGCCCATAGGCCCAACAAGGCAAGATGTGGCAAGTCCAACAAGCCCACTTCATTTCCATAAGGGGCAAACACGAGTAGAAGGCCTTAGTCCCAACAAAGGATAAAAAGGGACAAAATCACATAGCAGCGGCAAAAACTGTGTGGGAAAGGAAGAAGACAAGGCATGAAGTAAGAAGACAACAATACAATGGTCAGAACACCACCAACCTGTATCCAACCAATGCAAGGGGGTGGGCCCACAACGAAGGGAATTATAGAGGGTGTGGTATGGCGGAAAGGGGAAAAGAGCCTATTTCTAGTATCCTGCTAGGACCTCTTTTGGGAGGTGCTTTGCTAGGAAGGCATGTTTACCCAAGATAGGTAGTAAACCAACCGAGACCACTTGATGCATGCTAGAGAAATTGGTAGAGAGAGACTTAAGGTTTTACTCTTCAAAGGAGAGAGAGGTACACGGCCGAACAGAATGGATAAGAATTTGTCATGGGATAGGTAGTGGAAGAGAGTAAAAATGTTGAGCATGTCCAAATGTAGTGGAGGCTAAACCTATAAGCCAGAAAGGTATTGGGCACTTTTGAGGAGTGTTTGCAGTAGACAAAAGTAGTTGGTGAGCAATAAGGGTAAAAGAGTGAAATCAAGAGAGCTTGATTTAGTATAAATAGGAACAATACCCATAAGAGGAAACGAGATACTGACTTAGGCAATCAATACAAAGAGTTGAAAAGGAAAGAAGAGAAAAAAAAAAAAAAAGAAGGAGAAAGAGTGAAGTAAGACTTGGTAAGATAGAAGAGTGTATACAACAGAAATAGCATGCATCAATAGAAAATCTTTTTCCTCCCTCACACAATAAACCCACTCTTTGTAATTCCATCAAAACAAGAAATAGCTATCTAGACTCATTCTTTAAAATGTAAAACTTTATGAGTTAACTCAGTAATAAGGTTATCCAAGTTGAGGTTTGGGCTCTATACATTACACTAGCCAAAGCATGTGTGAGTGCTGACGTGGTTAAATTCGGACCTTACATGTGGGCTAGCTGTGAGGAAAGGAAGGAGAACATTGGTTGAGGAAGAGCATCTTTGGATTGTGCCAATAGAGTGACTATCTTGGGGAAGGCTGAAAATGCACTTGGCATGGACACCTAGCACTGACACAAAAGGGAGATATCAACCCCCTATAGTAAAATGCTATAGAACACCCCTTATTAGTTGAGCTTGTGCTAGATCATTGCTAAGGACACATGTATCCCTTCTAGCCTCCTTGATGTCCCTTTCCTTGTCTATAGCTTGCTCCCCACGTTGTAGCAAAGTCACCCCCCATCCCACTACCTTAACATTGGTGTGTCTTCTCTTTCCTCCAACTAGTATAGTACAATAGCTGTATTAGGGTTTGAAATGAGGGAATCATGGCTTGACAACTGTCCTCATGTACCCAGCAATATTCCTCATACTATAAGAGGAACATATTGCTAAGCAATTAGGGCAAGAACCTAGAAAGATAGAGAGAAAGCAGCAGAAGTTTGGATAGGAAAGTGAGGTAAAAAGAGAGACTTTCTTTGGGAAGAACATCACAATTGTACAAAAACCTTGACTTTCACATAATAGAGAACATCAAGAGTGAGGGACATTCTTTCCTTCTCTCACCCATGGTTTTTATCCCTTCCAAAGGGTTTTCCACATACATTCCATGCCTTCTTTACTTTCCTTATTCTGCTTTTACATTTTTTTGAACATTAAAGTGTTAAAGTTTTCATTTTTATTGTTCTTGAGCTTTTTCACTTAAATGTATTGTTAGACTCATCACTCTTTCTCTTTCCTTAAGCTTGTTAGTCTAACTTGCATGTACAGGCTCTCTTTCGTTCACTTCTTGTGGAAACCCATTATTTATATGTATTATGATTCTGCTGCTTTAACTATGGCTAACTGCTAACGATTTGGACTGACTTTTCTGCCATAATACATACAAACACACACACACACACATATATTATATACTCACACATATATTACTTGTTGTCTCTTTGGGGTGCTTTGTCTTGTGTATAGACTGGCCCTGAGCAAGGTCCTGTAGAGATAGTGGGCCAAGCCCAACTCTCCAACTCACAAAAAGCCTTAGCCCAAAAGCATAAAAAAAGGTCCCCACACTCCTCTAGGGTGTTTAATTGATTTTACCGTTTATTTTTATTTTATTTTTTCCAAGAAATAGGAATTAATAATTAAAGTATTAGCACCAGCTCGTGCATAAATTTCTGTTTATTTTAGCATAATAATTTACTTTTTTTATTATTTACATACTCACTTTAAAAATACTTCACATCAGATTATCTACTATGTACTATATTACATTAAAAATATAAACTTTTTAACTATTTTTCTTTCTTCACACATAATAACTATCATGGACTGTCTTTCTTCATCCTCGAAATACATAAAGAAAAAAAAAAAACTAAATGTAAATGAATAGTACCAATGTAAATTTACATTTTTATTGTAACAATTATTTATATTTACACAACTTTGAATAGACTAATTTAAATGAATTTTGAACTTATTTGACTAAAATGTGGTATTTTTTCTATTATGCATTCATTTATCTATTTTGTGTTTACTCCTGCACTTACATGTACATATGAGAGTTTACAAGTTTTCTCTAAAATATACTCATTAGGCGTATTTTTCTCTTGTAGGAGATTAAAACAAAGCATGTAGACATGAAGGCAAGAGAATCCAAAGGTTAAGATCAATTGAGAAGTGGCTTTTAACGAATTTAACAAGTCAATGATGTGAGGAAACATAAAAGGAAAGAGAGAAATACATTTAAGCTAAAGTTGGAAAAAATCTTGACATGAAAATATTTTGACCATGTTGAATTGACTTGATTCTTGCAGCCATAAAAAGAGGACTTGAAGATATAAAAACTTTTAGTTTACAAAAACTTCATAATCTACTGTTTTCAAGGTTAAAACTGACCTAGAAGTTGACCCACTACTAAAAAATGGGAATTGACATTTTTATTTTCTTTTTTGGGGAGCATGTGATTTTTTAGGGTTTTAGAGTTTATAAATATTAAAAGTATACAAGGGTAGCCATGTTTTTTGTTTGCTAGAAAACCTTATTTTTTATCAATTTTTAAGAGTATTTATTTTCTATTGAAACTTAAGAATTTAAGCTAGGGTTAGGGGTGAATCCCCAATGATAGATTGTCCACTTATCAATCCAAACATGTTTTTCACATTTTGATTATTGAAATCAATTGGTCTCTTTTCATAATTGTTTTGTTAGATTGATGTTTAGTTGCTATTTCGTTCATAAGTATTCTTGAATTTTCCTATTGTTAGAATAGGGTTTTATAATCTCTCTAGCAAAATGTGATACTCTTGCTAGATATTACTTTTGCCATAGTATTGTCTCTAGGGTATGCAACGTTCTTGAGCTTTTCTAGCAAAGTTGTTATTTTCTAGACTAAATTCTTGGACCAATTGATTAATATAATCAACCAAAGAGAGTTTTATTAATAAACCCTATTTTTAAATCTTCCAATTGGATAGTTTATGTGTTTACTTTCCCGATTGTGTACTAAATTGGATTGGTAGTGGATGCTTAACAATATTGGTGTACAAAACCTAACACACTAGTAATTTTATTATTAAATTTTATCAAACTTTCTTTGTCCTAGTTTCAGTCATATTTTCTATATATTATTGGTGCTTTTGACATGTTAAGTGTAACACCCCATAATTTTATTACTAATTTCTTTCTTATACATAAATTAAAAAGGAGGCTCATAATTAAATGGATTTAATTGATTTAGGCCTAAGATATTTAAATCAGATAATTATTATGGTATAAGAGGCCTAAGTGAGATGGCATATATATATATGGGCCTTGATAAACAAAAAAAAAAAAAAAAAAAAAAAAAAAAAAAAAAAAAAAAAACACCCTAGCCTTTTATCTTGAGTTGTGTGTGTGTGTGTGTGTGTGTGTGTGTGTAAATAGGAGGCTTCTCCTCTTTTAGCGACACACACGGTTAAATTTATTTCCCTGCTCTGTGGCTTTAAATGAGATTGCAGGTATGATTTTGTTTTGCCGTAAATATACAAAGTTGGAATATTCAATGGCTAGCAATTGTTCCCACACTTATAGGAAGCATCTATTATTTGCATACCTAATAGAAAAATAGGTGTTGCTATTATGGATCTAAATCTATGATTATATTAATGGGAAAAATGGTGCTTTGTGGTTGTTATATAATCGTATATGGCCTCACTAAATTCACCACCAATCTGTCATGCATCTACACCTTTGTCATTGTCCAAATACGTGTCCAGCAATATCTTATGTTTTGCGGCATCAAAGGAATTATGGTGGCAGATATAGGCAGTGACTAGAATTAGATTAGTTGTGAAAAGCTTACAAAATGAAGTCTGGTCGACAAGTTCAGGCATCAAATGGGGCATTTCAATGCTCCCATCTATCAATTTAACAACTGCAACTCCAGCAGTGATGGCCATAAATTCAATAGCCAAGCCCACTGACAAAGCTGAAGTGTATCTTAAAGAATCTAACATCTCTGTAGGCTTTAATATTGATTGATAAAACTACTTAAGTATGAAAATAATATAGATAGATAAAACTATTTAAGTGTGAAAACAGAATTTTTAAGTGGGAGATTCATGTATTGATGGACCTATTTTTGGTGTTGCTAGGTTCTAATTCTACTGATTTATTGTGACTCAAGGGTGTTGCTTTCATTTTTGCAATTAAGAGGTAAGTGGTGTTTACTAATTTTGGTAGTTTTCCCAAAATAGTTTTGATTATCATACTATCCTTATATCAAAGAAATATGTTGATATTTTATAAATATATTGATATCCTATAAATATTTGATGTACACATTGTATGGAAACGTTGACTATTTGTTATATGAAAAACTTGTGGAACAACCTAAACTTATTTAAACTAGTTGCATACCCGCACGTTGTGCGTGATAATTTTTTTAGGATGATCTCATTAAATATCTTATTAATACTATAATTTTACTTATTAACCATTGGTTTTTCATTAGTTTTTAAGTTAATATAAACCTTAAATATTCCTTTCTTTTTACCTTTACACACACATGCACATATGTATAATGTGAATCTTTACTCATACCTTTAAGAAAACTCTATATATTCCATATCTTTGGATGTGTAAAATTATAGACCACTACTCCATAATGATAGGGACTAATTATATATATATAAATATATATATATATATATTTTTTTAGTGATCTCATTTGCAATGCTTCTTACCATTATTGTATATTTACTAAATGATGATTTGCATAACAAATAAATTAAATGAGAGGTAGCATTGTTCATTAGATTTTCAAAAGTAATAGTGTATGAAAATTATATATATATATATAAATAAGATTAAATGAAAGGTCAAAAAAGAAATTTTAAAATTTTCTAACTTTATTTCTTACGTAATTTCTACTACTACCAGAGAACATCTTTTTTTTTTTTTTTTTTTTGTTATGATTAATATCGTTTCCATAGTTAGAGTTTGATTAATTTTAAATTTAAATTTAGTACTATGATTGTATTTAATTATTGATTTAATTTTTAAAGTGAATTTAATAGTTTATTTTACTACATTGTAAAGTTTTTAATGTTCTCCACACGATAATCTCTATTTTATTTTTTACTTATCCTTACAACCTCTTTGTTTTCCAATCAACGGTTACTAATTGATGCTTGCTTTTTTTTTTCTTTATCTACCCTTTATTACTTTGTATTGTTTTTTTTTTCTTTACCATCTCTCTCTCTCTCTCTCTCTCTCTCTCTCTCATCTGGCAACCTATCGTTATCCAAAATTTGATGATGATTTTATGACATTAAATATGCATTATTAGTTTTTAAATTTTTTTAATTTAGTGTTTCTAACTTGATTTGTATTGTATTTCATTTTTCCTTTGATGCATTGGGTGTGAGAATGAGTGTTTCCCTAGCATTACTTCACTTAATAAGGTCAATTTTATTTATTTATTTAATTTAAGCAAAATATAATATTTTAAAATTTTTTGGATACAAGATAGAATTTCTACTCTAGCCTAATCTAATTGTATAAGTGTGTGAAGTTCCCTCCTAGAGACTTGAACCCTGGCCCTTGCCCTCGACACCCCACAAACATTTATACTTGTGAAGTAACCACCGCACTAAGGGTGTGCGATGGTAAATTTTTTAAAATTAAAAAGGAGAGGAAATATAAATAATTTAATGATATATATGGGGGATGTGGCTGAATTTAAATGTTGAATAAAATTATATGAGAAAAAAAGAAAAATTAAAATATATAACAATAAACACTAACTTATCTAAATCATTCTATGTAATATAATAATAGTATATTCTAATATACTATCTTTAATTCTTTATAATGCAATATGATAACATTTAACAATCAAAGTGATAAAATAAAAAATAAAAAAAATAAAAAAATAAAAAAAAAACTTAAAACACAAAACTAAATTTTATCAACCAAAATAGAATTCTAAAGAATACAACACTTTATCAAGCTAAAATAGAGATGCAAGAAAAATAAAAATAAAATCCACCAAAAAATTGAGGGAGAAAGAGTGGGAAATAACCCATTTTTTGTGAGAGAAAATTATGTAAAGAATAGAAAAATGAATGAAAAATTTATACTAAGAGAATGATAATAAAAAAAAATAAAGAAAGATAAAAGGAAAGAGGAAAAGTGATATCAAGGTAGAATGTTTAGGGAGATGAAAAGGTAAAGGGAATGAGAAAGGTTGGAGAAAATGTAAATGTTAAAAAAATGAGTACAATTTGATGAGCATAATTTTCTTTTATTTGAATTTAAGTAAAATATTACTTTTTTTTTTTAAAGAGAGAGAAAGTATCAATAATTTAATGATAAGGAGGATGTGGTTGAATTTGAATATTGAATAAAATAAGATGAGAAGGAAAAAAATAAGAAAAATTAAAAGATATAACAATAAATACTAAATTATCCAAATTATGCTATGTAATGGAATACTATTATATTTTTATCTACTATCTTTAATTTTTTATAACGTAATTGGATAAAATTTAACGATCAAAGAGAAATAATAATAATAACTAAGGATCATCAAATAGCCCACGGTTCACAACCCAACCCAGAAATCCGAAGGCCCACCGGGCTAATGGGCGGCTTGGCCCATGGGTAGCCCACTAGCCTAGTGGGTCAAGCCGTGGGCTAGTTTTTATGCCCATGGGTACCTGGTGGGCTGGCCCAGTAGCAACCCATTGCCCAACCCATTGGCCTAACCCGTTGGCCCATCCCAATAACTCATAATTCATAACAAAAATATATAGGAAGTGTATGAAGAATTGATCTTGAGATATTATAGAGGAATTTCTTAAGAGAACTCCCTCAACTACTAAGATACTCAAAGTAATTGTGCTAAACTTAGTTTACTAAATATATATTTTTCTAGTGGTCTAGCAAATTTGAATTAAAAATTTGACATTTTTTTTTATAAAAGATAAAAATAAAAAACTATTTAAAGCCTTAATAAAAAAAATTAAATAGGTTTCCATCAACAAAACAAAAAATTAAATAGATTTGACTGTAAAAAAATTTGTAACTAAGTATTAAATTCTTTAATTCTTTCCTTTAAGAAAATAGATTGATTATTCTCTTATAAATAATTGATTCTTTCCTTATAAAAATAATAAAATAATATGCTAACATAAGCCCATGGGTAGCCCATTAGGCCCAACCCGATAGCCCACCTCGCTAAAGACAAAATGAGCATTGTCCATGGGCAGGGTCATGGGCTAAGGTTTTCTCTTTTGGCCCAACTCGACCCGGCCCGTTAACTAGTTAATAGCCCGTTATGCCCAGCCCATTGTGCCCATTGGCTAAGTAAAAATGGGACGGGCCGGCCCATTGACGATCCTTAATAATAACTTAAAACACAAAACTAAATCGTATCAACCTAAATTAGAGTTCTAAAAAACACAAAAATTTATAAACCTAAAGCAGAGATGCAATAAAAATAAAAATCCACCAAAACATTGAGAGAGAGATAACCTTTTTGTGAGAGATAACTATGCAAAGAATGGAAGAGAGAATGACAAATTTATAGTAAGAGAGAGTAAATAAGAAGAGAAAAATAAAGGAAGATGAATGGAAAGATGAATAGTGATATTAAAGTAAAGGGTAGTGGGAAGATGAAAAAATAAGGGAAGAAGAAAGATTGAAGAAAGTGTAAAAAATTTTTTTTTTTAAAAAGTGAATGTCAAAAAAAAAAAATTATAGGAAAATTGGAAATAAAAAAGAAATATATATATATATATATAGATGTTAAAACCGACAAAGAAGAATATGTAAAGTTAATAATTTATTTATATATATTTTTGTAAAAAAAAAAGAATAATAATTATGTGGCAAATGATGTGGCAATGAGGTGGCGCAACAAGAGTTTAGTAGCAACAAATACTACGCTTCAGCTTTTAGTAATATATAGATTTGTATGTGTAGAGAAATCTTTGTATTTTTTAGTATTATGATTGGATTATTTGTTGTGAGTATCTTGAATTTGTTTTGAATTCTATGGCAAGTCATGATTAAAAATTCAGTATTGTATTAGTCCTTAGCAAGGAACAATCATAAAATAGCTAGTCCTTAGCAAGAGACAATCCCAAAAAAGGGGACTGTGCACATTTGGTAGCTCCTTAGTAAGGGAGTATACCATTGAGGATCTGAAAAGGGAGCTTCTTAGCAAGGGAGTGCACCTTTAAGTTCCAAAGGAGTCACCCTTGAAAAAGGGGGTGAAAAGATAGTTCCAGTCCCAAAAAAGGGACAACACAACCCTGTCAACAAAGCGTAAACGTTGACCACGAGATAAGCTTAGGAAATTGTTTGTATGATGGTGTTGGTATGTTATGATGACTCACAATATAATGATATTTTTATATGAAATATTTGATGTTAAAATATAGATAGTTTTGCAAGTTATAACTTTGCTATCATTTAAAAGGTTTGTTCCCACACCCCAATCTCACCCCCTTTTTTATTTCCCCTTAAAAAAACATTAGAGGAATCATTGGAGTAGAAATTCTTGGAAGACAACAGTTACAAATTATATTGTGAAACTGAGAATTTCATTATTATTTTTATGGTATTACATATTGTACTGGAGAATTATTTTGAGGATATTTTATCTTTGGTGGAATTAGAACTTTAACAATTGTGATAAGATTTTAGGTTGTTGGTTGCATTTATTTAATACTTTTATGAATTATTTAGATTGAATAGACCCCCCTTTTTTTAATGATTTTGGGGCGTTACATTAAGTGCCACAATTGTTTTCCTTTTTCTTTTTAAGTAAAAGACGATATCAAGCCCCCCAAAATTATTAGTTTACTTAAATCCCAACATTCTACCTTCTCCCAAAAATAAAATAAAAATAAATTGCACATACACGCTTAAAGGAAAGAAACAAAAAATTGACTATTGCTGATGAATTTTTATTTTGTTGCATATTTCCGTTTGTTGTGAAATAAGTTAAATAGATAAAACTAAGCAAGAAGAACACAAAGAATATATATAAATAAACTCTTGTATTCAAGTGGTCATCCACAAGCTTTAGTTGATATCTCTTAGATATGTACAATTATAGTAAAGCAATCACCCCCCCCCCCCCCCCCCCAAACACACACACACACACACACATATATAACCTTAGAATTACACACACACACACACACACATATAACCTTAGAATTCTTGTAGAGTTCATGGGATAAAGTTGCAATAGAGAGTACAATTATGGATATACATCTCCCCTATAGACTTTATACATCCCAAGTAACCCTTTCATTGTCAAAACTTTACACATTCCAATCAGACTTTATTTCTAACACTCACCTTTGGATAACCACTTCCTAAGAATATGCCTAATTAAAACATTTCCAAAGAAATAGCCCATGGGAAGAAAAAAAAATTGGCTAAGGAAAAAGAGTATAATATTCATGTATCACTTCGAGTGTCTTAGGAATGCCTCATTAAAACCTTGCAAAAGAAAACCCAGCGTGAAAAAACCTTAGCGAAGGAAAAAGCCTACAATCAGCACATATCCTTTAGAAAATGTACTCCCCCTCATGAATACAAAGAACTTCCATTGTTCATGATAAAAAGATCCTTAAGTCAACGCATACCAATGTTATGCACCATATGCCAAATTATCACATGATCGTATCTACTTAACATCAATATCGCCGCTATTCTCAAGCTAATGTGTATAAAAGAATTTTGGTGCAATGTGCTTGGTTCTATCACCTTTGACATAGTCTCCTCTAATTTGTGTGATAAAGCAGCGTTATCTTCGTATAATATCATTGGGTTTTTTTTTTATTAATGACAATCCACATTTTTCATGAATATGTTGAATTACCTATCTCAAGCAAACACATACACGACTTGCTTCATGAATTGCAATAATCTCTAAATAATTAAAGGAAGTAGCAGAAATTGTTTGGTTAATAGATTTCCATTAAACAGAAGTATTTCCATAAGCAAATAATCATTTTTGTGATTGACCTATGTGTGGATCAAAAAGATAACCTGCATTAGCATATCCAACTAACTTTGGATTTGATACATTTGGATAAATAAAAAAAATCCCAAATCAGTCGTCCCATAAAAATAATGTAATATATGCTTAGTTCCATTCCAACGTCTTCAAGTTAGTGCAAAATTATACCTTGCTAGAAAGTTAACTGCAAATGCCAGATTAGGTCATGTGTAATTTGCAAGATGCATCAAAGTACCTGTTTGTTTCAGCGTTTGAAGCCCAAAAGTTGCGTTTTCAAGAAAGTCAGCCCAAAAATAGTGTTTGGTAAGTATAAAACGCAACTTTTTGGAAAAAGTTGTGTTTTATATTTGTGAAGAGAACGCACGTTTGAGTTATGGAGCTCTGGAGGTCCATAAACAAAAAGTTCATGCGCGTTTTGAAGCTATTCGTTGGGTTCTTCCTAAAATTACCAAATTACCCTTGATAAATCATCAGTTCTCATGCTGTGCCTTATTCCTCTCATCTCATCTCTCTGCTTTCCCAAAAATTTCCAAATCCAAACACAAAAAAATTTATAACAAATTCCCAAATCAACTAAGGAAAAAAAAAAAAAAAAAAAAGCAATCCCTTGCAAATTAGGATTCCTCAAAATTCAAAACAAAAAAAATCAGAATATAGCAAAATGATAGAATTACAAGACGAAATTGAAGGTGAATGCGTCAACAACACCGAGCTCTGGGTTCGATCAAATCGGCGAACCCTTCCCAATCAAACCCTCCGACTCCGACCCCATTTTCGATCTCCAAGCCCTTCCCTCTCAGCCACTCGCTGTCTCTGAACTCCACCACCTCATCTTTGTCGTGCACTCCGATGGATTCTACGTCGCCAGAACTTGAGTGGGACGCTATCGATTCCGCCAAGAACCAACAGACGAAGTGCTAAGAGAGAGAGAAAAAAAATACTCAGAAGGAGAGCTCTGGAACGTTCTGGAGTTTGGAGGAATGGCAGGGAAAAAAAGGAGGAAAGAAGGATAAAAAAGAAAAGAGTAAGGGTACGTGTGTGGAGGAGAAAAAAAGAGGGTGAAAAAAAAAATGCCGTGTGTGGAGGATAAAAAAAAGAGGGGGAAAAAAATGAGGAAATGTTATCACAATTTTTTCACAATAAATTTTAAGGGGTAGGTTATTATTAGCTAATATTGGTGAGAAAAAAATAATTTTAATAGTATGTTAAAATTAAAATCAGTATTAATTTTTATCACAATATTTTCACAATACTTTCACAATAAATCTTAAGTGGTAGGTTATTATTAGCTAATATTGGTAAGAAAAAAATAATTTTTTTAGAAAGAGAAAAAAATAATTTTAATAGTATGTTAAAATTAAAATCAGTATCAATTTTTATCACAATATTTTCACAATACTTTCACAATAAATCTTAAATGGTAGGTTATTATTAGTTAATATTGGTGAGAAAAAAATAACTTTTTTAGAAAGAGAAAAATTGATTTAAGTATGATGAAGTAGTTGATTTAAGTATGAAACAAACTCACATAAAAAAATTTAAAAAAAAAAGTATGAAATAAACTCCCTAATATATATTGTCCTTTTTGGTAATTTATCCCTCAAATTGCCACTTTTATAAGTGCTAGCCAAACACTTAGTTTTTTCAAAAAACACTTTTTAACAACTTTTACCAAACACTCAACTTTTTGAAAATGCACTTTTTCATTATGCACTTTTTGAAAACTCAGCTTTTTCATTATGCACTTTTACAAAAGGTTGAACCAAACTCACCCTAAGATATGGTACTTCAGGACCAAGAGATTCTTCATCATCATCTTGTGGTCAAAAAAGATCTTTCTTGACATCAAGTGACAAACCTGTCATTAGAGTGCTCAAACAAGTTTAGTACACTCGAGTTCCATCAGTGTAATTTTTTTTTTTTTAAATGCATGGAACTCGAGTTTACTAAACTTAAGTTCCACGTGTTTTTTTTAATTCCACGTCAGACTTATATTTGTCAAACCTCGAGTGTAGTAAAGTTGATTTTGAGTTGGAACTCGAGTTTGGCAAACTCGAGTTCCAAAAATAGTCCAACTAACTAAATAAGTTTAAACGTGTGCTAGTCACCGATTTTTTTTCCTAAAAATGTACTATTTACCAAATTTTGCCCAGAGATGAGAGTTGAAGCATGAGAGAGATATGGAGAGAGTAGTGTTTTGTGACTTGTCCATAATATCAACTGACAATGTGTGGGTCCCACGATTTTCACAATATTTACAATTGTGCTACTCAGAACTGTTACTTAAGTGTTGAATACACCTCTTGATTGGTTTTCTAAATTCATGTTTTATTGAATATCCAATCAGAATTGTGCCACTCAGAACTGTCACAATTGTGCCACTCAGAACTGCTACAACCACTATATATTTACCAGTAATATTGAATATCCTGTTTCATCTCTTATAGTTATACAGACAAAATAGAAGAACAAGGCATCAGCCCACAAAATGCAAAGCATAGATGTCAAGTATAGGACACACGTAACACAACGTAAATTTTACGTTAACAGTAGAATGTAAAACCCAGAATTTTCAATGTGTTAATAGAGAAAGGGGGCAAAAAATTTAGATGACATTAACTGAGGCAAGGTATCATTTGACTTTATGGTTGTGTAAGCAAGGAACCTTTTGGGGCTGTCATAGGATGTAGATTCACTCTCGCGTACACGTAATCTTCCTTCTCTTTTATTTTATTTTATTTTACTAGACACCTCTTTACTCTCTCTTATAAAACATATCTCCTCACATATAACTATCCTCAGCAAAAGCAGAGAGAGTGATGGCTTCTTTTTGCAGCGTACTTCTGACAATTGTGTTCATCTTCACTATCACTGCATCAGGTACATTCCTTCTCCACCCTTTTGCCTAATGTTCTAAGATTTATTTGTATTTTTATGATTAGCAAAAACCACTAGACGCCTGATATATTTTCAAATTCATGGTTCAATTTGTCCCGACATTACACCATTGCATGCATCTAATATTTGACTCAGACACTTAAATTTTCGTGTCAAACTTGGACTACAAAATTCTGAGGACATTGACTTCCATTAATATGCTTACAAATTTTTGCACACCTTGTGCGACAGTGACTAGAATATCCAGCAGTACAAGAACTTTCACCATAGTAAATTCCTGCAAGGAGACAATATGGCCAGGAATAACACATAGCGAGAACATCAGTGGTGGTGGAATTGAACTAAAACCGGGCAAATCTACTGTTTATACCGCTTCATCTGGGTGGGGTGGACGCATTTGGGCTCGAACCAGTTGCAAATTCAACAAAAATGGCAATGGCACATGCCAAACCGGTAGCTGTGGCAGCACCCTCAATTGCACTGGCCCGAGTAGCCCTCCCACCTCCATCGCGGAGTTTAACCTTGGAGAAATCGATTATTATGATGTTAGCCTTGTAGATGGTTTTAACTTGCCTGTGATGGTTAAAGCTTTTAATGGTACAGGCAATTGTAGCACTGCTGGCTGTGATGGAGATATGAGGCAAAATTGCCCATCAGATCTTACCCTTAAGGCCAAAGGGAAGGTCATAGCTTGCCGAAGTGCATGTGATGTGTACAAGACTGATGAGTATTGTTGTAGAGGAAAGTATGGAAATCCTGACACATGTTTACCTTCAAACTATTCCAAGAGTTTCAAACTAGTATGCCCGGCTGCATACAGCTACGCATATGATGATCCTACTAGTGTCATAACTTGCTCTGGAGCAAACTACGTTGTAGCCTTCTGTGCAACAAGGTAAGACCATATTTAGCGCAATTGAAAAAATTTTAAGCTCCATTTAAATATTAAAAAAAAAAAAAAAAAAAAAGCTCCAAGCACTTAATATTTGTAGTTAATAGTTGAGAGTAAAAATATGTATAAGAATGTTTGTCATATTTGAATATGCCATGCGTTTCTTACAAACTTTTAATTTTAACTTCTTTTTGGTTGAATACAGGAATCAAACGGTATGCTCTTATCATGATAATCAACTTTTCTGTAATCAATCAAAGGGCTTAAAAGTAGTCCCTCACAGATGGTGGGTTGCGGTGCTTGCTATACCCTTGATGTTAAAATTATGCGTAATGTTCTAGCAAATTCTATATAATGTTTCATAATCTAAAACGCTACTCAATCTTACTTTGTTTTTACTTCCTCCTTTTTTTCTTTTTCTTTTTTTTGGGTTAAATCCCACCACACACCCTTGAAATTTATCAAAATGAAACTCCCTTGAAGTTTGAATAAATACAATAATTAAGTTTATGCCCTTTTATGCTGTGATTTCACTAAAGGAATATTTCATTTCGTAAAAGATTTTTACTCAAACTGCGGACACTTTCCTCCTTGAGGTAGTGAAAACTTAACTGTTGCATTTACACAAACCTTAAGGGAATGTGTCATTATACAAACATTTGGAGAGTGTTATTTCATAATATCTCAATAAAGGTCAATGCAATTAACCCATTTTCCTTTTTGGCTGTAAGATGTCCACCATATCATTCCACTCTGGTTTGGGTGTATAAATTTTCTAGTTGTATAATCTTCTCTCGGCCAAAAGAATATGAAAAAAGGCAACACCTTCTATTGTCTTGTGAAATTAAAGCTAAGAGAACCCTCTCCCCCAGCAACAGCATTTTGATCCAAGAAAAAGATTAGCATGCAAGATTTATAAACCAAAAAATAAAAACAAATGCAGCTTACCAAGCTAAGTCCCGTCGATTTTAAATTTCAAAACTTATTTGTGGACACGTCTTACAGACAGCACTGAGAAATGTTGCATAGAATTTCATATCCTCTTCAGTATTGCAAGCACACAAGTAACAAAAGCCTTCAAACCAACATTAGTGACTAGCAATAGCTAGTGTTATAGTTATAGCTGTAGTTGGATGTGGCAGAATTATGCACAACCCTTGAACCCAACATGACATGACACGAAATTAACAGATTATGGGTTAAGGCTTAACGGGTTTGTATCATATTCTGATTGACGTGACTGACTCGTTTAATAAACGTATCGGGTTTAATAAACGTATCGGGTTTGTGTCCAAACCATGGAACTTGTTTGACCCATCTGACTCATATAATTAAATGACATTTTACCAATATAACCTTCAAATCCTAGGTTTATAAACTTATTAGGTGTTGTGGTTTATTTTCTTTGACATATTATGATTGATTATTTGTGAAATGAAGATATATTTTAGTTTTGAATGATTATTTGTAATGCAATTACGCGTTAGTTTAGAATTTTATAATTAAAAAAAAAAGGTATTTGTTTGGTTTTTCATAGTTCAGATCAATTTGGTTAATACTAACTCATTTAATAAACAAGTCATGTTGGGGTTGAGGAATCTTAACCCGTTTAATAAATCAAGTTAGTGTTGACCCATATTGTTGAATACTTATGAGTCAACACGACACAAACCAAACACGTGAATACAAATCGCCACCCCTAGATATAGTTAATGTCATAAATTGATAGCAACAACTTACCATAAGATGGAACTGGCGCACGTAGATAGAGGACTAGATTCAACATATACAAAAATACAAGTCAGCAAGCTGAGCTGAAATGCAAAACAAGATGAAAGGAAAAATTGTGAAATTTTCACCTAAGTAAGCTCCAAGTCTTGTCTTTGTTAGTGATTGTTGGTTCCTTTTTTGACCTTTTGGGCTGGCTGCTATTGATAAGGAAGGAGAGCTGGGTCTAGCTCACTTTGCAGGATATGCCAAGAACCAGTCTATGTACAAAGCAAATAACACTCCAAAGGGCAAGATAGATATATCATATATATATATATATATATATATATATTCTTTGTTTTCATGTGTATCATGAAAACAAAGAATAAATACTACTTCAATAGACATAATCATGAGTAGAAAAGGTATTCTCAACAGGATGTTAACTATAAAGAGCTCAATCCCAACTTACACAACCTTATAACCTAATAAGGCTACAAATTTGACTGGTTTGGAATGTGAGTTAGAGTAGTTATCCTTAGGAGATTGTAGAGAGTATGCATTTAGGTTTTCTGAGGAAGGAAAATAATTCCTAGTGATGCATGCTATACACTCCTGTTGTGAATACCCTACTCTTTTTCTCTCGAGTGTCACTTTAGCCCTTTCTCTCTTCTATTACTAGCTCCTTTTTTTTTTCTTATGAATGCCTAGGTTATTGTGTCCCTCTATTCATGTCCGTTGTTCCTATTTATACCCCAAAATCATACCTATGTAATTTCCCCCTTTTACCCTTATTCTTTTCTAGTTCTCTATTTGCTGCAAACATTCATCCTTATTGTGTGATGTTTGTTACCCATGTCAGTCGGGCGTTCTCCTACTACCTTTTGACCATGTTCAATAGGATGCCATCCCACTACCCCCCCCCCCCTCCGGCCCACGTTCAGCCTTATACGCTCCCACTAAGGCACCTCAGCCCATTCCCCCACGATAGAGCAACCCCTCCCATTTTGGGTAAAAGCTAGTTTGCCATGGAGTCATCATTACTCTTTCTTCTTGAAACTGTAAAGGCTCTCATTAATTCTTTTTGTCCTCCTCTAGCATGCATCAGATGACTCTCACCTACTTCCTACCATTTTTGGCAAAGATGCTTTCCTAGCAAAGCATATTCCCAAAAGTGGTCTATGCGGAATATGAAATCTTTCCCCTCTCCATCAAGCCACACCCTCAGCATCTCGTCAGTGGGCCTTGATTTCCCTTGCATTGGCTGGGCTACAGGACAGCAAAGACCCCAACTTTGCTACATTTGTCTCCTCTTCAGGTTTGGTTTTTTTTCTTCTTTATACAATTACTACCTCTATCACTTGTTGTTACTCTTTGTTCCCTTTCATCTTTTTCCACCAAAGGAAGCTTTGGCTTCTCTTTCTCTTTTATATGGACGTTATGGGCTTTATGGGCCCGCTGCCTTTCGTTGGGTTTTAGGCCCATTGTTCTTTACTTTCTTATTTATTGCAAAGGGCCACCTTTAGCTTTAATCATTTTTCCTATTTTGCTCAAATGCTTTACCACAGAATTTGCTTTACTAGACCCTTTTAGAATCTATACTTGGGCTTTACTCTTCCATTCTTTAATTGGGCCTTTGGGCTTTTATTCCTTGACACATTTCTCATTTGCACTCTTCCTCCTAAGGGCCTCTTGAGCCTTATTTTCCAATGGGCTTTTGGATTATGGGCAAACCTTAAAAAATGGGTATCAACATTTAGCCCCCCTAAGCATGTGGGGTGCTTTGTAGCCACACATGTGAATCCTTCTTTTCTTTCCTTCACAAGGTTTTTTGAACAATCCCTATATCTTTATTATGTTCTCTCTCTTCTCTTTATTTCTCTTTCCTTCTAATATGTTGCGAACAGATCAGTCTTTCCAAGTTTCTTCCTTTAATTGCTATCTAGACATATAGCCCCTAGTTCATTTAATGTGTCGCCTATTTTATAATACTCTTCACCATTTCCTATTATTTCTCCCACCAACCCATACATATGTTCATTTCAACTCATCCTCTCTTCCCTTTCTCTTTGTTATTTCTCCTACTAACCCATACTTTGTTCATTTCAACTCATCCTCTCTTTCCATTCTCTTTCTCTGTCATTTTCTTCTCCAATAAATCTATATTTTTTCATTTTTTTCTCCTCTACTCATATCTATTTCCATGGCAACCCATCTCAAATGTTGGCTTTTCCTGTCGTAAAGGGAAAGAACCTTGTCATTGCTAATCCCTCTTCCTTGGGATCAAAGAAAGAATTAGAGGATGACCTAAACTAAAAGTTTCTTAACTAGGATCTATTTTTATCTAAGACCTTTAGTTAAACTTGCTAACTCCCTAGGTGTTTTTGTTCTATAGATTAACAGAGGGGAACAATCAAAATCAAGCTCTAAGAGTCCTTTGTGTGGGGTATTTTCGTCCCTTTTTCTTTAAATTTCTTTAGTTTCTATTCAATTTTTCTACTTTAATAACCTGATTTGTAGTGTAGGTTTATAACTTAAATAGTTTAGAAGCATGATAAGTTAGATAAGATGTAGTTTCTTTGAGTGTTATTTATTGCGTATTTAGGTAGGGATGTGCATGCATGCATATGCATCTCCATGAACATGAATACGCATGCTTATGCATGCGCACACATTTTCAACCCAGAATCCCAAAATTTTTGTTCTTTGACTTTTTCTCTGTCTTGATTAGTTTAAATGTATGTTTAAGTTCTATTTGAGTCAATTTTCACATGTTCAAGCTAGAGGTTAGTAGTATAACATGTTTGTATGCTTAATCTATTAGATTGATATTTAGGGCTTATGTGCTTTGGTGAACAAACACAAACATACATTTGAACATGAACATGCATGATGCATAAGTGTTGTAATGCAATAAGGTAAGTAAAGGTAAGTTATGCATGATCACATGAACACACATATGAATTCGATGATGTACATGATATGTTTTATAAATATGATGAGTTTGGTGATGAACATGGTGAATATGCTTGTTAATGATGATATGATGTTGTTTTCTTTGTGATGATGTGATGTTACTGCTTTATGATGATGATGTGGTTGCTGCCCTTGGTTATGTAATGTGTTATGTCATGAGATAAAGCATGAAATGCTTAGATGAATGGTAGGATATACCATGCCTAGATGAATGTTAATTAGGCTATGCATGTGAATGAAATAAAATGTTATGTTTAGATGCATGTTAGGACATGTATGAAATGCCATGTGATGTATGTGTTATACCATGCTTATATGAATGTCAGGGTGTATGCTAGATGCATGTTACTATGTGTGTGTGTGTAGATAACCTATTAGAGAAACCTTTGATGGAATTAGGATGTGGAATACAATGAATGGAGGCCGACCCACGGGTTGGGTAGGGTTGGGTGCCTAACACCTTCCTATCCACATACCTAAACCCTAGACACGTGTTATAGTAAGATCAGGCCCTCCCAAGGTAGTCAAAGGTGAAATGAGCCCTTAAGGCTCTAAAGACTTGTATCGCTCGAGGCGATGAGGGGCCAAAAAGGCGCTAGCCCGAGTGAAGCAAGGTGCCAAATTCTAAATATAGTTTTTTTACATATAGGGTTCCATTCTAATGTATTTGATGTATAAGAATACTATATAAATAAATCTAAATTTGCTCCTAGTGGATAGGAGCTGGTCTATAAAACCAGTTTTTAAGTTTGAATCCCAATAGAGCCTATGTTTGTGATAAAAAATTAATACATGCATTATGTATCATACTCATAAATCACCATTAAAAATTAGTATCCATCCAAATATCAACTAAGTCTGAATATTAAACCAAAATATTGTTCATAACTTCATATTAGAAAGATAAGGGAGTGTTGCTATGAGATAGTGAGTTCAAGAAGAAGGGTAAAGGAAAAAAAAGTAGTAGAGAAAAATAGAGAGGAGAGAGTTGTTGGAGACACTTAGAGTCTGAGAGAGAAGGGTAAAGAAAAGAAAAAACTAAAGGAATAAAAATATTACCTAAGAAGAAGAAAGAGCAATGCTTTGCTCTGAAAGTTGCTAAATAGTGTTGTTGAAGAGTGGTTCCTGAAGATTCTTTTGGATATTTTGTTTTATGCTTTTTTTTATATTAATTTATTTTAACTAGCAAGTGATAGCTCATCCCCACTGAAGGATAATAGGTTTAAAATCAACCTTGCAACCACTTAAATTTACAAAACATGCCATTAGTGGCTTTAAAAGCCAAAATTTACTAAGGCTCTCGCCTTTCACCTAATAAAAAAAATCTGAGTGAACGCCTAGGCTCCAAAGGCAAGCCCCTTGCTAAAGGCGCCTCACCTCAATGCCTTTGAGGTGCTTTTATGGCGCCTCGCCTCGCCCGGGCACCTAGGTGAGTGCCCAAAATTCTTGACTACACTAGTCCTTCCACAAGGGGCGCTCATATTTATGATTCCTAAACATAAGCTAGGTGGTAACTCCATTATTACCCTCCACTACGATCCACTTGGCCGAGGCATACTACCAAAAAATCAAACAACATATGGTATGGCCGCATTGTGGGTGCTTATGTGGGTGCAAGCGCTCATGACGAGTGGTTTCCTTGTGGCAAATACACCTTGACCTGGAGTGGATGGGGCGGAGGGTGAAAATGGAGTTGCCACATGGTTTAGGACCCTGAACCAAATTGGCATTTTGGGCCACTTACTTACATGCATAGGTATGCATACCAAATTATGGATACGAAGTTTGGGTATGGCTTAGGAAGGTGTTAGGCATCCAAGACTGTCCGGCTTGTGGGCTGGTCTTCATTATGTGTTGCTAGGCCATATTTAAATAAAGAAGTTATTAAAAGAGCCTCGATCCTTAACCTAAACATACATCATGCACTTAAATAAAATAACACACACAAGATATTAAATATCACACAATAACTGAAAAGAAAACACATTAAAATCATGATCAAACATATACTATTAATATGGAAAACTAATCAAACAAATAAACTCAAAAAGAAAAATATCACAAATAAACCAAACATGGCAAGATTGACCAAGTAAAATATGGAAAGCAAATAAACATGAATAATTAACCTAAGCGTAGTCAAACAGAATCAAAGAACCCATGGAAAAATGATTAAAACAATAAGAACAAGATTTTTATCAAATCTGGGTTTACGACTTTACGCATACTCAACTATGTGTATGCATGGTCAAAACCATGTGCACACATACTCGATGATACGTATGCATCCTTTAGCTCAGATTTGAAAAAAAATACATTTTTATATATTTAAACAAACAAAGATATTAACAAGTATGTTAAAAACCCTAAATATTAAACTAAGAACCAAATATAACTAACCTATAATCATGTTAACACATCAAACAAGAATCAAAACCATTAAACCAAAAAAATAAAAAAATAAAAAAAAAAATATTCAAACTAGCATCACATAACGAACATGTTAATATAACATAAGAATAAAATAAAGACACAAATAAAACAATTATAAAAACTATGTTAAGAAAACATGTGAATCATATTAAAAAAAGAAAGAATTTAAGGAAAGAATACTCATAATTGTTTAAGATTATGAGTTTATAGAGAAGAAAAGAATTAAAGAACACAATAGTTTTTAGGAATCACAACTCAAGAACAAAGTTTAATTGAAAAGGGTTTTGAAAACAAATTGGAAAACTAGTTTCTACCTTAGAACTAACTAAAGAGAGGTTTTTGAATTTGTAAAAAATGTACAAAGGTGCTGTGTATGAGTTTTGCTTCTTTAGTCTCTCGAGCTTTTGATATGGATATAGCATGCCTGAGTCCATTTCCAAGGAAGGGCTAATTAATGAAATTTGTAAGTTTCTAAGGAAGGGCTAATTAACTGTTACTTATACTACAAAAAATTTAAACCTTTATAGAATAATTTGAAGACTTGATCCAGGATGCTTGAGGCATTACATATATTCAACTATCAAACTTTTTCCATTTAAATTTTGAAAATGAACTATCAAAAAATTAGGGTTTAAGAAAAGATGGAGCAAAAAATAAACTCTCTCTAGCTAGGGTTTGGATTTGAGACATAATATGAGTATTTATACATTAAAACTAGGGTTTTCAGGGCTTTTTAAAGGTCTTTGGACATTCCCAAGAGTTTAGGGGCTGCCCCCCTTCAAAGAATGATGCTTTGGAGGCCCAAAAATCATGTTATGAAGGTTTGGAATCGTGGCTACGTATGCAGCTTTCATGCATGTGTATGCATGCTTCCCAAAAACCCTAATTTTGAATGCATTGTTGGCCCGACTTCAAATGGTCATAACTCACTCCATATAAACCCAAACATGCAAAATTTATGTTCAAATTGAAGCCTAAGATGTCTAATTTCCAATTAAAAAAATCTAACTTAAAAATGTTTTTTTGGATCAAACGTTATGGTTAAAATAGTGAGCAAATGCATTTTTTAGCATCGTTTTTTAAAACAATTTGAGCACTTTTGAGTTGTGATTATTTTCACACTATTGTGAACTCCTTAATTACACTTAGTTGACATATTTTAAGCTCATCATTAGGGTCAAGGACCAAAGATTATTAACGGGTACAAAATGAAGTGTCTACAGCTTGCAACCACACCCTTTTGTTCCACACGAGATTTATGTTCTCATTGAGCTAATCTTAGAACATTTGCGTTATATTTTAGCAAATGTACTGCACTAGCCATACTCCACACCTGAAAATGTCCTCCAATCAGATCGGCCCATCGAGGCGAGCCTTGGGTCCCAAAATAGGACAAAGCCCCACTTCCAATTCATGAAATAAGTAAATTAACATTAAAAGTAGTGGTCTTTCACTTTCACTTTTTGGCTCCCACTTATCCTACACCTCTCAAATCATTTCACAAGGTTCTCAATAGGGTCTTCTTTCCCCACTGATTCTGCCAAGCCCATTTCCTTGGCTAAAGTTTCCTTAGATATTAGTTAGGGACAGTGGGAATCTCGTTAATCCATTCATGTGTGTCACTAATTAGATGATGAGGCATTTAACTACGTCAATAGAATCATAGTTACTCAGGTTGTTTACCCGCGCTTGGTTGAATTTCTTCACTTTGACATGTAGAGAACTGGGTAAAAATTACATTGCCTAAGCATCCGTAGGGACCATTACAATGCATTGTTTTAATTAAATAATAGGATTCCCCTTGTACTTTCCAATTCTAAGTCGATTGTTTAACGCTTAAGGAAGACCACTAAGGTGGTCATTCCTAGTCCATCCCCCGACCAACACACGACAACCTACTTTCGCCGTGGGAGTAGCTCGAGTAGTCCACTGATAGCCAACGGGTTTGGGATTGGGACCCTCATGCCCAGCCCTTAGAGCCAATCCTTTTCCCGAGGTGTTACAAATCTATTTTGCTAACTTCCCTTTTCTACATTGTTCCATCAACCTAGAGGTTTTTCACCTTGGAGACCTAAAGCAGTTATTAGTACAACCATGCGTGGAAGGCACTTGGCTTTGGATTTTCAAAGGTCGTCGAGGGTGAACTAGACACCACATGATGCTTAATGCTCTTCTTGGACCCTACCTCCGGCTTATGGACACCCCAAGAAAGGAAAGCCTTGTTTAAGGGCCTTTTTTTTTATTTTTTTTATTTTTTTATCGTACGTTAGGTCCTTGGCGACGTGGCTCTTTGTGTGTATGTATTTCAAGGGAGAATTCTGTGTGTGTGTGTGTGTGTGTGTGTGTGTGTGTGTGTGTGTGTGAGGTCTCTTTTTCTTATTTTATTTTAGGAGTCGCCACCAATTATTGGTTTTGTATTAGGTGTGATTGATCACCTATTTGTCTAATTCTTTTTTTAGTTACCTAATTAACTAAAACCAATTCAAGGGTTATTAATTAATTAAGATAAACCAAAATCTCGAATAAAAAAATCTTGGACTCAGAAGTTCGATTACGAGTGGGAATAGTGTTAGGCACCCCACACCGCCTATCCAAGGGATAGTAGACCATTAAATTTTAATTCCAACGTTAAATTTTTAGTGAAAAAATTAGACACTTGGCATTTGGTCTTTGAAAAGGCTTTGTGTAAACAATGTGTGAGTGTGTGTGTGTATACATGTAAGTTTTTATTTACATATAACATATCATGTGAATATTTATTTCAAAGAATTATTTACAAACAAAGCATGTTAAATTATATGTACATAACATGTGAGAATTTACTAGGTTTCAAATATAATACATATAATTTAACATGTGATTATTATTTACTACATATTTAGTATGTGAATATGTACAACATAAAATAAGAGAGAGGGAAGGAAAGATGTCACCTTTTAGCAAATTTATCCTCCATTTTCTCAGTCTCATGCACAACATAATGAACCAAAACATTACTGCAAAGGGGAAAGGGGGGATATGTTAGCTTGATTAGTGGCTATCGGTTGAATGAAAACAAAACATAGACACAAACCTCTAAAATAGTGCAATTCCAAAGATTCAAAATAATGCACATGAATGAAAACCTTGAAAACTTACCTTTAAAAAGATAAGCAATTTCTTTTAGGAAAGCTCATGGCTTTCGGAAAAAGTTCATTTAGAAACTAAAGGTTTACCTCTTTTTTGGAAAAAGGGCTTCTCTTTATTTTACATTAAAAAAAATGGTGAAGGTGTTGATATTGAGGAAAATGAATTTGGAACACAAGTATTTTTTACAAGAAAAGAGTCGGTTTTTTTTTTTTTTTTTTTTGAGAAAATGGGGTCCATAGTTTTATTGAACACCAAGATTTTTCTTCATTTTTTAGGATAGAAAGAACTTGATTAAAGGTTTAAACATTAAAGACCATTCTATTTTAGGAAAAGGATTTTCCATGGTTTTAGTGAAAACTATGTTTTTATCCAATTTTCAAAGAGGGTTAAACTTTGTTTGTTTGTTTGTTTTTTTTTTTTTTTTATAATAAGATAACCAAAAAGTTTTCAAGAAAACAAAGTTTAAGTTTGAAAATCATTTGTAACAAAGATTAAAGCAAAGAAAGCAACAATTTATTTGGAAAACATTTTTAAAACCCTAATTGAAACATGAGAAACTGGTTGATTTATAGTTATTCAAGTAGTAGATACCATCATGCAAATTATAACTATGGTTTTGAAACACAGATTGTTCAAAGAATCAAAAAAAGGGAGAGGTTAAAAATTTGTGAGATAGAACCGAGGTCACCATAATGACATCATAACTAAGTTAATAATTATATGAAAGATAAATAAAGATATTAAATTAGTAAAAATAGAAAAACTTGACTAAAACAGTCCCAATAAATATAGAGATCTACCTTTCAAAAATATTTTTCATATCATAACTTTCATAAGGAAGATAAGAAATATTAAATCTTAATCAATCATAAATTAGATATCAAGTTTCTTATCAATGGAGTTAATACCGTACCATAAGTCGTTTCGCTTTGGTGAGATGATGAAATATTTCTGTACCAGCCACTATCGATGTACCATTTTGGGATTATTACTATATATATATATATATATATATATATATCTTCATTAACTTATACATACATATGAAATTAATATACTTAACATTTTTGTTAGAGCTCAATATGCTACTCTTTTTATGCAGGCCAAACAAATATTCTCTCCAAACTAGCTTGGAGAGAAACTCTTTAAACTTATCATATATCCTTTTTTTAGGTGTAAATTTTGAAAACCGTTGAATTTCATGTTCCTTATATTCCTAACATGCATATCATATTTCATTCAAATTGAATGTTATTTACTATTCGATCAAAAAACTTTTTTTATACACAATTTTAGATCACAAAAACTTGAAAGTTTAACATTTCTTTGAGGACATATCACTTGATCTTTGATCTTCTTAAAATTTTACAAGCACGAATGATATAATAAGAACATACAACACAACAGCTAAATTTTTAAAATTTATACTCAATATAAAGACATAAGAGAAGTTTGAAGGGTTTCTATCTAAACAAATAAATAAAGTGGTTGATAGCTACGCCAAGCATTTAGTATAATTTAAGAGGAAATTGGTTGACAGCCAAGCATTTTATGGGTGACCGTGACAGTCAAGACTCAAGGCAGCAATTCAGAATCCAAGGACTATAGAGTACGAAAATGTAGAAACTGCAAAAAAAACGCAGAGAGAAGAAATGGTGATGCAATCTCAAGGTCCGACAACATCTCATAGTAGTTGAAACTTCAACAATGGGTGTAATTACCAAAATTATAAAAATTAAAAAAAAAAAAAAAAAAAAACAACTTTTACCTGATGCTGTGAGAACTGTCCACTGTTTTCAAACCCCAAAGGTTCAAATGCAATTTGCACGGTGCACTTCTTTTTTCTTTTCTTTTTTTTGCATATGCCGGTTTTGGAGTTAAAAGAATCATCTTGGTGAACGGTTCTTGGTTAATCAAGTCAAATCATACTGTTCGGTCTGAGTTTCACAACCACGACTATAATTAATTTAATGAGTCATTCACAGTTTCATAGTCTGAATTAGTTCATACTTACACATGCATGACTTAATCTTTGAGACAAGCATATGACTATTAGCAGGAACAACCGAGGCTCAAGCAGGCCCGAGGGAGTGGAAGGACACAGATGGGCGCATCAATCATGTAGGGGCTTGGTATGTTGGCAGAAGGAGCCAAAGACCCCACATCTACAGAAAATTCTACATCTGAGACCATAAGTACGCCCACTTAGTCCACGATGGCAATGCATGATCCGTAAGGCACACATTGGAAACGTGGACAACTTTGAGATCTTGTCGACACCCCATAAGGAGCATCGATTAGGAATGTAAAAATTAGAGGGGAAAATGTCTTTCAAGTAGGTATGAAGCACAAAAACCCAGATTGAGTCCAAGGCATCAACTAACGCTTGGATCAAAACTGACGGGGAGCATGCAAGATAGTATGATACACAAGCACAGAGCCTGCCGAGCCATACAACCCTGCCATCACTCACACCATCACGTACACTAGACCAAAACACCACCAAGCGAACCACATCATGACAAGCCACAAGGCTTACCAAAAGCAAAAGGAAGCATCCGAGTGGCACCGATTCTGCAGTCTGCACTGCTTGGCATGAAAAGTTGAAACAACCCAAAGGCCCACGTCGGAGCAAAGCCATGTAAGCTTGATGGCCACCTTAGGCTTGTTATTGCATGCCACTCAGCAAAAAGAATACCATCCGCCTTGCTATAGTGATGCCCAGGCAATCCCAAGAATACAACTCGGCCCCCACGAAGCCACCACCGACAATGGAGGAGGCGCCTTCCCTGCTAATGTCAAGTTTCATTTAAAAATATACATATAACTCGATTTTGTTAAAATCGAGTCTCTAAAACAATAGCATTCTGCTAAGTAGTTTCAAAACAGGGACATTATACTAGATATTTTAAAAAATAAGAGTAAAAGGCTAAAAGCCTATTTTCCCCCAAGATCATGAGAGGGGATGATGGTCTAAACTTCCTCACCTAGGGAGCTCTTAAGGTTTGTTTGATTGGGAGATGAAAAAGTAAAAAGATAAAAAATATTTTAATTTTCTCTTATTGTGTTTGGTTGAGAGGATGAAAAGATGAAAGTAGAATATATAATTTATATAAATTTACTCTTATATCTCTATTATATAATTTAATAAAATAATTTTTAATCATTAAATAATAATAAAAATTTACTCCTCCATTCACTTATATATATATATATATTTATATTTTGTGAATCAAAATAAAATCACCATTTAATTAAAAAAAACACCGTTAATTAAAAAAAAAAGTAACAGTTGATTAAAAAAAAAAAAACGAAGACACGTTAATATGGAAAGAATGAACCAAAAAAATAGGGAGGGAGTGAGAGACATACGTGGCATGCAAAAGAGAGAAGAAATGAGGGGTTGGTGATAGGTATTAATTAGAGGTAATTTTATCATCAATTGCATCAACCTTCCACATTTGTCTTCTCTCCAAAATAGAGAGATCAAATTTTAGTGGGCCAGGTATGTAAGTGCCTAGGCCTCACCAAAATCCTCAAACTTTTTTTTCCTCACCAAACAACCTAAAATTCTATTTTCTCACATTTATTTTCTATTTTTCTTATTTCATCTCCAACCAAACATAGCCTTAGGCTAATTACTAGTTAGTTTGTGGAACCATTAATGCGTTGAGAAAAGATGGAGGCATATTTTTTCAAGCAAATCTTCACATTTTGACTTGATTTTTTGTACACACCTTAAAAGAATCCAATTGTGAAGTAGGAAAATTTTTAGCCCGGAGTCAAACTTAATTATTTTAAAAATATATATATTTCAGAAGCCGAAAAATATGACAAGTCCAAATTTTTTATAGATGTAGTTAATGTCGTGAATTGGTAGCATCTTACTGTAGGATGGAACTATCACGGGGAAGATAGAGCACCAGATTGAACATAAACAAAATACAAGTCAGCAAACTGAGCTGAAATGCCAAAACAAGATGAAAGGAAAATTCTGGAATGTTCACCTAGGTAAGCTCCTAGACTGCACGCTATGTTAGTGATTATTGGCGCATACACATTCTGATTGAAACCAGAGTAAAAAATCTAGTTCCTTTTCTAGTGCAAGAAGTGAGATTCTTTAAAATCTCTCTAAAAATAAAATAAAAAACCTTTATCTACGGCTTGTGTTCATTCTTTGGATTTCTGTGTTTGAGTACAAAAAGATTGATATCAATCTACAAAAATAAATGAATCCTAATAGAAACATAAAAGAGAACAAATCAAAACACAATGTACACCAATTTCTATACCAAAAATAAATAAAAATTGCAATAACATTACATCTTCTTTTCTCGGGAGCTAGCAGTAAATCTTTTATCAATACACTTTCAGCCTTCAAAATTTGGCCTACGTTTGATTTCCATCCTCCAAATTTGGAAAGTTAAAATATATTCCCTGAAATCTTTAAAAAGTGTCAATTTTCCTTACATCCATCTGCTGTCAAAATTTATGCCGGGCCCCTCTGCCATGTTTGCAGTTCCTTTGAAGGAAAACAGATGAAGGACAAAATCAATACTTTTAAAAATTTCAAAGACAAAACAAAAGTGCAACATTTTCAATTTGGGGGATGAAAATCAAACTTGGACCATATGAAGGCGATAATTTCAACCATGTTTCAACAAAAACCTACTCTGAAAGCGTACATACACAATCTATCCAGACTTGCCACTGTTCTGAATTCTTTCTGGTTTTTCTTGGTCCTCTGTTTCCTTTGTTTCAGTTTCTGACCTGGACTGTTCATTTTCAAATGGTAATACAACTACAGGTGCTGCAGGCACCATGTCCCAACGTTCCTTCAAAAACTTTCTGAATCTCTTAACCATTTCCATCCTGAACTCTAGCTCCCGAGTGAAGAGATCAAAGAGAAGAAAAGCAAGAACATACTTGAAGGGGACAACAAACAGAATGGTTGCAGAAGAAAAAAGCACCAGTGCAACCTCAGCAGTTATCTGATAAGAGTTTAAATAAATATAATTCATCACATCACAGCCAGAGTAAAACTCAAAAGTTTTTTTGTTTCTTTCTATTTCTTTGCTATGTAATAAAGAGAGTGGGGCTGATGGGGTTCAAACCCCAGCGCCCAGGCACCACAAGAGATGCTGGAACCATTCAGGTATCCCTAAACCCCATACTAAGTGATTGTTTGGATAGCGCGTCCAACGTCCAACGTTTTTTTGTGGGTCCCATGCACTCTTCACAGGACCCGTAAGTACCTTTTTCAAAAAAACAACTTTAAAGGTTAAAACTGGGTCCCATGGTACTATTCACATATTTAAAAATTATTTTACTACAGTGTTTTCAGTTTTCAGTAATAAGTGATATTCAAACAAACCCTAAAAATGAAAAGTACAAACACTATTGTCTCAAAAAACTAACAACTGCCACAATAGTCATCATGTCAAAAATAATATAAGATTCCAATCACTATAAAGTGAGTCTTTTGAGAGAGAGAGAGTAAAGCCATAACTAAAAGCCTGCCTCTAAAGAGACAATTTTTACAGAAAGGCAGAAACTGTGTCTTAAAGACACGGTTTTAGCCATAAAATCATGATCTCAAGACACAATTTTAAAGCAGCATCAGATTCCCAATTAACAATCAAACTGCACTATTTCTACCAAAAAAAAAAAAAAAAGAAAAAAAAAGAATGGTATTATTTCAACAAAATCCCCAAGTCACGCATGTTAAAAAAGGCCACATGAATAGAAGAGAACACATTTTTGTCCACCATATGTTAACCAGTGTAATTAATTAAAATTTTCTTCAACTTGAAAATTGTGTATCAATAAAACAAGGTACTTGTAGGTCAAGCAATATGGTAAATCAAAGGGAAAAAGAAAAAAAAAAAGTAGACATAAATGATGAAGTTTGAAAACAATTAACATGCAATTTGATTGATAAAATTAGCAATTATCATGAATCAGCACTTTTTTAAGACAAGAAAATCACTGAAACAATATATCATTTGGGTCATATACGGAAAATACTAAACTAACCAAATGTTTTTAACTAGTCCACCCCAATAAATGCCATAATTTCAGTGAAATCTTTGAGGATTATTTCTGCTACTTCTACACCTCACTTTTGGTATTCCTTTAGCACCTTTAACCTTTGAACTTGAATTTAAGGTTGTTTTCTCATGGAAAAGCAATACATTAACTGCAAAACAGTTTATGAGGTTTTCATGGATGTTCCCAAGGAATATTGATGAAGGGTTATATATTGAATGTGTTACGTAGGCTGAAAAAGAGAAGATTGAAAATAAACACATCCTGCTAATTGTGTTTCCTACAGAGCTATATTTCAGAACAAAATAGACATTTATTTCTGGCATAGCAACATATTTTGTCGAAAGATGATACTAAACAGCAGTAAATACATCAGGTTTAATGTGCAAGTCAAAAAGACAGGGAAAAAAAAAAAAAAAACATTCAAGTGACATCAATACAGCATGTGTTGTTAAATGCATAATTTTAACAAGATCTCTCACTAGTGACAAGTGACAATGTACCTGCGGCTGACCTGAGAGGAGAATAGTACGTATTTTTAGTAGTGTGACATTCAGATTCTGCAAATAGTTCTCACAGTCACGCATGGCATCTTTTATGGCCATAATCTTTTGAATAGTATTTGATGGTGGCTGGTCATGGATAGTAACTTTCCCAAATGATCGTCCAAGGCGGCCCTGCTCCTTCAGCCCCTTCAATGTTAGCATGCTAGCCGCTATAATCATCAAGGCCATGGGAAATATATATGAAAGCAAATTTCTGAAAACAAAATCAACACCGAGCTTAGGTTACAATCATAGAGTTCAAATTTTCAGAACATATAAAAACAATCAACAAAGCAAGATGCAAAGTACTTCCTCTGTCCCATAATGACTGGCTCAATTGAAAAATGCACAAATTTTAATAAATAAAAAAAATCAATTCAAAACAAAACATTTTAGACTTTCAAAATTTGTCAGTTTAGAAAAAGTAGTTGGATAGGCAAAAATACCATTTTTCTCCATACATTTTGGGGTCACGGTAAATTTGATTCCTACATTTTTTTAGCAGTCAATTTGGTCTCTGTTATTTTCAACTTGCTGTAATTTGGTCCCTACCATCAACTTACTAACAGAAATTGACTCTATAAGTTGAAAATAAAAAGGACAAAATTGACTACTACCAAAATGTAGGAATTAAATTGAAGGTGACCTTAAAATTTAAGGACCAAAATGGTATTTTCTCCTAATGAAGGAAAAGGAAATAAAAATAATGGTTTTGACTTTTGGATAAGGACATACATAACGAGACAAACAAAAATGCAAATTGTGCCACTAATCATAGGATGGAGGGAACATCTGCTTTCAGTAAAATACAATTGCAACTTTTCTAACATTAGGAATGTCATATAAGCAAGAAACTATTATCATTTCTGATTAAAATCTAACATCACGCATTGCCTTGTGAAATAGGAAACAAAATTTCAGTTGTAAAGTCATCTACCAGCTTAGAACTTCATTTTTTTTAAAATTATTAAAAGAAAATTTCTACCTGAAAATTATTGTATATGCAAATGCAAGAAAAGAAATAGTCAAGTATGGTTCCTCCCAGTGCCTAAGCTTTTCAAAATTCTTGGCGATTATTGTCAGAGGAAGGACAAGTTCCTGCACAAGGACAAAAGGCCAATAGTCTTCATCTAATTATGATGCAATGATTCAAGGGCAAGGGCAAAACAACTGTAAGCAATATAAAGTAACTGCAGTGCAATAACTGAAATTGCTGCTTTATTCTAATGTAAAACATCAAATACGAGGGGAAAATTTGTAATAATGCATTTAAGTTATTAGTATAGATATTTTGCATGTGTTAGGATAAATTAATTAACCCTAAGCACACTTCATGAGAACATGGTATTAGAGCAACAAAATCAAATTCACCCACTACTGCTAACTCTGACGTCCACCATCAACTTTGGCATTCTCCATCACCAGTGACTACAGTAACTGAAACCATTGGTGCCCACAACTGCAGCCATAACCATAGCCATACCGTAAAACAAATCAAAAAAAAAAAAAAGGATAAGAAATATAATAAAATGAAATAAAACCCACACACAAAAACTTCGTGACTTCGACAAAGGCTCCCTGTAGCAATTACAAGAGAAAAACATCACCCAACCCAGTTGAGTTAATGGGTCAATCTGACCAACCCCGACAACCTGAAACTTGGGGTCTCTCGACCCAGCAAACCAAATCCTGGTGTCTTGAATGAAAAATCCACAATAGTGATTGCCGGAGATCCACGGAAACTCATCTTTTGAACTTTTGTTGTGACCCCTCATGCTATAATATGTTCTGATCTATGCACTTGAAGTAATGTGATACGGCTGGCTGCAGTGCAATTGAGGGTGAGTTGAGACACTAGCAACATAGATTTTAAGATTACTTCTAGGTTGGGCTTTTTTTTAATAATTAGATGTAGCCTGGTTTTTTTTACCAACTGCCAAACTTATTTGGCAAGAGGCCAAAGAGTTGTACTCTGGTATTAGTAATTCTTATTTCCCCTATGCTTTTAATGGTCTGTCTTTGGAAGATATTATACCAAATTTATATGAGAAGAACTCAAACTTTATCAACCCATTTCATGTCATGTTCAAACCATGCAAAAACAGAGATTGTGTGCAGGTAGCTCAATTTCTCTTGGGCTTACCTACAACCTTTGATGTTGTGAAATCATAATTCTTATTTAAGTTTTTGGTATACAAAGCTAGTCCTCCTTATCTGATTCTGGTACCGTCACATTGCACTCTAGTGATTAACATGCTTTTCTCACCTCAATGGGGAGTGGTATAGGTTGCCTTGGTGGTGGTAGAGGTTGTAAGCGAGGGGGAGGAGGTCATGAGAAAGGACAAGGTCCTCGCAAATATATGTATTGTCATGGTGAAAATCATACTACACAGTTGGGATCTTCAAGGTAAAACTACAGCTCATCAAGTCAATCTTCAAGAAGACAAGCATGCTTCAGTTCCTTTTTAGTGCCAAAGTGGTGTATATTCCTCAAGAAGAGTATTGTCTCTTGTGTCTCTACAGTCTCAGTCAATTGCATCTCCTTCTACAGCAACTTCAGTTCAGAGATAGATACTCTCATCGCTTGAATTGCCACTCACGAACCCTGGGTCATTGACTAGGGAGAAACTGATCATATAACTGGTACTACAAGTTTGCTTTCTGATCTTGAAAAGCCAACTAGTCTTCACCATGTTAGGTTTCTCTCAATCACTATTGTATCTGGTTTGGACACTGCTAACCCCATCCTTGTCTTCAATGTTATATTCCTTAAATTTTTAGTTAGTCTAGCATCTATTAGCAAACTTTTTAAAGCACTTCACTGTTTTTTTCAGGATCTCCTAACGGGGAGAAAAATTGGAAGTAGACATGAGTCTGATGGTCTGTACTATCTGGATTCATAATTCTTCTCATTCAGTGGCCATTCAGTCATCTGTCTCTCCTTTTCAGCATCATTGTCTGCTTGGTCATCCCTCTCTTCAAACCTTAAAGTTGCTAGTTCCATCATGTTGTCAAATTGAGTCCTTATAGTGTGAAGCTTTTTAGTTAAATAAACAACATCTAGTGACTTGTGCGTCTAGACATGAAAGAGGTTTTAGTCATCCTTTTCACCTAGTTCACTTACACGTTTGTGGTCCAATAAAAGTCCACTCATATTTGGGGCTTTGGTGTGTTTTTCTCTTCATTGATGATTTCTCTAAAGTCACTTGGTTTTAACTTATGAAGAAAATGTCAAAGTTGTATTCCATTTATAATTTATTTGTATAGGGAAATAAATACAGACAAAGTTTGGCTACAAACTTAATTGTAGCCAATGGTTACAAATCCATTTAATATCTTTCTATTGGATGTAAATTTTGACAAATCCACCATTAGATTACATTTTTTTCTTATATCCTCCATGCTTACAAAATTTCCAAAAGATCAATAACTATGTCATCAATCAAAATATTAAATTTCAAGTTTATATAGTCTAAAATTATACATAAAAATAAGGTAATAGATCAAATAGTAAATAACATCTGAGTGGCACAAAATTTGATATGTGTATGAACATAAAGAACATGCAATCTAATAATTAGATTTTCAAAATATATAGTCATGTTAATTTTTTTAATGGAAGTTGTAGCCAAACTTTGTCCAATAAACACAACTTGATTTAATTAGTGTTTTTTGTCCTAAAAATGCTCGAGAATAAGTTCATACTGTTTTGTCTCAATTTCTTGATGACCATGGTGTATAAGCAGGGATTTCAATGTGTTTTGATTCCACATGGAAAGAGTAGGGGCTGATGTGTTTACGGCAGCAATGCATCATTTTTCTGATTTTATATATGCACATGGATTAGTATATGTTCCACTAGAAGGAGGTAATTTCATGTGGTCAAATAATTGTGAGATTGCTTCAATGTCGAGAATTGACAGGTTCACTTTTCACGCCTAATTGGGAGGAGCGCTATTCCTCGTTGTCACAAAGAAGTTTATCCATGCTTTTATCAGATCACTTTCCTATTTTATTGGATTGTAGTAACTGGTCATGCCTAATTGGGAGAAGCGCTATTCCTCATTGTCTGAAACTGATCACCTGGGTGCTCATCCTGCTGATACTCCTATGGATTCTGCTGTTAAACTTGATGGCAAGAAAGGTGAACTGTTTAGTGATGTTAGTCGATATCGCCGCTTGGTTGGGAATTGAATTATCTTACTGTGACTCGTCCTGACATTACTTATGTGGTTGGTGTGGTTAATTGATATATGCATGCTCCTCAACAACCTCACTTTAATGCTGTCTGTCGTATCTTATGTTATCTGAAAAGGGCACCTCGACGGGGACTTTTGTACAAGCCCTCTCCTTCTCTGTCTGTGACAGGTTTTAGTGATACTAACTGGATTGGTAGTCGTTTTGAACGGCAGTCCACATCTGGCTATGGCTATTGCACCTTTGTTGGTGACAATCAGGCTGCTATTTATATTGCTAGCAATCTGTGTTCCATGAACGTACCAAATATATTGAGTTTGATTGTCATTTCATTTGGGATTTAATGATGAAGAAACAGATTGTCACCCTGTTTGTTCGTTCGAATGATCAGTTGGGTGATATTTTCACCAAGCCTTTAGCTCATGCCTCCTTTCAACGACTATCTTTCAAGCTGGGCATGTTTAATATGTATCCTCCCAGCTTGAGGGGAGTGTTAGAGCTATTTTCTTGTTACTTGCTCTATTAGCATATTAATAAGGATACTTGTGTAAGGTGGAGGCTGATATATTAATGCCTAAACTCTCCCTTTATTTTCCCCTTCCTCTTACTTCTCTAACCTGATTTTCTATAGTTTACAATTTAACTAAATGCTTATAATTTGTGTTCTTGATTGTATTGATCCCCAGCTGTATAATAGATCGTGTATACTTGGGTGACTCTTTTTTAATGTTTGAATAAAATTATCATTACTTATCAAAAACAAATCTCCCAAAGGTGATTAGATGTTCCCTTAGAAAAGCATCTAGAAACCTACAGAACCAATAAAAGTAGCATTCTTCCTTTAGGCAGCTTCATTAGGGAAAATTCTAACAAAAAAACTTGAGAAAATGTAATTATTTTCTTGTGAGTTTGTGCTGTATGTGTCAAAGAGACAGAGAGAAAGTGCATCATTTGTTGTTGCACAGCCCTATTGCCAAGGATTTATGGAATTGGTTTTTGCAATTATTGGGGTTTAGTGGGTGATGTCTAGGAGGTTGTTATCTACTAGTGAGTAGGCAAGGCTGTTTTGATGGCATTGCTATAGGGGGGTTTGGAAAACCATTCCTCATTGTTTGATGTGGTGTATCTGGAGAAAGAGAAATGAAAGAAAAATTGATGATGTTAGAGGTCAACTTTAGACGAAAATGCATTTTATGAGGAATTTATTCTAGTGGTTATTGGACATCTAGTATGCCACCTAAGTATTTGATGTTTATTTTCATGATAAAATTATTACTTATCAAAAAGAAAAGTGTTCCTAAATCCTATTGGAGCGATATTGTGCTAATTGGTTATCTTATCAATAAAATTCCCCCAGCCTTGGTGTTCAAATCCCCTTTATTGTGTTGGCTCATGATAAAACCTTATTCCGCTTATATCTAAAAAAATTTGGGTGTGTTTTACTTTGTTTAAATATTAGGCCTCGAAGGTGAAAAACTAGAATACCAAATCCTCACTTTCTTAAAATTTATTTTTCTCACATACTTGTGAATGCAAAAAGGGTGCAATATTATTGTCCTAAACTCAGTCATCATTTTGTAAGTGATGATGTCACCTTCCTTGAAACTAATTCATATTATTCCCTCCTCTTTCTCAGGATGTGATAATTCCTTCTATGTCTTCCCTGATTGCAATTGGTATCTTCCTGTTCTATTCCTGATAGCTCTCATTCGATTAAGGCTCCCTTAAACCTTTAAAGGTGTGAGCCTCCTTCCCAAAATGGATATCCCTTTTTGATTCAGATATCTTCCCATTTCTTTCACAAAGGTATGGTTACTTATACTTCTCACTCTATTTTTCATTATGTTTCTTGTACACATTTATCTCCCTTATTTAATGTCTTTACCTCATTTGTATTTTTTCTGGCTATTCCCAAGTCTATCCAGGAGGCTATGTCTATTTCAGAAAGGACAACTATGGAAGAAGCGATGATAACCCTCCTGTTGTGGAGAAAACGTGCCTTGGCTTTGTTAACTAAACCCTAACACATAAAATATTATTCATATATAACACAGTACTGTGATAATACTGTTTTGCCCTTAGCATTATACCCATAACACCATGATTAGAATTGTACTTGGGACTTGGTTACTCTTCAATTAGAAAATTCAATTGTTTCTTTTTGTTAGGTGTATATTATAAAGTATTTGCTAGATAGTTTCGTTGCTTTTCGCTAGGTGTATATTATAAAGTATTTGCCAGATGGTTCCATCAAGCATCTGAAAGTGTGCCTAGTTCCAAAGGGGTATACTCGGACTTATAGGGTGGATTACACGTACCATTTTCCCAATTGCAAAAATTTATTTGGTTTGGATTTTATCCTTGGCTCCTAATCTTGGTTCGCCTTTATTTCAGTTGGACATTAAAAATGCATCCTTACAAGTGATTTGCAGGAGGAAGTGTTCATAGAGCAACCATCAGGGTCGGTTGTTTAGGGGGAATTTGTTTGGTGAGGTATGCAGATTAGGTAAAGCTATCTAAGGCCTTAAGTAGTCTCCTATAGCTTAAATTGGTAACTGGTGAAGCAGCAACAAGGTTTAGGCTTTTCTGCTGCCAACCTGATCGTTCTGTCTTCCACTTCTACAAGAGCAAAGACCTTATTATTGGTCTATTTTGATGATATAATTACCACCACAACATCAACTCATGTAACCTGAAAACTAAACTTCTGACTTCAACAAAATTATGTCCATCTAGAAGAGGAATCAGCCCATATTAGATTGACATAATGCTAAGGAAAAATATTTTAGACTAAATGATGCATGCTATTGTAGAGTAATCAAAGAGATGGCTAGACAAAGTATTGCTAAATGGTTTCCTATTCTTGTGATTCAAAAACTACTCAAAGGAAAGGACTAAAGGAGAAATACAGGATCAAGGAGAAATACAAATGTAAAAGAATATATTAAAAAATTGTCAAGTGACCAACCTTGAAAAGATCAATGTTACTAGGTATCCCTTTAAGCATTGCAGCATCAATTGTAGCCTGAGTTTTCTCGACCACATGGTATTTTTGTTTGCATGTTTCTGTTGCTCTTTCTTCAAGAGTTGCATCAGCCACAACTAGATTTTTACTTAATACCACCCCTTGTCTTATTGAAGAGTTATTCCAGAAAGTAGTCGAATCATTGGAAGCCCAAGACAGAGATCTCATCCACTTCTGTAAGTAAACACTTCCATCTATGTCAAACACATGGTTATTTCTTTCAAATACCTCATCAGAAGGCCTTGCTCCTCCAGTTGATTGACTGCCTGCCTCCATAAATTTTGTAACTAGTGGTCCACCCCAAAATTTTACAGCTAAAGTTTGACAAACAACATGACCATAGGGTGCACACTCTAAATATGTGAACTGAACAAGTTTGGTGGGATCATCTAATAACTTCCGCATAAACTGAAGGGCCTGAAGTCTCGCTATACTATTAATAGCACTGACAGTAGCTCTCTCCTTTCCTTTAAGAGCACCATACACATGAAACAAAGATTCATCACCATCCTCTGGTCCATACTCACGCATGAACTTGTGTAAAGCAATAACTTCACCTACAAATGCATGCCAGACATCTCGCCTCATTTCACCTCCCAAGTCAACAAATTCCAGGACCCACGATTTTGACCTAAATAAAAACAAACAAAATGTGTATTATTCTTGTAAGTAGATGAGATATTTATAAGAGAATTATGCAGCTTGAAGCAAAGACTTCTACATAAAAAAAACTATTACAAACAAAACAGTGTTTATAAAATGATATCAAACCCTAAAGCTAGAAGAGAAAGATGATGATATGTCCAATCATATCAAGATCTTGATAAATCCAATATTCCAAATAATCATACCACTACCCTATTATAGAAGTTTGAGATAAGATGCAGCAGACATGATTCAACATCTCACTCACAATATCACAGTATTCCTTGTCATAATTTCCTACATTCACCTTCAAATACATGAGGATTTCATTCACAGGTTTATCATTATCAAAGATGTCCAACATTGTTTCGGAATGTCACATTATCCTTATGAGTTGGCTCTGTGGTCAAATTTTCCAGGAGGTGGTCAACTAGATGGGCAATATATAGAGAAAATATTATTTCCTTGAAAAGACAGAAAAGTAAACAGAACAAAGCAGAAAATGTTAGGCCAGAGGGCAGGGAGTGACCACCCCCTGAAGTGTTCATGCGACAGAAAGGATACTTAAAGCTAGGTCAACACAGTTGATAAAATACTATGTGGAGAAATACGGCTTCAAAATACTGGCTTGACCCTTTAATTGTTTGCTAACTATTACAATGACCTTCAAAAACCTAAACAATCAAGATAAATTGATTAAATTTATTTTGAAAAATCCTAATATCATTACAATCCTAATCTATAAAATTGAGAAGATATACACTGATAATGATTTGATGAATCCCTTTTTTTTATTCTCTTCTTTTCTTTTTTTTTCTTTTTTTTTGTGTGTGTTGTGGTGGTGTGGGGGGGGGGGGGGGTGGTCTGAATAATTTGATATATCTCACTCACTCTATTACAATGCACCAGATCAGATTTTTCCTATATACCAGAGACGATGTCCAGGAGTAACATAATGAGTGAGATACGCTAAATCATGTTAAACATTAGTATGGATCATTGTCATTAACATTAGGTTTGATTTCATTTCATTTCCAACTGCAGCTCTAGCATATCCCCAGAAATGATTATCATAAGCAATTAATTTTATAAAGCTTCCCTTTAAATTTGAGTGTGCTACTAGAGTGGGTTATAAATTCTGCCCTAAGTTTTCCCTCCCATGCTTCCACCCCTCTAGCAGTTGGCCAAGGCTGAGCCCATCAACTGAAAAACATTTTTTTTTTCTTGAGTTTCTTATTACTCTTCCTCGAAGATGACAAAAAATCAAGATCAGGGGTAACCCAATTATCTATTTTCAGATAAGTAGGTATCCATGTTATCTGTGAAGCACTTAGATAACAATTGATAGGTTGATCTAACTTCATCATGTTTTTCTTGTAGTTGCTTTATTTGACAGAAGAAGAACATGAAAGAAAAAACTTGTAGGACTAGAATAACTCAGAATACTTGGTTTTATGAGACAAATGGTTGCACAAAGAAGCTTAAACCCACTAAGACACATATTTTCAATTCCATAATGCATATCCTTTTGCAACTCTCACACTCTTCAACAATCATTGGAAAATATATTGCTGGAACAAGACAACAATCATGGTCCAAATTCTAGATTCCAATCCCCATGAATTTAGAGAGAGAGGCAAGTGTCCATAAGAGAAAAAAGAGAAATGTAATGATGGGGATTTCTTTTGAATGTTAACAACCGTCAAAGAGAAATATAATGATAAGGTTTCCTTTCTGGCCCAAGGCAGGTAACCATTCTAAATAAGCAATCCAGAGTAAGTTATAAACTTTGAAAGATTTTTGGTCCTCAACCAATCATGTGTCACCCAATATACTTCAACAAAAGTGTAAACATACACAAATATCCTAACATATACATCGAGAGAGATAATGTGTCCTTACTTTCGTAAGGCCATTAGAAAGGCATATTTTTCACAAATTTCTTTACAACACATCATTTGCAATTAAGGAATTGAGTTGAATATTTTACATAACATGCAAATTACAATTAAATATAAATTCTAAAACAATAAAAGATCTAGTGACTCAGATAAATGAACATTCACAATAACAATTGTACCAAGTGACAATTTTGAACTGCATGAAACCAAGAAGAGCAGATTCTTTAGAAACCTACTACTGCTTATGGTATCCTTCCACATTCCTTAGATTCAGTTCAAATATGCTTTAGCAAAAATGAAAAATCAACCACCTCCAATTCATTTATATTTCAACCAACCCTGCTCAAAGTCAGTGCATTATCCTATCAGGATTTGCTAACAACCAATTTCTGATTGTTACTGCTCTCCTTGTGTGTCTTGTAACAACGTCCACTTGTTTCTTTCTTTCTTTTTCTTTTTCTCTTTTTTTAATGACATAGGAGAACTTCACTCAAATTAGCTGCACGTTATAGAGCATACTATACAGCAATCCTCACTATTAATCAAACTCCTATGAGCAACTGACCCCACCCACCAGAACCAATTACCGGGTAATCCAGAGGCTTGTCACCCCTAACAGGCTAAGCAGTTTATCCTCATACCCAGGAGGCAATGTCCACTTGTTTCTTGAATTCCTTTCTTGAATGAATTCCTTGGTAAGGTAATTTTAAAAAAATCCTACTAGTGAATAGCTAATTTATATAAAGAGAGTTTCATTAATGGAAGTCCCTAGCATAAAACCAAACAGATCTGACATGTATTCTTGATTTGATCTCTACTTCAGTCTGTCCCCCTAATATCATAGGATAAACAATCTGATCATTCCTTTAACAGCACTGTGAGAATAAAAAAAGCAGCGAGCTGTTCCACATCCAAGGTATATCATTACTCATACATGACAGCACTTTTAAATGCACAAGTTGCTCTGCTGATAGTTTGAAGTAGCTTACTCACTCGGTACCAGAGGAGATGGAGACAGCTGAGTCAAAAAGAGCAGATCCCAAAGGTCCAACTTTTGCTTTCTCCACTCGAAGTCCATCTCTAGTAAGATCAAGTTTTATAGCATCTTTGTGCCCTGATAAACCAATTGCCTGCAACATAGAATTGAAAAGATCACTGACAAAGATTGCTCCAACCAAAAATGTATTCCTTTTATTTTTATTATTACAATAGAAATAAAAAAGAAGGATTGGGTTGAAGATTGTTATTTTTTTATAAGTAATAAGATTTACTGATATCAAAAAAGGGACGCCCTAATACACAGGAAGTGTACAGGGGTCAAAGAAATCAAGTACAAAAATTAAAAAAAATCTAGAAAATCAAGAAAGGAAGAGTAAGATTGGTTTATCAAAGCAGATAGCCAATCTACTAAGGTTCTAAAGAAAAGTAACTTGAGGTTTGAAATGGATCTCTCATTATTTTCAAAGCACCTACTATTTCTTTCCCTCCAAAGACACCACATGAGACAATGGGGAACGATTATCCGTATATGACCATTCCAATGATGACCAAACTGCCCTTGCCAACAAGCTAGGAGACCCACAACTGACTTTGGCATAACTTAACTTACTTCAAATAAGCCCAAAACCATAGACCACAAGTCCATGGTAACCGGACAATGAAGGAAAAAATGGTCAACTGATTTACCATTACACTTGCACATATAACACCAATCCAATAGCCAAACCTTCCTTTTAATTAAATTATCAATCACCAAGCATTTCCCCCAAGCTGCAATCCAAACAAAGAAAACCACTTGAGAGGGGATCCTCAACTTCCATATGCTTTTTCAAGGAAAACATGAATCATTAGAGCCCACTAGCAGAAAATAATAAGCATTAACCATAAAACCCTTAGTTCTATCTAGTTTCCAGCTCATTTTATCCTCCTCTATTCCCTTTATAGAAGTTCCATATATGGTATCCATGAAGCTCAACATAGCCTCCAATTCCCAATTATGAATAGCCCTAAAAAAACTTACATCCCAATGAAGAACTCCCTTTGTAAACTTCATAAGCTTAGCCACACTCCCTCCTTATCATGACAAAATCTAAATAATTCAGGATAGCTGGCAACAAGAGGTGTCTCCTCACACCATCGATCTCGCCAAAACTTCACTCTTGACCCATCATCTATTTCATACACAATATAATGTGACAAAAAAGTCCATCCCAGATTGATATATTTCCACAGACTAACACCATAAGGACCAGCAATTGAACCAGTACACCAGCCTCCCCATACACATCCAACCTCTACCACTTGCTACCAAAGAGCATCTTTTTCAAATCTCCACAACCACTTCCCAAGTAAAGCTTTATTAAAAATCCTCAAATTTCTTATCCCCAAACCACCAGAAGAAAGAGGAGTACACACAATGGCCCATTTAACTAGGTGAAATTTGGGTTCATACCCTAGACCACTCATAAGAAATTCCATTTCATCCCCTAAACCACCCCATAAGAAATTCCATTGGATTTTTGCAATATGGTTAGTCACAGGAGCAGGGATTAGAAATAAAGAGAGGAAATAAGTAGGCAAATTTTATAGAGTATTTTTAATAAGAGTGACTCTACCTCCCCTAGATAAGTACAAACGTCTCCATCCCGCTAATCTCCTTTCCACCTTCTCTAGAATCGGGTTCCAAATTGTCTTATCTTTAAATTTTACACCCAAAGGAAGACCCAAATATTTCATTGGAAGGGTACCTTGCTTGCGGTCGAGGACATTCAACAATATCTCAATATTATGAACCACTCCCACAGGTACCAATTCTAACTTACCCATATTTATTTTTAGTCCTAAAATGGCCTTAAACCAAATAAGCACCATACAGAGAATCAAAATCTGATTAAGGTCAGCATCACAGAAAATTAACGTGTCATTAGCAAAGAGGAGATAAGACACCACCAAAGATCTACCCTATAAATTACACACATGAAAACCTAACTTGCAACCCTCATGGAAAACTTTATCTAACGTTCTTCCAAGAGTTTCCATGACCAAAACAAATAGCAAAGTAGACAAAGTGATGCAACGCATTTCAAGCAACTATATGCCTATATCCTAATCCACTTGTAACTAATTAGTTAGTTAGTTAGTTAGAAGATTTCTTAAGCATTAGCCTATAGGATTTAGACACTTGTCAACCATCTAGAGGCTGCCAATGCCAAACAACTAGTATAAGTAGGAGAATGTAAACTCTTTGTAAATCAGTTTTTGGTAATTGAATGAATTGTTAGCCTTCGTGTGCTATTTAGAACTAAATGTTCTTGCAGAGGTACTTATCCACCTATCAATTTTTTCTAAGTAACTCAGTCCTTTCATTGTTTCTAAACCATACATAGACAGCCCATCACATCCCCTGCATCACAAAGGATCGCATTGTCTCAACCCTCTAAAGCTCACAAAAAAAACACAAGGAGAACCATTAATAAGGATAGAAAAACAAATAGTAGATAGACAAAAGAAAATCCACCTCCTCCACTTATCATAAAAACCACCAAATTCATAAGAAAGCCCCAATTCACATGATCATAAGCCTTCTCTACATCTAGTTTACAAAGCAATGCTAGCCAAGTAGACTTCAATCTACTATCAAGGCATTCATTAGCAATAAGGACTAGGTCAAGAATCTGCCTCTTTAGAACAAAAGCACTCTGAGAAGCTGAAATTATATCTCCCATGACCATGCGTAGTCGAGTAGCTAAAACTTTTTATAAACCCCCCAACAAGACTAATAGGGTGAAAGTCCTTGACTTCTACTGCAGCAGATTTTTTCGAAATGAGAGTAATGAAGGTTGCATTCATGCTTTTTTTAAACTGACCTTTAGAAAAAAAAATGGTGAAAAACAGCCATAAGATCTAGTTTAAGAATCTCCCAGCAAGATTGGAAAAATGCCGCGGGAAAACCACCAGGCCCGAGCAATTTGTCACCACTGAAATCCTTAATGACTTCAAATATCACTGTCTCCTCAGAAGGTCTCTCCAACCAGTCCGCTTTATCTCCAGATATTGTTGGAAATTCCAACACTTTTGGAAAAGGTCTATTATGTTGCTGCTCAGAATATAAATCCATGAAAATTTGAGTAATACAATCCGCAATCATATCCTGATTAGAAGACAAAGTCCCACTAACCATAAGAGTCTCGATACCATTATTTCTTCTATTAGAATAGGCCATCCTATGAAAAATCTGGTATCGGCATCCCCCTGCCTCAAGTGCAACATCCTAGACTTTTGTCTCCAACTAAACTCCTCTAGTAAAGTGAACTTCTCAATTTCTATACGGAGATTTACCTATTCTAATTTTTCCTCAACTATTAGTAAATGAGTCTCCCCTCTAACATCTAAAGCACTCAATTTACTCCATAACTGCTGCTTCTTAATAGCAACATTGCCAAACTCTGTTTCATTCCACCGTTTAAGATCCACTTTCAAAGCTACCAACTTCTTAGCCAATATATAACTAGGAGTTCCTTGGAACAAATAAGATGCCCACCAGCAATCTGAAGATTGTTTGCTGATTTTTATTTTTATTTTTGTTTTTTTTGTGTATTTGAGAGGTTCAGCCATCCCAGATTGGTGTTAATGGAGTGTTTTTTTTTTTTTTTTTTGTTTGAATTGTTGGAGTTTAACTTGTTTTAAGACTTTGAGGAAAGCCTGTGTGGGAGATTGAGGTTTTGGAGCAATTAGTTGCAATCTCAAATCTCAGTGTTACAGTGAAGCTATGTTGTACTTTGGGTTAGTTGTGTTCGATGCCTGAAGAAAAATCTAGTCATGGCTGAGAGAAAAATTCACTGGTCAAGGATATTTATATGTAATGTACTGGCCATTTGGAGGGAGAGGAATAACCGGCATTTTGAGGACTTAGAAAGATCAGTTGCAGATCTTAAACTCTTCTTCCTTAAGACTCTTCTGGATTGGGTTACAGTGTTTGGTTTTCGTTCTTTTTCTTCAGTCCATGGTTTCATGGACTTTTGTACTTTTAGCACTTGATTTGTATTTGTCCTTGATGTATACTTCCTGTATACTCAGGTGACATCCCTCTTCTTTTTAATATATTCTTATTACTTATCAAAAAAAAAAATTACTTTTATTCAAAGTCAGGGTTATTTTTGTAATAAGGCAATTTTCCTGCTCCTATTAGAAAGAGGGTTTAGTTTTTCTATAAAAACAAACTATGTACTCTTATCAAGTGATACTTTGATGAAATGAAATTTTGAATTGGAAGAATTCAAATTGCTGGGTGCTGATTCCTAGCAACTTTGGTTCCAATTCCTAAGTTTTTTCTTTGGTTTAGTATTTCTTTAAAAACAAACCATGTATTATTATATGACAAACACATAGTTCTTTTTTATATAGGAATGCTAAACCCTTGATAAGAGTACATAGTTCGTTTCTATGGGATTTGAAAGAAACTTGTATACAAATGTGTTTGTTCACTTTTTTATGAGGAGATGCCATTTGATCTAAAGAAATCTAAATGTGGGGCAAAAAGTATACTCTCCAATGGACATTAAGTTGCTTCCACCTCACTACCCATCAGCATGTACTGGATCATTACCGAATTTTCTTTTATTCATTATATAATATTCAAAGAAGAAAAACATTATCACATGTATATGCCTTTATGCCTGCCTAATTGTATAATAAGGCCCTTATGTGATATAAAACTACTTTTACCAATGATCCCTATCGAAAATACTTCCTTTTCCTATGAAAACAGGTGGAAGGTGAGGTTGTGGATTCAAAACCCACTAGGTGAGCGTCAAACATACCAATGAAAAAGGTAATATAAAACACTTTTTGTTGAGTTGAATATGCATAGAATCATACTATACATTCCACCAATAACTTAACGGACTTCATATGAAAGAACACCAATTTTTCCACAAAATGCATATTCAATGAAGAAATGTTACACAAGACTATTACCTCAAAATAGATTGCTCTATCAGTTAGACTAAGTTTTCCTGGCCATGCCATATTGTTCTCCCATTTTAGAACAGGCCGCTTTCTGCTGGAAGCAATACATAAGACTCTCTCCTCATAAAACTCGGGACATTCTTGAATCTGGTATGATCTCCGTCCTTCATGCACTCTACACCAGAAACAGTACAAGCTTGAATGCATTTTCAGATGAAGAAATATAGTTTGTAATTATATGCAATATGAACAGTAAAAGCTACAAAAGATGTGTTATTCAAGAAATTACAATTTTATGATGCACAACAATACCTCTCAAAGAAAGGGCAATGGCAGATAACTTAGAGTCAAATTTTTGTGGGTTTTTTTTTTTTTTTTTTTTTTTTTTGCCAAAGGTGTACCTCCCATTTCCATTTTTTAAAATATGTTTTAACTCAATCAGACATGTACCAAAGCCATGTCCATGTTCAATACATGTCCAAAACTAATACAGTGGGACATTTCAGATATCTATTCTTCCTACCCTATTAGGAAGTGTGTTATTGTATAAAAAGAAATTACTAAGATGCTAAAGCATTGATTACAATATCACAAACCATATACACATAGATCAGAAGAAAAACATGAAGCTCACTTGAGAAGTTCACTGATATAAGTTAGCCACACACTCAAAGAGATACCCTCTTCATCACCAGCAAGTGTCTTGAATAGATTGTGCACTGTCGACCGATCAGCCACACCAGAAACAGCTGGAGCTATACGAACAAAAGCCTTTTCTCTAACAAGCTTCCTCTACAATTGCAACAAAATATTGATATGTTTAAATTTATCATACTCAATATTAAATTAATTGTTGAAAGAGAGAAAACAAACTGTCAACAGCCATTACATCCAGATGAGAAATCCAAAGTATAATGCTCCTACCAGCTACACATTCACCAAATTTCCACTTACAATTACAACAACCAAGCCTTAGTCCTTAAGTTTGGGGTCTCCTATGGATCCTCAACAGATTAATCAAGGTCAGCCATATATGTGGTATATAATAAAATATATGTCATGGAAATTGCAAATATTCTAGTTTATTCCCACTTTCCAGAAGAAAACCACACTCTGCAATCTTAATTTGCTATACTTGAGAATAACTGAAGGATGTAGAAAATGATAAACAAGTGAAGGAGATGAGGTCATTCACCCATCATTATATAATTAAATAGCAGTGACACTAATACCAAGAAAAATGTCATTAGCAGTACTTATTATCAGTACCAAAAAGCTTAGCTAGAGGAGGGGGGGAGGGGGAAGAGTAAGAGAAAGGGAGCCCACTAGAACACAAACATATGAGGCCCCTCTCCTAGCTAGGGAGTTGGGATATAGCAGTCAAATATGAATTGCTTTCTAAGGATCAGGATCAGCAACTGTGAGAATGCATGTCTCCTGACCTATCAAATGCAGGCTAATGAGAATGCGATGTCACTATCCAATCCCTAACTATCTTATATAGCAAGAAATCATTTATTTCTTAAATGATCTCAAAATAGAAAAATGTTCATTATCTGCAAAGATGTACACCAATTTATATCTATATATATGTAAAAACTGAAGCATAGCATTTATTATTTCTACGCTCCTGTTGAGCCACATTATCCACTTTTTTTTTTAATCTTTTCTTTTCTCTTTTTAAACTTTTCTTCTCCCAATTCTCAAAAAAAAAAAGAAATCCTCTTCTTCTCCCTATTAGCTCACACCCACTTTACACTTCTTCCAACTTTTCTCCTCCTTTTTTGCCTCTTTATCTCCCCACTACTTTATTCTTTACCATTACACTTCCTTCATCCTTTTATCTTTCTTATATTTTGACTCTTCTTCTCCCTATTTTATTTTGTATAAATTTGATATCATTTCTCCCATTCAATTCATATTTTTCCCACATTTACAAAAATGCGAGTTCTCTCTCTCTCTCTCTCCTTTCTTTTGGTGGATTTTTGTTCTTCCTTATAACTCTAATTAAGATTGATGGTTCCCTTTTTTTTCCTTCAATATGTGTTTTGGTAGTGTGTGTGTGTTTTTTTTTTTTCCATTTCCCTTCAGAAAAGTCTTCTCTTTCCCTTTTATAGCATTGATTGAATTTTGGTTTTGGTTAATACTTAGATTTTTTTGGAAATAAGAATTTGAAATTATATCAAAACACAATCTACATAGAGCTATGAATTTGAATATTCCTACCAATTGTTTGAGTAATAAATTATTATAAAGTCTATTTTTTATTCCCTTGGTTTCATTTTAATTTTGGTTAAGATAACATTGTAATTTTGTGATGAGTTTTGATTATTATTATAATTTCATTATTCCTTAAGAGATGAGAAATTTGAAATTTATAAAGTTTAGTTGTATATTAGGCAAATATAACACACTACAATAGAAGTTAGAAGAATATGGTTCACCTTAAAAAAATGATATATTTATAGAGATAAAAACATAAAAAATACTTGTAGAAATCTTTTTTCTTTTAATAGAAAATATTTGTAATGTGTAGAATGAGAGAGAGAATAACAAATTTGAATCTAATACAAAAAACACATTTGGCAATTGTTTGTTTTAAAATAAGGGAGTGTTGCGTTGCGTGATTAACTTAGTTCATAAAACTTAGCACCAAAAGGGTTATACACGCACATGGGAGTCATAATTGAATATATAGAGCTAAGGGTATGTGGGAAGAGAATTAAAGCTATATATGCAATATACAACTAAACTTATGTATGTAATCTCCTTATTTTTAGTCACGGTTTTTACAATTAGTATTTTATTTACTATCTTTAGCATTTTTTTTTTTTTTTTTTGGATTGAAGGGTAGAAAATAGGGTTTGAGAAAGTTTATTTAAAACTAAAAGAATAATTTCCAAATTTTATATACTTTTTAATGATACACAAAATGTTATAAATAAATTTTATTAAAAAATGAATATGTTCACTAACTTGCCTTTTGAATTCCTAAAAAATTGTATTGTTCTCATTTTGGTACGACATAAATTATATATATTGCATTTTTTATTGTTCCTATAATAAATGAAAACATGATTATGAGATACATTACTCTTTATTAAATTAGTCTAAATTGCAAAAAAATAAAAAAATAAATAAATAATTTACAAGATCACCATAAAAAAATTATCACGCGCAACGATCATGTTTGCGACTAGTGCATATAAAAACCCATGCTTTTTCTTCTAATCTTTCCTGTTATTCCGTGATTGATCATAAGAAAAGTTTAATTATCTTAATAAACACAAAGCTCAAACCACTAATTGCCACTGAAGTCAGAAAAGAAGCTCACAACATTCCAGAGGTGGTTTAGCAAATAAATGATAAAAAATGAACCTGAAAATAAGCTTTCTCTGAAGCATTTGCAAGCTCTTCTTGGTAAGGATTCTCCCATGCAAGCATTGTTATGAATATCAGTCTCTGGAATGCAGGCTCCTGCAGATGGGCCAAGGTTTGTCCAAAAACAAGAAGAAAATCTGTAAGTGTAGAAGATCCAAAACTTACATTTATTAAGTTTGAAATTTATAATTAAAAAATGTAAATTATTAATTATTAAAAATTTATTTTTAAAAAAAAATTACAAATGACACCTTTTAAGTTTGGTCATTTTTTATTTTCATTCCTCATTTTTCATTTGTGTTATTTTAGTCCATTTAGTTTACATTAGTTGTCAACATTAGTCTTTCCATCACAAACTACCGTTAACCATTAAAAACTCTTTTTTTAATATTAATAAACTAATAATTTTTTAAATAAAATAGCAACTATAATAAAACAATAATAAATATCTCACATGCCCAACAATAGCACCATTCCAATTACCAATACCAATCTACGCAACAAATTCAAAAACGTGATTTACCTAAAAAATTGAAAAGCTAAAAACATCTAGGAATAGAATTCAGCCATGTAGAAAAGAAGGTGAAATTGAAAAGAAAGAAAACAAATAAAGGAGACAAAAGGGGTTTTTGGCCATTGCTAAGGAAAAAGAAAGGAAATAGATCTGATGGTTAGATGAGAGAGAGAGTTAGTGAGATTAGAGAAGAAAAAGTAGAAAGAAGATGAATCAGTAAGAAATCCATTGGATTTTATGGTGGACAAGCATCTACCCCCTGTCCCAAGTGCCAAGCTCCACCTCATTTGCAGCTAGGGACAAAAATGACAAGATTTATAATTGTAATGATCCGAGGAAAGCGCTAGTCACCTTTGCGCTTATAACCCAAAAAGACTAGTCAAGTTACAAGTGGGCTCCTCGCAACTGCCTATAAACCCAACATCCACCTAATAAACACCTAATGTAGGACTCAGCCTATGCTTGTACAGCCAGCACAACACACAATCAAACAATCTAATCTGATTAAATCAGCACAATTTGGATTATCACAATCTCCCCCACTTAAATTCCCGACGACCTCATATGGGCCCAAGTTGTGCAGCAACCCAGTCCAAGTAACATGACGTTACCACTTACTAGGTTTTCTTTGATGCCATTTATGACAACCCGATAAAAGCACTAGCCACATCTGCTAGCAACATCTACTCTTATACCCCAAAAGGACTAGTCAAATTACAATTGGGACTCCTCACAAACGCTTAGAAACCCAAGATCCACCTAGTAAATACCCAACGTAGAACTCAGTCCACACCCACACAACCCATACTCAAAAAATCTTATACAACTAAATTCACACAATTTGAGGCATCACAATAAGCTTTGCAACATTTTGACTATTATTTTATTGCAGAGATATCATATTAATTGTGGACTGGAGAGAGACAATCAACAAAGGCGAGGATCAAGTACTTAGAGGTGGCTTTGAACCAGGACATTCAGTAGTTTGACATAGGACCTTCAACGTCATTTTTTGCCATTAACAGCAATTCAGTAATGGTCCAAGATGCCATTAGTTCTGGAGAATCAAAAATAAGAGTTTTATGTGAATTTGCTTCTAAATCAGGCTTTGGATAAAACCTGATTTATTGTTTTTCTTTCTGCAATTTGGTAACTTTATACACTATACGGAAACATTTGTGGTGGATTTCACTGCTGTGTCAGTTGGGTTTGGTCACTGTTCCTGTGGTGCCTCTCATAGATAATCAATGCTATCCACACAACCACATTAGCCAAACTCCTTGGCAAGAGCCAGGAACTCTCTCACATGCAGAAAACACGGTCAAACAGGTAAATTCAAGAAGGCATTTTGTTCATATATATTACCTTTACAGAAACTATGAAGGTAAGTCTCCTGAATGATGAGTATCAAAATGTTTAAGTTATCATAGAAGACTGCAGCCTCCATAGAGTCACTCCTCCCAGAGATGAGAGAGAGAGAGAGAGAGAGAATGAATTTTATTTTTATTTAGGAAAAATGTAAATAAATTTTCAAATTTAAAAATGAAAAAAAAAAAAAAATTAATGGTTAAGGATAGTTTATAACAGAAGGATCAATGTTGACAACAAATGTAAACTCCACAGACTAAAATGACAAAAATAAAACTTAAGGGATGAAAATGATAATTGACCAAACTTAAAAGGTGTAATTTGTATTTTTACCTCAAAAAAAAAAAAAAAAAAAAAAGTTTCTAGATGGAAGATTACCAATTGACAAATCTTACATATCAGTAAGATTAATAAGTCCCAGAACTTACAGCTAATTCTTAACCCCAACTTTATTGATTTTTTTTTTTTTTTTATAAGTAATAAGATTTATTGATATCAGAAAGGGACAACCTAATACAAAGGGAGTGTACAAGGGGGTCAGATACAAAAATTACAAGAATCAAGAAAATCAAAGATAGAAGAGAATGATTGGTTTCGCACGGCAGACAACCAATCCAAAATTATTAGCATGGGTCAAACACCTACAATTTCTTTCCCTCCAAAGACACCACATTAAACAATGGGGAATAATTATCCATATATGAACATTTCAAGGAGGACCAAACCGGCCTTGCTAGCAAGCAAGGAGCCACACAACTGACTTTGGCATAATTCAACTTACTCCAAATAAACCCAAAACCAAAGACCTCAAATCCATAGCAACCAGACAACGAAGGAAGAGATGGTCAAGTTTCACCATTACACTTGCACATATAACACCAATCCAATATCCAAACCTTCCTTTTTCGTAAATTGCCAATCGTCAAGAATTTCCCCAAAGAAAGAAAGCCACTCAAGGAGGGATCTTTTGCTTCCAAATGCTTGTCCATGGGAAACAACAATCATTAGATCCCACTAGAAGACTAGACTATAATAATTATTCACCATGAATCCCTTATTTCTATATGGTTTCCAGCTCATTTTATCCTCCCCAAACCCCCTTACTAAAGAGCCATAAATAGCATCCATAAAGTTTGACATAGCATCCAATTCCCAAACATGAAAACCCTAAAGAAACTTACATTCCAAAAAAGGACCCCATTAGTATAGTTCACTTACATCCCAAAAAATGACCCCATTAGTAAACTTCATACACTCAGCCACACTTGCCTCCTCTCAGCAAAATCTAAACAAATCAGGAAAGCGGACAGCAAGAGGTGTCTCCCTACACCAACAGTCTTGCCAAGACTTCACCCTCGACCCATCACCAATATCATACAGAATATAACAAGAAAAAGAAGGCCATTCCCGACTAATATTTTTCCACAAACCAACACCATATGGACTAGAAACTAGACCAGTACACCAGCCACCCCATACACAACCATATTTCACCTATATCACTTGCCTCCAAAGGGCATCCCTTTCAAGCCCAAATCTCCATAGCCACTTCCCAAGCAAAGCCTCATTAAAAAATCTTACTTTCCTTATCCCCAAGCCACCTGAAGGAGGAGGAGTACAAACAATAGCCCATTTAACTAGGTGAAATTTAGGTTCTTCCCCCAGACCACCCCATAAGAATTTCTGCTGAAGTTTCGCAATTCGATTAGCCATATAAGCAGGGATAATAAAGATAGGAAATAATTAGAGGAAATAAGTAGGTAAATAAGATAGAGTGCTTTTAATTAAAGTGACTCGACCTCTCTTGGATAAGGACAAATGTTTCCATCCCGCTAATCTCCTCTCAATCTTCTTCATAATCGGGTTCCATATTGTCTTCTCCTTGAATTTATCACCCAAAGGAAGACCCAAATATTTCATTGGAAGAGTACCTTGCTTGCAGCCAAGTACATTCAACAATAACCCAAAATTATGAACCACTCCCATAGGAACCAATTCTAACTTTCCTAAATTTATTTTTAGACTAGAAACCGCCTCAAACCAAATAAGAATTATACGGAAAATCATATGGAGAATCAAGTCGGCATCACATAAAATTAGAGTGTCATCAGCAAAAAGGAGATAAGACACCACCAAAGATCTTCCCTCCAAATTACCCACACAAAAACCTAACATACAACCTTCCTAGACAGCTTTATCCAACATTCTTCCAAGAGCTTCCATGACCAAGACAATAGCAAAGGAGACAAAAGATCACCTTGTCTCAACCCTCTAGAACTCTCAAAAAAACCAAAGGGAGAACCATTAATCAAAATAGAGAAACAACAGTAGATAGACAGAAGAAAATGCACTGCCTCCACTTATCAAAGAACCCACTAAACTCTAGCAACTTAATAAGAAAACCCCAAATAACATGATCAAAAGCCTTCTTAACATCTAGTTTACAAAGTAACCCTAGTAGAGCGGTCTTCAATCTACTGTCAAGGCATTCATTAGCAATAAGTAGAAGGTCGAGAATCTACCCGTTCAGAACAAAAGAATTCTGAGAAGCTGAAATAATAGCTCCCATGACCATGCATAATCAAGTAGCCAAGACTTTAGCAATAATTTTATAAACCCCCCAACAAGATTAATCGGCTGAAAGTCCCTTACCTCAACTGCTACAAATTTTTTTTCGGATGAGAGTAATGAAGGTTGTATTCAATAGTGTGGAAAGCATCTAAATTTTAGGTGTCCTCCATTTATTGCTGTTCTGCTGTTCTCTGCTTTCTAAAAGTAGTTCTCCAGGAATAAGGTGCCAACATGTTTCTTGGTGTGGAAAACAGTTTGGTGTTTAAAACCGGAAAACTTTTTTTTTTTTTTTTTTTTTTTTTTTTTACATTTACCAAGCAGGGCATTAGTCTTTGCTCTTTTCCATTTATTGGACTTTACAGAACAATGAAAAATTATATAAAACTGCATTCTAAAAGTTTTGACACTGATTACTACAGACTTGATCTTAGATGGCAAGAATACTCCCCATGAGCATATAAAAGTCAAAGACTAGAGAACAGAAGCAAGGGAAACAGAAAAGGAACCAAGGAATACATGCATGGTCTATGAGATCAGTAAAAAACAAACTGTTTTAGAACAGAGCTTCATAAGTTATTTGCTGTAAAGGATTTCCGTTGTACACACACTTAAATAAAGCCCAATAAAATCTATACCAACCACTTACTATAATCTAAGAATAAGTATTACAAACCTTGAGAGAAGGAAGAATATCAGAACTATCCCTTGACAAGAATCTAAAGCAGCAATACTCAACCAAATTACGGGCATCATTATATACAGATTCAGGAACGAGTGCTTTAAATATTTTCTGCATTTTCTGCCCAGTCAATCCATTCATCCTGCAAATCTTAAGTTTGAGAGTCAAATCATAATTCCCTTATTAGTACAATAGGCATAAAAAACTTAGCAAGCCCTTAAAAACAAAAGTTAATAATAGAATAAAATGGGTTATAGTCTTTCCCCTTTAAAGGTTCCTTATTCGTAATGGATAATACTTAGAAGAGCTAAAGAAAGGTGGGATTCCATGTCATGAATATATCACTGAGGGCATGATGTATGAGGCTTAGTCAGATATCCAAGATCAAGTGGTGGGTTTTTAAAAGAAGTTATATCAAGAGTCTGAATCTTGGAGGCCCACTATTAATGGGTTAGAGTTTGCTAGTCTAGACGAATTCAATCAACTTTCACTAGAAAAGGAGTCTGAAAAGGAGGAGATCATTGCGGCTTTTTGGGAGGCTAAGGGTGATAAGGCTCCTAGTCCTAATGGCTTTACCATGGCTTTCTTTCAAAAGTGTTGGTGTGTGCCTGAGACGGATGTTATGGCTTTCTTTGCAGACTTTCATAGACAAAGCATCTTTAAGAAATCTCTCAATGCCACCTTTCTGTGTTTGTGTTTGATACCAAAGAAGATCAACACGGTTAACATTAAAAACTTTCGTCCTATTAGCCTTGTGGGTAGTTTGTACAAACTACTGTCAAAGGTGTTGGCCAATAGGCTACTATGTGTGTTGGATAAACTTATATCCAATTCCCAGAATTCCATTGTTGGGGGAAGACAAATTCTTGACTCTATTCTCATTACAAACAAATGCTTGGATAGTAGATTGAAGAGTGGTATTTCAAGTGTGATTGTCAAGTTGGATATTGAGAAGGCTTATGATTATGTGAATTGGAGTGCTTTGTTTTACCTTATGGAGAGGTGGGTTTTGGAAAGAAGTGGGAGAGATGGATGAAGGCGTGTATTTCTACAGTACATTTTTCAATGCTTATTAATGGGTCTACAACTGATTTTTTTGGTAGTTCTCACAGTCTTCGCAAAGGGACCCCTTATCTCCACTCCTTTTCCAATTGGTGATGGAGGAACTGAGTCTGTTATTGAAAAGGACAAAAGAGGGAGGTTTTCTTAGTGGTTTTCAAGCAAGTTCAAATGCGGGAGGAGGTTTGTATATTACTATATTTCTCATCTTCTATTTGCTAATGATACTATTCTTTTTTGTGATGCATCCAGGGAACCAAGTATTACATATCCGGATGGTGTTGATTTCTTTGAAGCTATCAAAGGCTTGAAAGTAAATGTTGGTAAGAGTGAGATTGTGCTGATTAGTGAGGTTGGGAATTTGGATGCTCTAGCTCATATTTTATGTTGTTGTAAGGTTGGTTGTTTGCCCATGACTAATTTGGGTATGCCTCTTGGGGCTCATTATAAGGATTCTTTGATTTGGAACCCTATTATAGAAAGGATGGAGAAAAAATAGTCAGGTTGGAAGCGGTTATATTTGTTAAAAAGAGGCAGGCTTACTTTATTGAAGAGCACTCTATCAAGCCTTCCCACTTATTATCTATCTTTGTTTACTATTTCAAAACATGTGGTAGATAGATTAGAGAGGATTCAAAGAAATTTCCTTTGGAGGAAATTTGATGAAGTTTTAAATATCCATTTGTTGCTTGGGAAAAGGTAGTTTGGCCAATGGAGGCAAGTGGTTTGGGGATCTAGAGAATTGGGATGTTTAACCAAGCTTTGCTTGGAAAGTGGCTATGGCGTTTTGGGTATGAAGTCACCCATTTATGGCGTCAAGTTATAGCCACCAAATATGGGAAAGCTAGTGGAGGTTGGTGCACTATTTTTGTTAGAGGGACACATCGTTGTGGGATATGGAAGAACATTAGGAAAGGTTCAAAGAGTTTTTTTGGTCATGTGGTGTATGCGGCAAGAGAGGGCCTTTGCATTTAGTTCCAATTCGACCCTTGGAGTAGTCCTATTTCTTTGAAAGACTTGTATCTAGAATTGTTTGCCTATGTTATGGCTCAAGAAGCTCAGATCTCTGATCTAGTTTTTATTGCACCAAATGGGCGAGGTAGGAGCTAGAACTTACTTTTCCGTCGTGACTTTAATGATTGGGAGTTGTAGAGATTTTACTCTTTCTTTGAGCATATTTCCTCCAAAATACCAAGGGGGAGGGTGATGATATCTTGATTTGGCAGTTGACTTGTAGTGGTGTTTTTGATGTGGGCTCTTTTTATAATTCACAATTGGAAGCCCATTTTGTTTCTTTCTCTTAGCAGAGCATTTGGTGTTTTAAGGTACCTAAAAGAGTGTCTTTTCTTTTTACGGACAGCTACTAAGGGCGGGATTCTTACAATAGATAACCTTGTTAAGAAAAACTTACCTCTTGTTAATTGGTGTTGCCTATGTCATTGTGATGAGGAAACTATGGATCATCTTTTACTCCATTGTAAGTTTGCTCATGCTTTGTGGAGTGAAGTCTTTCTTATGTTTGGGGCTCAGTGGGTAATGCCAAATACAGTTGTCTCTCTCCTATTTGCATGGAGGAATTGGTTAAGGACTTATTCTTCAAATGTTTGGAACATGGTACCGGCGTGCCTCATGTGGTTAATATGAAAGGAACGCAATGTCCAAACATTTGAGGACATTGAGAGACCGGTAGATCTATTGAAGTTTGTGCTAGCTAGGACTTTGTTTGAGTGGTCTCATGTTTGGGGTTTTACGCATTGCTTTTCCATGTTTGATTCAGTATTTCTATTAGCTCTTCTCTCTGATTTGTTTGTATCCACTTCAAGTGCAATGAGTTTACTATTGTAAACACATTGCACTTTTCTTATCAATAAAACTTTTATTACCTATCAAAAAAAATATATCAACAAAGTAGAGCCTCCATTTCAAAACTCCCAGAGATACATGATTATCAATTGGCATCTTGGTCCAAAAATACCAAAGAATAAAGATATTTCAGGTATATATACCCACTTAAAACATTGTGTCTTGTTTAGAGAGGCACACACACAAATTTATATACCCACACACACACACACACACACATATATATATAAGTGGTGATAGCTACACACCGTGTGTATGGTACACACAATGTCATGCCAGCTGAAATCGTGTTTTGAAAACACCATTTCACAATTATATCTAAAATCGTATTTTCACAGGAAGTTTGTAAGGAGTGTGCAATAAGGAGTGTGTAATAAAGTTCCACATCTTATGTTAAGTGAAAGTAAAAAGCTACAAATGTTATAACATTATAATTCATCTCATTGAAAATTTCAATTAACAAGTGAATAAAAAATAACACTTTGGGAGACACCAACATGGAAAACTCTAGATAAAAATATTCACCTGCTAAATTGCTCAATAGATACGATAGCAGCTAAAGAGAGAATCCCATTCGGTGTTCTGCTCTGAATAGTCTGTTCTGCCATAAATATGTCCTCCATATCCGGAGTATCAAAAGCATTTCCAGGATCAGGCTTTCTACTTTGACCAGTTTTTGCAAGTGGAGAAGCCACTTCACTAAAAAAATTTTGAGTTTTCAAAAGCCATAAGTTCAATCTTTCTTGCACTACATCTGTCAAGAAATAAAGAGTCAAGTAAATACCAGAAGTAAAAGCAATGACGAAGATCGTTACCATGGGACAAAAAGCATTTTATAAAGCACACTGATATGTCTACTTCAATCTCCTCTAACTCACATAAAGTATCCCGGATTGCAGTATCTTTCCAAATCACAATCCAATAAGAAGCTCCATTTTTTTATAAGTAAAATAATTTTTCATTAAAGAGAAAAGAGGGGAGTAGCTTAAGTACAAGACAAGTATAAAAAAGGACCCCATAAAAGAAAGAAAGGGAGCTACAAGGTCAAAATGTCTAGCTCAAAGTATCTACAACATCCAATAAATCTGAAGCAGTACATGGCCTTGCAGCTTGATTCCATTTGCAAGTAGATCCCAAGAATTTTAACCTCATCTGAATTAACCACCATTCCTTTCCTTCAATGGTACGTGCAGTTCTTTCTCTCCACGTACCCCACATTAAACATAGCAGAATGGCCCCCCAATTTTTAGGCTGCATTTTTTTGTCCAATAGTTCACTTCCAACAAGTCAAAAAATTTAAACACTGACAGACTGACTTCGGCATTAACCAACTCACTCCTAGTAAAATACAAATGTCCATAAATTTCTGGCTACCCCCTTGGGATTTGCCCATAAAATTCAACTCCAATCCATAATAATAATCTCTGGTATATAAAATTATCATTTATTATAATTTTACCCTTCACCAATGTTTAAACTTTTAAACCATGTAAGCAACATGAGGTGGAGCTCTAACTCACCAAATAGGTCTCCAAGGAAATGATTTATCACCCACCTCCCTCAACACATCATAGTAATTATGTTCTCTCAATACCTAATTTTAAGAAGCTGACCAAACCTTCCTATCCTCCTGACCTTGCTGCACCTTAGCTGCATACAACTCCTCCAAACACGAATCAACGATCAATCCTGAACAGCTCGACTAAATTAAGAGTTCCAATGAATAGCATCATTTATGATCTCCAGATAGTCCGCCACTGTTGCCTCTCTATTTCTTGCAATTTGGAAATGGTGCATTGCTTATAGGAAATGCCCTAAGCCCCTACCTAACCCTTTCCCACCTTTCATTGCACCCAGGTTCGATTCAAAGAGTCACTCATAGGTGACACCCCAACTTGTATATGCTATGAATCCATCCATGATAAAGTGTAATATATGACACTAAGCACAAACACAAGTGGAGTTCCTATCTCATACAGAACATACCCTGCAAATCTATCCCAACCTTGCCTTAATACTCTTCCATAATTATCTACATCCGCAAGTGCTTCTTACCTCCCTTGTTGACCATAAACTTTTCCCAACAGGGCTTGACTGCAAACAAACTTGTTCTACTTTATTGAATTATTGACTTCCCATGAATACTCACACACATATGACGTGTGCAAGGCCCAAAACAATTTCTATAGATGATGATAAGAGATTAGGAAAATTTTCTCTATTTTTCATTCAGATGAAATTTGGCCCAAGGTGAAGATAGTTGCAATTTAAGCACAATCAATCCTTTTTCTAACTCAGGCCTTGGTTTGTAACATGTTTGTAATTTTTATGGTTTTTTTCTTGTATACATTCACTGTCTTCTGATGTTTTTTCTTCTTCATTTTTTTTTTCTTTTTTTGGTTAATTGCACTTTCATTCCTTTGCTATAAGCCTATAACCTCTAAACTTCAAAAACTGGTGGAAAGTCAAAATATTTTATTAAAAAAAAAGTTTAATACAACTTTAAATTCTATATAAGTATGAATTTTCTATTTTACTGACAACAGAGGCTAAAGTGTTTTTTATTCATAATTAACAATAATTTAGGGGGACATTTTTAGTTTAAGGGAAATTGCAACTGCAGCATAGTTAAGGGACAAAATGCAATTGCACCTTTTTTTTCTTTTATCTTTCATTCAATCAGGTTTAATATTAGGGCAAATTACAACTTATCCACCTGTGGTTTGACCGAAATTTAAGTTGCCTACCTGTGATTTGAAATTTGACACTTTACCCACTAGAGGTTTGACCAAAATTTAAATTGTCTACCTGTGATTTGAAATCTCATAATGCAAATGTTCCGTTGGGAGGATGTATGGTGTGGGGATTGTTCCCTTAAGGAAGCATTTCTAGAATTGTATAGTATTAGCCAGGCAATGGAGTTTTTTGTGTCAGAGGTGATGTGTTTCTCCAATGGGAGGCTTCATTGGGACATTCGGTTCCATCGTCCACCACAAGATTGGGAATCAGAATCATTTGATCGTTTTTGGGTTGTGCTTTATTCCACGAATGTGCGGGATGTTGGTGATGACAAACTTTACTAGAAGCAGGCAATGAGGAGAGGTTTTGAGGTTCGAGGCTTCTATCACTCTTTATCTCCTTGTTTTGTCATTGATTTTCCTTGGAAAATGGTGTGGCAATCCAAGATTCCTCCTACAGTAGCGCTCTTTTCTTGGACTGTTGCCTTAGGAAAGATCTTAACTACGGATAATCTTTGGAAGAGGCATATTGCAGTGTTAGAGCAGTGCTTTACGTGCAAAAGGTGTGGGGAATCGGTGGATAATCTTCTTCTTCATTGTCCTATAGCATATGAGTTGTGGTCTATGGTTTTTTGTTTATTTGGTATACATTGGGTTATGCCGCATACAGTTAGTGAGGTATTAGCTTCTTGGCAGGGGAAGTTTGGTAGACATCGAAATATAGGTTTATGGAGGTTTGTACCGTATTGTTTGTTTTGGTACTTATGGCGGGAGCAAAATGCTAGATGCTTTGAGAATTGTGAACGATCTATTCCTGACATTAAGTTTTTCTTTTTCCGTACTCTCCTTGAGTGGAGTTTAGTTTTGCCTTCCTATTCTTGTCTTTCTCTCCCCAATCTTATGGATCGTTGTAATCTGGGTTGTTGATTTGTGCCACTGTAGTACACTTCCAGTGTACTTGGTTGGTTTTTTAAATAAAATTTCTTACGTTACTTATAAATAAATAAAAAAAAAAAAAAAAGTGTTCCGCTAGATTATTTTTGATCTTATTTGATTTTGTATTTTTATGTTTTTTTGTGTTTTTGGAGAAGAGAAACATAGAAGTAAAGCAAAATTACATATTTAGTCTTTTATGAGTTTCAGAACTCTAACTGTGCTAATCTAACATGGTTAAAGTGTCAAATTTTAATCCACGGTTAGGTGCAACTTAAATTTGAGTCCAAATATTTGTACCACTTTTTGTATACCAATCTATATTCCACCAATCATTACTTGCCATGATTTCATTTTACTTTCCTCGCTGAAGTTTAAAATGGAAAGCAACCGTACGCATGGTAAGTAATCAGTGGTGGAACATAGATTGGTATACAAAAAGTGGTATATTTGCATTCCTTAAATTTCTGCCAAACCACATGCCGGTAAGCTAAATTTGCCATTTATATTAATTACATGCTAAATTCACTGACAGGCTTCACCTAGGAATACTAAGAAACCAGAAACTCAAAAAAACTAAATTTAAATTTAAACAGATATAATAAGAAGAAAAACTCACTAGCATTGATGTCAGTCAGCTTCCATCTATCCCCAAAAGACTGCCCAACAAGCTTGAACCTGTGTTTGTGCTCAGAAAAACTCTTTGCAGAATACCCAAACTTGCAAAAGTCCTTATTATGATGAAAAATCAAAGAATTGGGTGCAGCTGGGGATGGTTTCAACTGGGCAATTGGGGATTTTGAGATCATCTTTTTGAAGTACTAATAATAATAATACATGGAGCACAAAAATCTAGAGTATTGAGCAAGAACTTGGATTGAAGGGTACGCGGTTGACACTGACAGAGGGACTTTCACTTTGTGTATTTCTGTTTCGTGTTGAGCAAGAACAAGAACTTTTTTTGTGGGTCTGTCTGTTTGCAATGGCAACTGGTAAAGAGAGTGGTGGTGATTGGTGAATGTGTTGCGTTGCGCTTGCGCGGAGTGGTGAGTACTGTTGCTGCTTGCTGGGTTTGTAAATTGTTTTTGTTTACGGCCTAAAAGTAAAACACAAACAAGCAACATGGATAGATTAGATAGAGCCCAATCTTGAATATATTATACTTTTGGGCCTTAAAATTATGGCCGACACATGACATAGCCTGCCTGCAGCGGTAAATTACTAAATTTAAACAAAAACCAAACGCACTTTTAATACAAGTAGAAAAACGATGTGAAAAAAAATAAAAATCCTATAGAACACAACTACAACTCATCCTTTATCTATCCTCTTCTTTCACCAAGACCAAGACCAAGACCAAGACCATTATCATTATGTATGCAGTCCTCACTGGTGAATGCCCATTTTTTGTCCCAATTCAAATGATGGTTGTCTCGGGCGCTTAAAGGGATATTCATTATAGCTTCTGCTTCTTTAATCTCTAGGCCAGAAATTTTGGTCTATTAGACTTGAATTCCAGCATAGCACTATTACGTAACATGTGTACCAACCCTCCACCAATACCCCATTTCTATAACATGCTTTGAACCAATTAGGTTTTGTCAGTTGTCATGCATATCATCCCCTTCCTTGACGCAACGGCATTTGCAAACAATAAAGTCTGTGTTTGAACACCTTATGAAGTAAATGTGTGTTCTTTCATTTGCTTGACTAATAGGACATCATTGAATTTTTTTTTTTTTTTTTTATCTCTCTAAAATCCATCCCGCCTTGATATTTATCTTACAAACCCAAATAGAGACCCAAATCCACAGGTCCTCAAGGCTTTTGGGCTACAAAGACCTAAATTAGGCCGTAGATATGAAGACACAAAAGAGGGACTTCACAAAAAGGGGTTGATGGTCTTAAACCTGCCATAAATAAGTTGCAATGCATGTTTGTGGGTCTCCAACCAACATAAGCCCAAATTGGGTGACCCAGTTAGCAACTCAAGCCTATAGAGAGAACTTACATATTACTATCAAGCCCAAGGAGATGAGGTTTGGTTGGAAAGGGAGAGAAGATTGAATAGATGGTTGGTTGGCACTTGGCACACCTCCTGGGCGTTGTTTTTACTGTATAAAAAAACACCATGGGAGATAAGGACAAATCAGCTAAGATTTACATGTCAACTGTCAAGTCTCTTTTACAAATTCGTAAGTCTGCCACGCAAATGAATTGGCCTCTATCAGCATTTATTACTCGCAACTACCCTCGTTCTCTTTATTAAAGTCGATCAGCATCTACAATTTGCCACAACTCATATTCCACTCTGTCGAGCAAATGAATCTGCCCCCTTACAATTAATACAACAAGCTACTTTCCTCCGCTAATCACCAATCTCTGTAATGAAGAAAATATCCTATAAAGACAAATTGAAGACACATTATCCCAAAGGTTTTGAATTCAACCTGTGCAAGTGTGCAGTATGGGAAAAAAGAACCCCCCACTTTTGCTTTAAAAGAAAATCCAACTTGGTTCCAGGAGACAACTTAGAGGCTTAGCTCAACCCGATTTCACAAATGACCAATATCACATCCTTCATCAAAAAGCACGTGGACCACTTTAGCCAAAATTCTAAGAGCTTGCAAAATCTTGAGTCTCACAATTCCATGACATTCACAGTTCAAAGTTCCCTCCCTCCCATCAATCTCGCTTCCTCGTGGGATTTCTTCTAAACGAATTTAAAGAAAGCTATATCTACCACTAAGGTCTAATCAAAAAGTTGTCTCCAAATTGATTTCAAACTTTGTAAAATTGAATACCATTCAATAGTTATCAAGTTTGCAGGGATCGAGGTCCAACCCCCTAGTAGCCAAGAAACAAGAAAGTACCTTGTTATTTTCCATTATTTCTTCCTTTTATAACCTCGCCACCAGAACACCCTTTCCAAATAACAAAGGATTTCTAACAATTTCGTTAGTTGCCCGGTTTTGAAAGTATGTGTGAAACTAGCATCTCGAGTTTTTAAAACTCGAGATTTAATTAAAACTCGAGTTTCTAAAGTTCGAGTTCGTTGTTTTGTAATACCCTTACGTGGACAAATTTTCCACATGGAACCACGTAAAATCGAGTTTAAAAGACTCGAATTCTGCCCACCATTAAAACACAAATCCACAGCACTTTCAAACGGCTCATTACAAAATCCTCAAAGTTCAAACACCTAAACACGAACCCTTTCAAACTCACTCTCAAACTCCGCCCTCTCAAAGTCACTCACTCACTCACTCACTCACTCTCAAGCCGTTCGTAGCCCACTGTTCGTAGCCCGCCGTTCGTACTCTCTCTTTTCAGGTTCTGAGTTCTCTATTTCTTTTTTTTCTTTATGCTTTTTTTGGATTTGTGTGATGGGTTATTGTAAATTTGAGTTCTTTTCTGTTTTGGGTTCTTGAAATTTTGGGTTTTTGTAGCTCAGTTTAGTGGCTAAACTTTTTCTTTTGTATTTTTGTTTGGGTTTTGGGACTTAGTGGTTGAATTGAATTTGTGGTGATGGGTTGCTTTCTGGGTTGTTAAATTTAGTAGCTTAATATGCCTTTGTGATTTCCTTTTTGGGCTTCTTCAATTGTGGTGGTTGCTATATGGGGGTATTAATGGCTGAATTTGTTTTTGATTTTGGCTTTTGGATCTTGGCTTTTGTTTGTGATTTCTGAATTTGGATTCTTGTTCTTGGATTTAGTAACTGAACTAAAGATGACTGTCCAAAAATATGTTGGATTCTTGTTCAATAGTTGGGATTTTTAAAATCACAAAAATATGTTATGGGGATATGCTTGTGTGTTTGAGCAAGTGCACATTGTACACAAAAAAGGAATAAAAGTGGGAAAAAGAAGAAGAGAGGGCTTGTTGTTGATTCCTCGAATGGGTTTAGTTGTTAGTGGGTCTGTGGGTGTATATTTGGATAATTTGGGCTTTTAATTGGGTTTAGTGACTTTATTTGGGGTAGTAAAATTAGGTTGTACAAACTTGTGTCTTTGGACTAACAAGCTGTTATTTATTTGTTTTACCATAAAAAAAAAATAAAAAAATAAAAAATAAAAAAAAAAACTAACATCAAGCTGTATGGTTTATTTGAGTAAAACCAAATTACTCAATAATCTGAATTGGAATACTGAATATAGTGGTTTCCTTTAGTGGAAACTACCATGAAATTTACTGTGAAAATCAACTTTATTTTTGTCAGAGTACATGAAAGATTAATGGAGGAACTTTGGTGGCCAATAGAACTTTGGATTTGATCACGTTTACTTGTTAGAAAAATTAAATATTTGATCTGCGTGCAGGTTGATATCTAAAATATGATTGAAAATTACTTTTGGCAGCTAATTTCTGCACTTGGAAGAATATAAAAATGGTCTTATGGCCTATGAATGTTTGGTGGCAACCAATGTAGAGATTGAAAGGAGTTAGGAAATGCACAAAAGAAAGAATAATGTTAAAAAATATAATCTTATTTACTTATGAAAATAAGTTTAGAATAGGAATGTAGAAGGCCTAAAAATTTTCTGTTAAGGGCCATCCTCTTGCATGGTCAATTGGTCACATTTTGCTGATGCTCTTGAAGCTTGAATGTTTCTGTAACTCTTTCTTTTCACTTCAAATTTATGGTTCCAACAAGTGTAAACTTTTATTTACCTACATGTTCTTATCTAGTTTGTATGCACTTGTAATGTTTAACTATCATTTTAACCTTGTATATATATATATATAAATATATATATATATATATATATATATAATTTTGAAGGTGATGGAATGAAAATATATGTAGTCTTATCAGACATTGGCATAGAAAAATTGGGGTTTTCATAACCTTTTTAATTTTCTATACTCTTTGTATTATGGAGCCTCGAATCGATAAGGAGCTTGAGATCGTGCACCCTGATCCCCAAAATCAGTCATTGTTGACGCGACAACAATATCATCGATCAAAGGACATTTGGAATGGCGAGGTGAAATATCTTCTAACAACCGCTTTAATTTTTACGTTGTCTTTGACTTTTAGTTAGCAAGTTCTTTCAAAGTTGTATATCTAGTTCTAACAACCACGATAATTTTGTATCGATTTCAAAGTTGCACACATTCAGATGCGAGATAATCGGGTGATTGACATTATCAAGTTGGTAAGGCTAGAAGGATTGTTTAAGGCCCCTTCGAGAGAGATAGATCATTGCCTAATATCAACATAGTCGACGTCATCATTGTCATCGTCATCATCATTGTTAATGGCAATAGTCTCATCAACATAGTCGTCGTCGTCGTCATCATCATCACCATCGGCATGAACATCACCATTGGCATGAAAATCATCATCCTTTACATGTGTAGAATACTCATATTAAGCATTCGGAACCATAACCTGTAAGCTTGTGGTTATTTGTTGGATATCCTCTTGCCAGACTGCACATGGCTCCAACTGTATATACAACTCAATGTTAGTTACTTCAGGTATTCTCTCCAACTTGTCAAACATGATCTTTTACATGTTTGCCTGTTTCTATCACCATATACTTGTAATTAATCCGGTGCTTCAGGATTTCATTTGGCATACGATAAGTAATTTGTATGTTGTGCACAGCAGGATTCTCACACAACTCTTCCATGACAATCTTCTTCAATTCGTGAAGGGTCTTCAACCTACGATCAATTTGGGTATAATACATCTTTATACCTGGCCCTTCAAATGGCAATCGCATTGGTATTCTTAAGCGGATGACCGTGGTATAGGATTATATCAATTTCAGACATTGTGAACCTGTTTAAGTCAAGTTACTATGTTAGTTAAATCACATAGTCGTAAAGTGGGGGAAAAAATGTAATGTGATCTTAAGGCTGAACATATTCAAGCCAGAATTTTCATAGGTAATTACTAGTTTTATAGCCATTATGTAACTTGTGGTACCCATGGTTCTAAGTTTGGTTTCAGAAGCAAATTTGAAACATATCTAGTGGAGCAACCCCGAAAAATAAAAGGTAAGGAAAATATATATATTTAAAGAATACATAGAACGAGAGGAGACTTTACAAAGATGATGCAGCATTAACAAAACATATTAAATTAACAAGACCAAAGTATTCCATATCCTTAAGGCTTAAATGTCATTACCAGATACCAAATTGTTTCCAAAATGACCAATTCTTATACTTTTTTTTTTTTTTATAATTATCAATTCCTTATACAATCATGTATTGTAGGTCAGTGCATTTTAAGAATTACTTTAAGGAGTTTGATTATGATACCCATTCATTACATTCATTCACTTCCCATTTCATACCCAAAATAATGATGAATAAAGTCAAAAAAACTTGTAAGATCATGATAAAAATAAAATCCTAAAAATGATGAATAAAATTTTGATAACAAAAACCATGCAAATAAATACTCAAAAAACTAACACTAACAAAACAAAGTTCTATAATTCACAATATTGGTAAATTAACTAAGTTATGTTAACCATCTACAAAATAAATAGTCAAACTCTTTAATCCACACCCATAGACAACTAATACCCAACTACAATGACAATCAAATTATGCAAACCCTTACCTGAGATATGAATTTGTTAAGAGGGAAGAGCAGTGAGAGAGGCAGTGTGGTGAGTGAGAGTAAGAGGCAATGTGGTGTGAAAGTTATGGGTGAGTGAGAGTTAGTGAGGGTGAGAGTTAGTGAGGCTGAGAGACTTAATGAGGATGCTCTGTTTTAGGGTGAAAAGGCTGTGTAGAGGAGCTATCTGTGTTAGCACTTGTGTTATACGGGCTAAGTGTTAAGCGTGTGAGTTTTTATTATTTTACCCAGTGGAACTCGAGTCTATAAGACTCGAGTTCTATGCAATGTTTAATCAAATATTGCTTTAGTTGATAACACGTTTTTCTCTAAGAAAATCGAGTCTTAAAGATTCGATTTTTATTTTGTGCAAAACGAGTCTTTAAAAGGGTGTTTGGATTGGCCAGTTTTGAGTTACATAACTCAAAAACCTTAACTCAAAACTCAAAATCCGTGGGACCCACTAGTTGAAATATTTTTTGGTTTAATTTCCAGCATTTGTTTCCAGGTCTCATATCTCAAAATTTTGAGTTTTGAGAATGAGAAATGAGAACTCCTCAAAAGTTGTTTTTAGTTTTTGAAATATGAGTTTTGTGGCATTTTTCGTAAATAATTGCAAACGTGTGGGACCCTCTTCGGTGTATGGTCACATCATCCTCAGAGCCGTTGGAAGCTTTTGCTGTGCCAAATGCTCCAGCTTCAGTTCGGCCTCTGTTTTCCTCTCTTCTCTTTACTCCGCTGACTCTCTATTTACTCCATTTACAATTTTACACCTTCTCCATTTACTGCTCAATTAACACTTCTCACTCACCTTTACCAATGTACCATTATTTCAAACTTTTGCCTTTCTTTTATTGCTCAGACCTCTCATTTGTTCCATTTTTTTCACAAGCCACTCTTAACCCAGCACAAAGCAAGAGGAAGAAGAAGGAGTCTCAGCCAGAAACAAGCACACCCCAACACATCCGATACCAACGCCGACTCTGGTTTGAGAATCTAACCTCTGCACAGGTGACTGCGTTTTCTCTCTCTCCCTCCGTAAACCCACCTTGCTCTGTTTTGTGTTTCTCTAAATTTCAATGTTTGTATTTCAAAGTTTTTGTTCAGGTGCTCTGTTTTGATTTTGTTTGTGTTTCATTTTTTTTTTTCAATTTCTCTAAACATTGATGGGTTTTGTAAAATAATGAAATTTGTGTCTGATGGGTTTTGTAAAAAATTTGTGTCTGATGGGTTTTGTAAAATAATCGACTTTGTCTGTGATGAAATGTGGACTGAGAAACTTTGATTCGGGTATATGTTATGGGTTATTGTATGGGTCAGCACTGGTTTATGCTAAAAATCCAATCTTTTTGTGACTTTGTTTGTCATTGTGTGTGTTGAGTCTTCAATAAATATTTCGTTGCTTCTATCTCCCTTCTTTTCTTTATATTGATAGTTTATCAGAAATTTCATATTTTGAAGCACTCCTTTATAATCACTTGAAGGGACTTTGTGTGTGATTTATTATAAATTCAATATCTATGGTCATTTCTTCTTGACAAGAGTGGATGCTTTCTTTCTAATAACAAAGTATACAACTGGGTTTAATCTCTTGGATCAGATTGAGTCATCACTTTTATTTTGTAACTTTGTTTTGTAATAATTCTATAAAGCTTGAGGTTCTGTCTACTTGAGGTTGCATCCTCTGGATTTGTTATGGATCTCACTTTCTGTACATAATTCTAGAAGACAAATTTTGTTTAATCTTTCAAAAGGCCAAAAGGACCCACATTGACATATTTTTAAAACCTATGATCTATAAATTAACACATTGTTGTGCTGAGATATTTGTATTAGATGGCTCATTAATCACAATAGGTGGATGACAAATTGTGGCCTCCTCACATTGAACAAATTTTCATTGAGATTATGTTGGATGAACAGCTCAAAGGGAATATGGAAAATGGTGTGTTTAAGACCCCTATTTAGGAATCTATTACCAAGCAGCTTTATACCCAAACTGGGAAGAATTTCCTGACTAAGAAGGTGATTCAAAAGCATAATAGGCTAAATCGAAAACAACGAAAGTAGGGGCAATTGTTGAATTATACAGGGTTAGGGTGGGATGAGTTAACACAAACTGTTATCGGTTTTGAAGAAGTGTCGGCAAATGTGGTTGCGGTATGTTCTTTATTCCATCTGTTATTTTCATATCTCTATTAACTTCCCAGTTGTCTTTCGTATGTCATATTGTTTGATGTCAATTTGTTTTGTTCTTTTTAGGGAGATCCAAAAGCACCATTGTTACGGAAGAAGGGCTACCCCCACTATGACAAACTAAGGTAACTATTTGCCCCTACCACTGCAACTGGGGGCCCTTCAAATCTCTTCTAACACCCCAGCCCCAGATAGTGATGAAGAGCATGCCCCAGAGGAGGCACTTGCCAACGATGAACATTGTACCCAAGTGGTTCATGATGATTGTTACAGTCCAAACCTGGACGAAATACCCAGTGATGAGAGCCCTTTTAATGACCAAACCCAACATCCTGATAAGCATCCCGTTCAAGATTCCAATGCCAAGGGGAAGAAGGTTGCCAAGAAAGCGGATAGGGCGAGTAAGATGACTACTGCTTTACAAAAGTATAATGCATTGACTAGAGAGAGGTATTCCTAAAGAAGGGGGAGGGCAGCTGGTAGCTCAGACCATTGTGGCCAATCAGCTGCTAGAGGTGATCCATGCTCACTGGGAAAGGCTATTCAAGTTCTGAATCAGCATGAGGACCTTCGATGCCTATTTTGTCATTTCCATAGCTCTTCACGTCAAAGAAAATAGGGTGGTGTTCATGGGAATGCCAAAGCATAGGAGGAAGAGGTGGATAGACCTAGTTGTGAAGCAAAAGGGCAACAAGCAAAACTGATCTGCTTTATGTTTATTTCTTTTATGTTATTTGGGTTTTGTTGTGCAAGTTTCATGGACTTGGATGTACTTATTAAAACAAGATTTATACATGTGGTTGGTTGGACCATCTTTTGTTTTGTTAGTGCTAGCTATCATAGATGGCTAAAAACTTAATATGTTTATGTGTATTTGATGGTGTTTGTAGTAGACCTTGCCTGTTATTTTTCATGTTTTTTAAATGCTATTTTTATTGTGTGATTATATGTTTCAATATTTCAGCATTCATAACTACTGTTCTATGCTCTTTTGCCATTTTCTAAAATTTGTTATACCATAAATACCATATCTACCCTGTCTATTTCATAACTATTGGTTTATGCTTATTTTTACATTTAAATATGTGCTAATCTTCTTTCACTTCAGCATATAGGTCCTCATGTTTGGTCCCAATGACGACTTCTGGACTTATGACTTTGACAACGCCTACTTCAGCAATGATTATGAGATGCAGTGAGGGGACAACGACTTTGATGATGACTACTATCACCCAGATGAGGAGATGTTCCATGGGAGTTATGACTTTGATGAACCATTCTTTAACCAAGATGTTGACATGCATGGGTGCTGCAATGATACCGGGCACGACTGCCTCATCCTTGACCATGACATCCTCCATAACAATGGGTATGGTACAGATTATAACTGGTCTAATAGCAATACTGATTCCGATTATGACTGGTCTGATTATGATAATGAGGAGGACTTTGATTACATAAATGGTTTGGTGGAGGAGATGGCATCCTATGTACAATGCTACTACAACAAACGTCCGATGCGTACAAGCATTTTAACTGGTAGTGGCTATATGGAAGAGGTTAGAGATGGAAATCCGAAACAATGCTTTGAGATGTTCCGCATGTCTTTGCGGTTATTCTATCATTTCGTTGATGAGTTGAAACGGCATGGATATCTGAAGGAAGGAAAGGGTCATGTTGATGTGCAAGAATCTGTCGCTATGTTCTTGTACATCATTGGGCATAACACCCGAATGCGGTGTGTTGCGGACAAATTTCAACATTCGATTGAGATGGTGGCCTGCAAATTTCGAAGGGTTATGCGTGCTATCCACTCCTATGGTCAGCACTTGATTAAGCCTGATCCGAATGTAACCGGCCTCCCACGACATCTCCAAGTGAACAAATATCACCCATGGTTCGAGGTATAATTTCCCTTATTGCTTTTATTGATAAAAATAATTTTTTTCCAAGGCTATAAATTGTTGGAACCATGGGTTTGGGCTTTCCCTTATTGCTTAAGAAACTCAAAATAATTTTTTTGACATATGGGAAAATGGCTGTGCAAGTTGTTGGAACCATGGGTTTGGTCATTTGTTGGAAAACATATAGTATAAATGTAATATTTTGTGCATTGGATGAATGTCGGATTGTTTATAGTTTAATTTTAACTATTTGTAGAGATGCATTGGTACAATTGACGGAATTCATGTGAGTGCTCGGCCTCTAACTAGCAAAACTCAGCAATATAGGAGTAGAAAAAACACTGTCACCACTAATGTGATGTGTGCATGTGATCATGACATGCGGTTTATATATGTCCATTCGGGTTAGGAAGGTAGCGCCAATGACTCACGTGTATTAGAGGAAGCCATTAAGGACCCAAAGCATGGCTTTCCATGGCCACCAGAAGGTACATTTTTTTAATTTCCACTGCCCAATTATGGAGTGCTCATTCAGCAAATGCAGCAATTTTAAAAGTTATCCAACTGAGAAAAATAACTTTGATTAGTTTCTATGCATTACTCCTTAACATGGTGTTTAAATTAAATATAACATGTTTGCCACTTACTTGATTAAACTATAGTTTATTTGATTAAAGAAAAATAATGCTGCATGGTAGTAGATCTAAAAGTGATTATGTAACAAGCAGAAAATGTGAAATTGACATAAACAAAGTATTTAAACAGGAAATATAAATTTTAAATTGACAAAAATTTTTGGCTGACATATGGAAACTTTAAAATATTTTATTTATGATGCAGGTTCATACTACTTGGTTGATTCGAGGTACCCCATTGGTACGTCTTTCCTTCCACCACACAAATCCACCTGCTACCATGCTCAAGAGTTCAGATCAAGCAATAGGCAACCGACAACCAAGAAGGAGCTATATAACTATAGACACTCCTTTCTGCACATGGTTATTGAGAGATGCTTTAGTGTTTTGAAGGCCCGTTTTCCAATATTGAACTCGATGCCGAACTTCAAGCCTTTGCGCCAGCGGTATGTCATTTCTGCATGTTGTGCTATGCACAATTTTATATACATGAACAGCCGGTTTGATGAGTTGTTTCACAATTGGGAGAATGCTGATGTGAGTGGAGGTGCTGCCCAAAACAGTGGTAATGGATCTGCAGGTGCATCTGCTAGTACAACCACCCGAAGATATGTTAGGGAGATGTCTGACTAGGCGAAGCGTGCTATGAATCGGTTTAGAGATGACATTACTGACTGCATATGGACTGATTATGAGCGTCATCGCCATTGAATCTGGAAATATGTGATGGCTTTTTGTGTATTGTGGAGTATTTTGTTGGGTTGTTGGTGCCATTACTCCACCTGGTTGTATAGTGCCCTATAAGAGTTGTAATATTATAGTTATGAACTTGTACAATTCCGTTTTAGGTTAGGTGACACCTATTCACTAACTACTATGTACATGATGCATCTTTTGGATGATATGATGCATTATGTTTATTTAGGGGGTCAGTATATATTTTCATTGTCAAAGCCTTGTTGACAATGTATTTTGTAACTTATATATTATTCCTATAATTTGACAATGAAATATGTTATATCATCTTTATGTTAATATTCAAATGTTTATTTTTGTGTATATATATATATATATATATATATATTGTTTCTTGGATATGTAAACAAATCAGATTGTTTACAATGCACAGGTTATGTCAAAGCATTGTTGATAATGTACAGGTTATTTATGTATTTGAGATATATATATATATATATACCGGTCCCAATGTGTATGTGAAAATATCACTATTAAAGCAATTAAGGCCTCTTTATTTATGTATTTGAGATATATATATATATATATATATATTTCAGTAATACTTTCTGTCTCTCATCTTCATTTGGTTTTTGTCAATACTTAGTATATGTCCATGAAGGACAGATTTTTTTCCCCTGATGAAAGAGCAAATTTAATACCACAAAGAAGGCTCAATACAGATCAAAGAATCGGAAACAACAAAAAGTTATAAGAAGACTGGAAAGAATCTGAAACAACAAAAAATCTGTACACAATTTTCCATTTTCACAAACTTGGAAAGTTACATAACAGAAGGACTTGTTATAAGACATGATAATGCCAAGCATTAACAAAATTTACAGGAGTATGTTACAGTCATGTGTCCAAACTAACTCGATTACATATTGCCTATTACATATGTGCAAATGTCAGGGTAGACAAAGTTGAGTCCTTCCAACTATCCCAATCCTAGTACTAAATAGGTAGAATACAAGGAACAACACTCATGATACAACTAGAGCTTGTTTGTACTTGTTCATCTTCTCTTCAGTAATCCTTTTTGCAACCCTTGCCTTTTTTGCCTTTCGCTTCGCAACTCTTTCCCTTTCTCGTGCTTCTTCTTCTGAAGCATGAGCTTCCCTCTCTCTCTCATTAGCAAGGTTTGCCTCATTCTCCAGCCTCCTGAACCTTGCTATCACGATAGGTGCTGTTTTAGCACCACGCCTACAAGTGTTGCCGTCCAACCATCTAAAAAATTACAATGACGATCATCATCCTGCAACGTAAATGACAACATCAATATAGGCTTAATAACATGAATTTATTAACATAAAACAAATAGTGTAAATAATTGGTCTTTCAATGTCAATTTTTTGCTAAAACCAATAAGACATTGTTTGAAATAACAGTTGTATTTGAAACCAGCAAGATAACAAGAGGATAAAAAATATCTTGGTTCTAAATCATGAGTTCTTTTTCTTGCAAGGTCAAAGACATTTAAACTAATTATTTCCCTACAGCCAATATAGAAATATGAGTTTTGCGATTTGCTGTTGTCCTGCAATCAAGTTTCACTAATTGCTTTTGTATTATTTACTATATATACTGCACGCCAAGATTTGGAATATGAGAATGCTAATAAACAATTTCAATTCAAACAGAACAGATCACAACCAAGTCAGAGCAGAACCAGATCACAACCAATTCTTTTTTTGATTCAGGTCCAATTCAAATTAACAGCAAGATAACAATTTCAGTTGTATTTGACTAGGATTCAGGTGTAATATCTCTAATCATAAACAAAAATTTGTACTAACTAAACAGATCACAACCACAAAGAAACTCAAAATTAAGAAGAAACCGTCTACCCAAATTGCTCACCTCAGCATATACTCCCATAAAGCTAAGCAAAGCAAACTCAACCCTACACAAACAAAAATAAAACACAGAGTAAGTAGTAAGAAATCAATAAATGGAGGGAAAATAGATGAGTGGGGAGAATAAATATACCTATTACATTGTTAAGATGGATAACCCTGGTTGATTTATAACCCACTGGTTGATTTTCAGGTTCTTTGGGGGCAGAGTAAGAAGGGGAAATCAGACACAACAGAGGCCTAGAGTTAAAAGGGAAAGGACAATCCCGTGGGGTTTGGGCACAACAGTGGGTATGACTGGGCTAGAAGACACGAAGAAAGGGGTTTGATGGAGATGGGTTTCAACCAAAATTTGGGGATTAAGGGGTTCTTTTGGGATAGAGATAAAACAAAAAAAGAAAAGGAACTCACCAGTTGGCTGTTTGTAGCTTATGGGTCTTCAGGATGTGGAGGCATAGGTATAGAGAAGGAAAAAGAAAAGAAAAAAGCTCAGACCTTTCTATTAGGTTTGGCGTGTGTGTGTCTGTGGAGATAGGAAGACAAAACAGTATTGGGTGAAAGGAGAGAGAAGAGGACACGCATGAGAGAAAACCAACCTTCTGACCTGTGCAGGCTATGGGCTCCACCAAAAAGTGAAAAAATTGAGAACTAAGATGTGGGGCACGGTTTTGAGATATTGGAGCCAAACAATTTTTTTCAGTTTTGGGTTTTGAGTGAGATAGAGTTTTGAGAAATGAGTTAAGTTTTTGAGTTATAAATTTTGAGTTTTGAGATATTTCCAATCCAAACATCCTCTAAGACTCGAGATCTAGGTGGCATTTTGTCCAACTCAGGCAGCACAAAGTGAGCAGAAAGCAAGTCTCTGAGACTCGATTTTTAATGTAGATCTCGAGTTTCTAAAACTCGAGATGCTACTTTCCATTATTCTTTCAAACGTTGCCTAACTTACTACATAGAAGCCCCCCACATTACTAGTCTGCCCATTCCCCCCACGCCACCACAGAAAATCTTTTATTTTCTCATTTTTATTATTATTTAAGGGAGTTTGTTTTGGCTTTGGGCTTACAAATTTGTGTGTGAACTAATAGTTGCAAAAAAAGAACAAAACCCTATTTTGTACGCTCTCCTAGTGGAGTTTCATTTTTTCTCCCCCAATGGAATTCAAATGCATGGTTGGAGGGAAGTAATGGGTAACCAAAAGGTAAATCATTATTTATAAGTATCGTCCAAGAGCATAAGAGTCATCCAAAAGAGGAAGAGGAAGAAAGAACATCGTCCAAAGAAAAACAAAGAAGCACCTGAAGGAAGAAACGAGTTCATCTAAGAAGAAGATAAGTCGTCTAAAGAAAAGAGCTCATAGACCACAGATAGCCACTTAGTAAATTCTAAGTGTTTTCTATGAGCTATATATAATCAAATAGTTGGATAATCAAAGGAATTTCTCTATATAATCAAATTCATAATCTATACTCAATTTTACAACTTCATAATCTGTACAAATGGTCAATTTTTTTTTTTTTTTTAATGTTTTAACTGAATTTAGTGTCAGAGTTTTTATCAAAAGCTTATTCAACCTAGTTACAAAAGCACCATAAAAACCCATAAAAATGAAATCATTACTAACAAAGATTTTTTGTGCATATTATTGATTGATTATTTCAAGAGGGAATGGGGGGTATTTATACCCCAAAAAAAAAAAAAAAAAAAAAATTGATGGGGGAGGCTCACACCATAGTGTGTGCTTCTTGCAAGAGGCACACACCATGGTGTGAGCCTGTTGCCACCACATCAGTCTTCTACAAGCCTCTCCAACCTTCCTTTCTTGATTTTCTTATTTTTCCCTTCTTTGACCTTATTTTCATGTTGTTGTTTGGACGTCTTTGGGAGTTTGGATTTCTTAAAACTTGAAATTTATGGATGTCTAGTTTTCATAGGTTTTGGCCTTATGAAATTCAGAGTTACCGTTGTCAAGATGTCATACTTGAAAGGGAGGTAATGTAGTATAGAAAATTATGTAGCACCTTTCTTGGAATATCAAAGGGGATATTATCAAGCCCTTTTTTTTAGAGTAGATAATCCATCATATTTCAATGTGGTCTAGGCCATTTGCACCCATTGTGAATGGATTTGTACAGTTTATTGCATGAAAATGCCCCAAAAACAATATTTTTACTTGAAAAACAATGAAATATAGTTTTGTTTAATTAGAAGTTTGATGTTCACATGATATTTTAACCTTGAGTTTGGCCTTTGAACTATTGTTTTAAAGGGAATTTTATAATCCTTAAGATGGATAAAAATTAATCTCGATTAGACGGTCGGATTTTTTGTCAACATTTTGACTAGTTCCGATTAGGGTTAGTCAATTTTGGCTAAAAATAGCAAATTTGGGATTTTGAACCCTTGGCTCATTAAATGATTTATCCAACATCTGATCAGGGTAAAATTATTATTTTAAGTTTAAAAGATAGTTTTTGCGTTTTAGCTTTTAGGGCTTATCTGGTATTTTGGCACACTAATCAAGATCAAACAAAATGCAGTATCAACACCAATAAGAAAAAATATATATAATAAAATAAGCTAGGCATAGGGTTTATTAAACACATGTTAATGCACACAATTTTGTGCACCCACAAAAAACACTTGCCTTTTCATGTGTGTAAAGGTGGCACAACAAGGTTTTGGTATGTGGTAAAATATAATCTATCATTGAAACACAGACACACCGACTCTTTCCAGCAGTATCTTTGAGTTGCTTTCTCTTAAATTTATTTTAACTTTCTTTTGATGAAACACCTACCAACAAGTTCGAAAGTGAGTCTCCAAAGTGGACTAGCCAAGCCTGATTCTAGGGTTTTGCTCTCAAACCCATTTGGGGCTCTTGACGAAAAAGTTGACAGTGTTGGGTTCAAGTTTCATTTAAAGACCAATAACTCACTAGCTTGCTCTTAGGCCTTCTATTTCTCTCCCAAAAAATTAAACTCAAACTGAAACGGATATTATATAGAATATAAGATTTGACTATTCAATATACATTTACACTCTATTTGTTTTGAACTTGTTGGAAGCAATTTTTTTATTGCCAATAAAATTTTTGGGAAGCCAAGACTAAGACTTGACATTGGGCTTTGAAAATGGCCTAAAGACTGTCAGTGAAATGGGAAAAACCAATTTTTAGCTCAAGGTCTATATTGCATCCAACAAGGATTATAATGAGGCCTCAAGTACCTCTTACAAGGATAAGCATGAAAAATGGTGGCCCATTACAACAAGTACTCAAATAATAGTCCAGCAATGAAACAAGAGAAACGTCCAACGTTAGTTTTCTGATAGACTAAGAAATATGTTTACATCAGAAAAGTCTTCATCAGAAAAATCTTGTGTTTCCTCCTCTATTGTTAAACTAGCCACGAATCCGTGCGTTGCGCGTGATAATTATTTTTATGGTGGTTTTATTATTATTTTTTTTACAATTTAAACTAATCTAATAATGAGTAATGTATTTCATAATTTTATTTTTATTTATTATAGGAACGATCATAAATGTAATATAGGAACAATTTAAAACACCAAAAAAACGTAAACCAAAAAAAATTAATAATCTATTAAGGTTATTTTCTTTGTAGAAATTATAATTTCGGCCGTCCAAAACATATTATCAAATAAAAAATTATTAGCAAAATTTAAGAATTAAATTTCTATACATGCATTGGTATAAAATAATAATAATAAAAATAAAATTGCAAAAGTTAAAATTTGTCACCTATCTGATTATTTTCGTTTGGCTAACTTTTGCTTTTCTTTAAATAAATGGCATTATAGAGTACTTCTAATACAACTATTAAGAGTATTTTTTCCACCACAAAGGATTAGAAAAGAAACAAAAATTAGTAAAGTCTCATAGTTTAACATCTAAATTGAGAACTATAAAAAATCATGTTATGTAATAGAATAAATACCAATTTATCCAAATCATGCTATGTAATATAATAATATTTTATTTTTATATGCTATATTTAATTCTTTAGAACGCAATAGGATAACATTTAACAATCAAAGAGAGAGAGAGGAAAAAAAAAAAAAAAAAAAAACAACAACAACAACAATTTAAAAAACAAAACTAAATTACAATTTAAAAAACAAAACTAAATCGCATTAACCCAAAATAGAGTTTTAAAGAATAAAAAAATTATCAACCTAAAGTAGAGATGCAAGAAAAATAAAAAAAATCCACCAAAAAATTTAGAGAGAGAGAGAGAGAGGGAACCTTTTTTGTGACGAAAAACTATGCATAGAATAGAAGAGATAGTGACAAATTTATAGTAAGAGGATGTGAATAAGAAGAGACAAAAATAAATGAAGATGAAGGGAAAAATGAAGAATGATATTAATGTAGAGGGTAGTGGGAAGATGAAAAGGTAAGGGAGGGAGAAAGATTGAAGAAGTAGTGGGGAGATGAAATGGTAAGGGAGTGAGAAATGTTGGAGAAGTGTAAATATTAAAAAAAAAAATGTTAAAAACAATTATAAAAAAATTGGAAAAAAAAAAAAAAAAAACCCTAAAGCTTGAAAGGCTTCAACGTTTTGTTTTTTTGTTTTCGTTTTCTTCCTTTAAGCTGAAAAGGCTCACACAAAACCCTAAAACTGAATTGAAAAGGCTTTAGGTTGAGCTTGATAGTGGAACTAAATAAATAAGAGGTGGACTGGATTAATTATACATATTTATTATAGGGTGATACTAGAAGTAAATAAATAAGTAGTGGGCTGCATTTATAGGGCTGAAAATTATAAAAACCATTTTAAAATTGTAGGACAAATTATATTTAAAAAGAAAAAAAATGACGTGGCAGCTGATGTGATGCAACGTGAGAGCAGCAGCATTAAATGCTACGCTTCAGTTTTTAATAATATATAGATTAACATGAGAAAAAAATTACATAGTAACAAAAACATCATAACCTTCAATAGAATAACAATAAACAATGATCATATGTTGCAACTTAATAATTACAAATAAAAGGGAAAAACTTAGTATGAAATAAAGGGAGAGAGAGATTCAACTAGAGCAACAAATATTTAAACAAGATCTCTATGTGTCATGCCATACCTATAAAGATGTGTATATATATGGTAAATGAGGAGATTAATGGATAAGTGTGTGTAAATATAAAAGAGGGATAGAATAGTGTTAAGCTATTATTAGCCATGAGCTTGAAGGCTTTTTATGCCGCAGGAACTTTTTTGATGAGGTGGAAGAGAGTGTTTGTGGGTATTTGTATAAGGCTGTTTATGGACTAAAAGCTATTTTATGAAATCAAGAACTTACTTATGAGCTGAGAATAGCATGGTGGGTGAGGATTTTTTATAAGGAAATGATAGGAAGATAGAAGGTAATAGTGTTGGTGGCTATTTGCATTGCAGAAATCTTCAAATGAAGTAGAAAAGAATGCTTCTAGGTAAGTGTGTAGGGCATATTTATGAATTAAAAGTTAAGAGGTTGATTTATGAACTAAGAGACTAATTTATGAGTTGAGAATCTAATTTATGAACCAAAAATCAAGATAGTAAGCAGGGGATTTATGAGAAGATGATGTGGTTTTAGGAATTAATGGTGGATTTCTTTTATAATGGAGTTACAGGGAGTGATTAGCAAAATCAAGAGGATCGGATATGATTAGCAAGGAAATTTCAAAATATATATCCTAGGATTTGTCCAAAAATTGTATGATTAGCTTTTGGGCATTTTAGCTTCTTTGGATAATGGCAGCTGGAAGCTAAGATTTAGCTAATCTCAACATTAAGTGCTGATATTTGGGGATATATCTCAGCCAATAGGTTTAGGACATGGGTTAAGATTAGAGATCTTGTTAGCTGTAACTAGGATAAGAGCTTCAAGGGCTGGCTATTGAGGTCATTATTGGAAATTCTGCTGGAGAGCTTCTTATGCGCTCCAACCACTTTTTCCTAAATTTCCCATTTTAGGATTCATGAGCTTGGTTTATAAATAAACTAGCATATAGTCCGTGCTTACGCACGGAAATATTAACAATTATGATGATAAGATGTTTATCTTAGTAGATTCAATTTCCACATTGAGCATTATGAATGGAAGTAACTTAACACCAACATTTAAAAATTAAATTGGACACATAGCACAAAATTAAACTACAATTAGAAATTAATTTGATTCAATTTGAATTCTAAAATTGAACTTCAACTTAATATAATATATATGATTATATTTTTGTCACTTTTAACAAATTAACAAAATCTTAATCCAGACACACTAAAAACTATTAAAAAATAAGAACTAATCATTGAGCTTGGAATTTTCTTGGAGGCGCCAATGAAGCGCTAATGTATGAGAGTGTGAAGCAAGGAAGAGTGGGATTGAACATTGTGTTTGAACCCGGCCTTGCTCTAAAAAATCCATAAGGAGGAGGAGAGGGCAGTGTGTGGATCTAGTTGGTAGAGGTTGAGAGAGGAGGAGACATGGGATGAAGATATGGAATTAGGAGGAGATGATGTTTTACTTTTATAGTCTTTCTCGTTGGACTCCTTGGTTCTAGTTGTGGGATTAGAAGAGCTCCAGACTTTATTGAGATCATCTATAAAAGTGTGCAGGTGAGATGTTCTTGCTTAGGCCAATGAGTATTATTATTGTGGTTTTCTTGGCTTCCGTGTTAAATGTTAATGCATCATTTATTTGGACACAAAAATTAGAAAATTTAGATAAGATACATGACACAAAATTGGAGTCCAATTTATAATCTCCATGAAAGTGTGCAGGTAAGATGTTTTTGCTTAGGCCAATGAGCATTATTATTGTGGTTTTATTGGCTTCCATGTTAAATGTAAATGCATCATTTATTTGGGCACAAAAATTAGAAAATTTAGATAAGATACATGACACAAAATTGAAGTCAAATTTATAATCTAATTAAATTTTTTTTTTTGAGTTTTGATTAGGATAAGTGGCGCAAAATTGAGAATCCAATTGAAATCTAATTGGATTTTCTCTCTGCTTCACCTATTATTATATATATAGATTATTATACATTTTTACCACTAAATAAAATAATTAGTTGAAGCTTAGAAGGTCTGGTGATGACTTCCTTGAGCTATGACTGAAACTTGAAAGAGAAGAAGAGTCTTTATTGTTCTTCAGCTTTTTAGGCCCTGTTTGTTATGGTAACTCAAACATATGTTTTCAGTTTTTAAATAACATTACACGTATTTCCATATACCTTTTTATCTATACGTATTTTTACATATGTTTTCAAACACATATTTTCAGTTTTTAAGTGTATGTATCAAACACTTCCATAATGTAAACCCATCTATTCGGTACTGTTCACTTCAGGCGCTACAGTACGAGTAATGCTGATGGGACTCTAAGTTGACAGGTGGCCAACTATTGACTTATTTAGGGAGCTTATTTACTTTTGTACAGTTGTCCAACTGGCATCTGATTAGAACTGAACTAAAGAGGAACTACCCAGCTGGCTTAGTGGCACATGTGGACTTCTTTTGCTGTTGTTTTTTGCTGGGTTAAGCATTTCTGGTGGGCCTTGTCTTGGTGGTTCTCTTCATTTGGGCTTGCTACTTTGCTCTTACTCTTTAGGCCCTATAAGATGGATAATGTAGCCATAGGTTTGTATTAATGTATTTTCATAGGCTTTTATTGTTAGCGAGAATAACAGATACTTAAGGCTTCTATAAATATTCATCATAGGGTCTTGAATAATAATTTCCATGAACTAAAATAATAATTTGTATTAATCTCATAAATAATATTTTACATAGGTTTAATTATTTCAATAATATTTGTCATGCTTAAATAACTTATTGGTGTTTCATAAATGATACTTGCCATGGACTATTTAATTCCCATAGTATTCCATAAAAAATATTTGCCATGGGTTTTTATCAATAGTAATTTCCACGGACTTAATACTGCAGAGATAAATAGTGTAACATAAGATAAATAATTACCACATATTTTTAACATAAGTTCCATGGTTTGGAGTCCCTCAGAAAAATTGTGTCAAAAAAAAAAAAAAAAAAAAAACAGTTCCATGGTTTGTAATATGGTATAAAATAAATAATTTCGATGGGTTTACAATCTCCACGGGCTTATGAAAAAATTGCTAGATAATTTTATTGGCCAAACTTTGTTAGCATTGGGCTTTGAGGAAAACATTTATATTTGACAATCATAGTATTTTGTCAAGTAAATAATTATGATTTTCCATGCATTATTAGCTTTAGACTTTTGAAATAGTAGCATTTGAGCATTATTAGTCTCCGGCTTTTAGTAAAATATTTATATTTGATAGTTGTGCTACCTAATCATTATTGGTTTTAGACTTTTAAATCATAGCGTTTGCCAAGTATTATTAATCTTGAGCTTTTAAAATAATAGTATTTGCCAAGCATTATTAGTCTCAGGATTTTGAAATAATATGATAATACTTGCCAAATGATATTGGGATTCAAAATAATTGTGTGTCAAGCAGTAATAGTCTTGGGGTTTAAAATATTTTTTTGCCAAGCAATAATCATCTTGGACTTTTGCTATTGATATTGCCAAGTAGTTAGCTTAGGCTTTGATGTTGCCAAGTAATTTGCTTGGACTATGAATAAAATGGAATGTATGTATTGGGCTCATAGGGCCGATTTTGGGCTTTGCCAAATAGTAATATAAATTTTGATAAGATATGAGACTTTGGGCTTTTTGTGATGGTTTATATCGTGGGCTAATTTAGGGAGTAAGATGGTAAATAATTGTAGAGGATATTTGGGTATTCTTCGATAAGTGGGTAAGTAGGATCGAATAGGATTGTGGCATGCGGCATGTGTGAAAATTTATACCTTAATAGAAGTAAAATATTTTACGAACAATGATTTTCCATTTTCAAGTGTTTGTTTGCATGTAAAACGTGGTCAAACTTGTAAAAAATTTTTCGTTGACCGTAAAATCCTTTATAAAAGTTGTAAAATGTTTTCCTTTTAAAATTTTGGTAAAATATTTTATAAAAACATCTCCTGAGTGGCTTGCTCATCACATGCTCCTCTCGCCCCATTAGGTGGGCTAAGCACCTAGAGTCGCCCGCTCTAGTGATTAGTACTGACTGTTTGGAGTTATTGTTTCGATGACTGGTTCCACTGATTAGGTGGTCAAAGCTACCGCTTTGGCTACTAGTGTCGAAGGTTTAGTCACTAGAGATGCCATTTCGACTACTAGTGTCGATAATCTCATTACCGGAGTTGTCGTCGTTTTGTACATTAGTGTTAGCAGTTTGGCAACTAGAGACACCACTCCAACAACAGTCACTAGAGCCACCATTCTAATTGCTGCTTCCAATGGTTTGATCACCGAACCTTTAGTACCAGCAACCACGACAGCTAAGTTACTTGTTTGGTGATTTTTTTGAAAATTTTAACTTGACATACCAAACACCTGAAAATATTAGACTGAAAATGTTTTACATTTATAAGTTTGGCGAAACAATATAAAATAAACACTATTATACCAACACATGTAGTAGATACACACAATAAATCAAATACACCACATTATACCCTATTATAAACACTATTATATCACTCATTAGTTAATTTTCAAAAGAATAAATCTTGCTACACACTCATCAATGCGTACAACTTGTACACACTCCATTAAAATTAGCTAAAATTTTGAAGTCGTGCCTTGAAACACGATTTTACAATTTTAATTGTAATTATTTTTTTCAAAGTAGTGTGTTTAGATTGTGTGTAATTTTGAGTGTGCAATAATCATTTTCAAGAGTATATCAGAGAGAGTAAGAGAGACAAAATTATAATGGTTCATATAAATAGTTATCATATCTATCGTAAGATAGATTTTTTTTTTTTTTAATATTTACAATTTGGAAACATGTTAATTACAACAAGGATTATGTATTTGGAATTTGTTGATTGCTGAGGAATGGGCCAGATTTTTTTTCTTTTCTTTTTTAAACAATTCAAAATTTTGAGTCATCAATTATACATTTTTAAAGTCTAAAATTTAAATTTTGAGAGAGCCAAATTCAAAAAGTCTAAAACCTAAATTTTATTGGAGCCACGCACATTTAAAACCTGGGGGGGGGGGGGGGGCGGCCCTGTTAAGAGTATTTCATCATCAACATCAGTTTCAAATCATATTCATGATGATTGAAGTGATAAGAAAGAGCTTAAGGCTATTTGTAGACACTCCATTTTGTATCCATAATTTAACCTTAGAAGATGGCAAAGTAACCACTTTATGTGCCCCAAAAAATCATGGTTGCATTTTAGTCATTAAGTATCTGTTTGGATCCGGCGTTTGTTGCGTTTTGCGTTTGCATTTTTTTTTCCTACTGCAACACGCGTTTCAAGGAGACAAATTTCACTGTTCATGCTACTGTTAATGAACAGTAGCCATATATATTTGACTTTTCAACCCTTTTCATCACACCGTGGGTCCCGTGCACTGTTCACAAGACTCACAAACTTCACTTTTCATCAACTTTTTCATTAAAAATGGGTCTCACGGCACTATTCACACATTTAAAAATTATTTTGTTACAGTGTTTTCAGTTTTTAATTTTCAGTTTCAGCAAAAATAAGTTGTATCTAAATGGATCCTAACTCATTCATCATATCATGAAAATAATCTTGAGATTTCAATGATCCCAATGATACATCTGGTTTCCAAATCAAACAGTCTGTTCGAAAGATATCGCAAGATCAACTTTTAACGGTTTGCATGCATGCATTTGGGTGAAACCTATCACACATAATTAATTTTGAATGGTTGTTAAATAAAATTAATAAAATTAATTTTTGTGATTGGTGGAATATTTTTACTAAGGTGTGATTTGTTGCATAAGATTAAAACAAGTAAGCTAATAAGATTTAAAAACTGTAAATAATATGATTTTAAAGTAATTATCTTCAAGATAAATAAAGCTTCTCACAGAGTGTATGAGTTCTCTAATTGAGTCTCTGTGTGTTTAATGACTTTAAAATAAAGCTTTTATATGGTCTAGAGGTTTAGTGAATGAAACCCTAGCAATTCAAGTCATTATGGGCCGAAATTCAGATATGAAAATTCTGGAATCATAGAGCTCGATAGATCGAGAGGTGTCGAGCTTAGTATCAAGAATCTTCATTAAGTCTCAATAGATACTAGTGTTGAGCTTGTGTCATGACTAATGTCGAGCTATTCTTCACTTGTTTCTTGATTCAATTTTTATGTCTTTAATGATACCACTTGTTATGTCCATGCAACATCTTGATATATTAAATCCAACTTAGATCTATCCAATTATAAGTGAAGTGCATTTTGTCAAAGGATAAGCTAATACATAGAAAATATGATCCTAACACATCCATAGCTTTATTATGGCCTTGAAGAGTCCAAGTCTTACAACTAAAGTATGGGCTGGCAAATGACAAAAATAGCCCTTCAATAACTGGTAAGTAAAGTTTTACTGTAATTTTCAATTTTATACTATTAAAAATAGAAATGTTGCCATTGACAATGCATGACATGCTTTCTGTCTTTCTAGAATGTTGAAACGACTAATTTGGACATTTCCTAAAATTCAGGTATTTTTATTTTCAAATTAGTGATTTGATTTAAACCAAAAATTCAGGCAGATTTTATGGCTTTTTATTTTATCTATATATATATATATATATATAACCGAAGCCTCTACTAGCTCCACAATTTCCAAGTCATCTTTTTTTTTTTTTTTTCTTTTTAACGATTTATTATATTAGAATTTATTAATTTAGAACCCCACCCCAATCAACTCCCCTTTCAGCCTTCACGTCACCTCCTTCTTCTTTTTTTTCTTCTTTTTTAATGATTTATTATTAAATTCTAACGATTTATTATATTAGAATTTATTAATTTAGAACCCCACCCCAATCAACTCCCCTTCAGCCTTCACGTTACCTTCTTCTTCTTCTTTTTTTTTTTTTTTTGTTTTTAATTCTTTTGATAATTTTTTATTATTTTAGAATTTATTAATTTAATTCCCCTTCTTCACCCTTCTTCTTCTTTCTTTTTTCTTCTTTTTTTTTAATTCTTTTTAATAATTTATTATTATATTAGAATTTATTAATTTACAACCCTAATCCCCCTTCAGCCTTCACGTCACCTCCTTCTTCTTCTTCTTCTTCTTCTTTTCTTTTTTAATGATTTATTATATTAGAATTTATTAATTTAGAACCCCACCCCAATCAACTTCAACCTTCACGTCTAAAACAACCTCTCTGTTTCCCGTCAGCCTTCACGTCTAAAACAACCTCTCTATTTTCTAATATACACTGGCACCCCAAAACTCAGATCCTCCCGCTGCTGCCGCCACCATGGATCACCGCCACTGCATCGATTTCTTTTTGCCTCTCCATCGCCGCTCAATCTAGCCCATCATATTCTAGGTCGGCAAATTATTTTGAGGTAATTAAAACATATTTTTTACTTTGCATAATTTCTATATATTGCTCTCTCTCTATCCGCTTCAATTGTTCATGGAATTTTGTTAGTTTGTGGCTGTGGGTTGCTTTGGATTTAAGTATTTTTTTTTTGTTTTTCATGGAATTTTGTTGGTTTGTGGCTGTGGGTTGCTTTGGATTTAAGTTTTTTTGTTTTTGTTTTTTTTTTCTTTGCAGATTTCCATGTTTTCTTCTTCTTCCTTTGTTGTCAAATCTATGGCAAAGAAGAATCATGAAATTTTTGTTATTAGATTTTTTTTTCCTTTTTTTTTTTGTATGCGATTTTTATTGGATTTTTGGTTTTTTGGGATTCTTCTATTAGCTTTTAATTCTGGGTTTGTTTTAGTTGATATATAGTGTTTTTCTCATCTTCATTTTACATTGGTTTGGATTTTCTTTTTCCCTTTTTTTTTGGTTATGCAATTTTTATTGGATTTTTGGTTTCCTAGGATTCTTCAATTTGATTTCAATTTTGGGTTTGTTTTGGTTTGATATATAGTGTTATTGTCATCTTCATTTACATTTGTTTTCCCTTTTTATAAATTATTATAATCTTTGGGTCTTCATATATGATAGCTTGTGGAATGTTATGTTGGGGTTGCCGCTATTTTGGATTCCGTGGGAATTTTTTTTGAAGGTTGGGGTTGGTTAGTATAAGTGCTTGAGATTGCTGAACATGTGTTTGATAGAATGCTCAGGTGTTTGTTCTCAGATTCATTTGTAATATGCCTTTTGTTCTCTGTTTAAAAGAATTCAACTACAAGAAATTACAAAAAGGTTATGGTTTGATATATAGAGTTATTGTCGTCTTCAATCTAATAAGACCGTGCCAATTGCATGGTTAACTCCAAAAAAATTTTAATCAGATTTTTTTCTACAGAAAGCTGTGCTATTACCCCAGTCCATTAAAAATCACTACTCATGTTTTAGTTTTAAAGTTGTAATATCTATTGGACAATATAGTATTTTGTGTTTCAATGTATTAATATTGTTCTTTTTTTAAAACAACAAAAAAAATTGTTATATTTGAATGATATCTTGAATAATCACTAAATATATATAGTATATTATTAATGTCAACTCTTATTCATAAGCATTTCATTTAATTATATAAGTTATTCCAACTAAAATAAAATGAAATGAAGATTTGAAATAATATTTTAAACTACCATAAATAAATATTCAATATAAACTAAAATTAATAAATTTTTCTTTTTTAAAATCTAATTTTCAATAGTTTCATGTGCATCGCACGGGTTTGCGACTAGTTTAAATAAATGATATTATGTTATTGGATTTAAGAACTACAGTTGCTCGCCGTACTCCAACGAGATTATTGAAAATTTCATTTGGGAGGAGAGGAGGAGACATGGTTAGGAAATTTGGATGATGGGCCATAGAACCATATGTTAATTTGTTAGTGACATTGCTTTCAAGGCTTTTTGTTTTTTAATAAGGATAAAGTTTAGATATAAAATTGGTTGTAGCATAAGGTTACAACCTTACTTAATATCTTTTTATTGGATATGATTGTTGACAAATCCACCGTTGGATTACTTCTTCTTCTTATATCCCTCATACTTGCAAAATTTCTAGAAAATCAAATATCAGTAGCTATATCATCAATAAATTGTTTAAATTGCAAGTTTTTGTAGTTTAAAAGTATATATAAAATATAAGGTTATAGATTATATAGTAAATAACATCCAATTGATATAAAAGTTTACATGTGTATTAAGAGTGTAAAGAACAACTAACTCAACAGTTAGATTTTCAAAATATGCAGTAATATTTATTTTATTGAGTAAAGTTGTAACCTTATGCTACAATTAATTTTGTAGTTAAACTTTATCATTTTAATAAACATTGCTTTCAAGACTTTGGTTATTATTTGTCACGACCACCGAGTACCTTCTATTATGGTAACACCCAAAAAAGATTAAAAAGTAAGGTACACTATTGGCATTTAAAGTTAGTATGCATTTGGGTTAGGATTAAAAATTAAAATTATTTTATTATTCAGCTTATTTTTGCTACTATTCATGGGTCTCACTGCACTTTTGAATACTATTTATGGGTCTTACTGTACTATTTAAACTAACTTTTATATTTATCTACAGTACTTTCATTTCAACAAAATAAGAGATATCCAAACACACTTTTAAGAATATTAACCAATGAGAGAGAGAGAGAGAGAGATGCAAGTGGGGCGGCTGGGTGATTCAACAAACATTCAATAGCTACATAGAAAGGTCGTTAGGAGAAGACACAATTATTATTGAAGGTTGAGAAGTAGAGTGGCTATACAGAGTTCAATAATTATTTTGATACTGTTACCTTTATGAAATAGAAAGGCTTTATATAGCTATCATATATAAAATAATAAAGCCTATAGAGTTGCCCATTTGCATCCAAAAAAAAAAAAAAAAGCGCGAAAAAATTGACTCTTTGAGAGTTGATAGCTACTGCTGCTACTTAGTAAACGCATACACGCTACTACAACTATTATATACAAATAAATATTATTTATGATCTAAAATATATAATCCTAGCTCCCAACTATATTATCCATTTGACTATTAAATCAATAATATTCATGATGATTACGTTGATTTCACAGACATATATAGGACCACAACATTGAGGCATGTGGTCCAATTATATACCATAATAAATAAATGAAATATGTATCCTTTAGCGATAATATATATAACTATCAATGACCTACCCATTGTAATCACAATCACAACCAGAGAGAGAGAGAGAGAGAGAGAGAGTTTGGACCGTTTTAATGGGAAGAAGCCCCTGTTGTTCCAAGGAGGGCTTGAACAAAGGTGCTTGGACAGCCCAAGAAGACAAAATTCTCACAGAATACGTTAGAATCCATGGCGAAGGACAATGGGGAAAACTTCCAAAAAGAGCAGGTAAGATATATATATATATATACATATAGTAGCTAATAAGAAGAGTGCTTTTCTTTCTTTTTCCTTTAAGGAAGGGAGAGCCGCTAGCTTAGAATTTAGAATATTGGTACGTACGTACGTACGTACAGAGCTAGATTCATTTGGTCTGTGTGCAGGTTTGAAAAGATGTGGGAAGAGCTGCAGGCTTCGCTGGTTGAATTATCTTAGACCAGACATTAAGAGAGGTAACATATCACCGGATGAAGAAGAACTCATCATTAGGCTTCACAAGCTCCTGGGAAACAGGTTTTCTTTCTTCTCCGATCCGCTACCCCTGAAAACGTTTAAAAAATCATAATGGATAGCTTTAGACGTGTCATCTTCTCCAATATTCCCACCTGATCATGTCATGGATGGTTTATATATATATATATATATAGATGGGTTCAAGTTACACCTGGTGTAACTTCACAAGAGTTACACCTTTTTTGAACCATTGATTTGTATTAGATCTAAGGGTGAAAAAAACACTCATAGTCATGTATTTATTGTTCCCTAGAAATTAGTAACTAAGTCATTAATTCTTCTTATTAAAAATAGAAAAATTAAAAACAGCATTAACTCTCTCCATCATCTTCATCTTCTCTCCCTCTCTCACATGGTCTTGGGTTCTATCTTGTGGGCGTCACTTGTGGGCTTGAAGGCAAGAAAGACACTAACAATTGAAGTTTTGTTCAGCTTTTTAGTTTGCAATTTAAAAAATGATTTTGGATTGTTTAGCTTTGTTCCTGTTTTGCTTAAATAATTCTCATTCCAAATTAAAATTATTCCAAAGTTCATGAATGGTGTCGTTAAGTACTTGGTAAAGGACAAAAAATCCTTATCTTATGCTAGAATTTTCATAAAATGATGAAACTTCAATCCTTATCCTATTCAAGTTAGTCGTGGTTGCACTATTTTAGTTACTTGTGCAGGATTTCTTTTGATTAAGGAATAAGAAATCAAACATGGCTTTCAAAGAAGTTTACTTTGATCATTACTATCAAAATTATGAAGCATGCTGTTTTTCGTTTTTTTTGAGAGAAAAAGACCATGTGAGAGAGGGAGAGAAGATGAAGATGATGGAGAGCAAAGAGTTAATGCTGTTTTTTATTTTTCTATTTTTAATAAGAAGAATTAATGACTTAGTTACTAATTTCTAGGGAACAATAAATACATGACTATGAGTGTTTTTTTCACCCTTAGATCTAATACAAATCAATGGTCTAAAAAAGATGTAACTCTTATAAAGTTACACCAGGTGTAACTTGAACCCATCTCATATATATATATATATATATATAGTGAAGTTGTCGTGGTGAATGGTAGAGAACAAAACAATAGTAGAATAATGTGACAATCAGTGGCTTGAGATATTCCCCAAATATATTTTAAAATTATTGAATTTTCGGGTATATAACAATATAAATTTGACCAAAATTCTTAGATCTGCCATTACTGAAAATGATAGTCCACTTACTGACCGTCGACTACTTCAACTTTCTTGTACCAAATTAAAGTTGTAGTTGTAGAAGAATTGTTCCTTAGATACATGTTTTACTGGAACCACATATTTCCAGACATAATTCTTATCTTTTGTGAGCTTTATTAGTTCTAAGAGTGTTAATTTGCTTATATAGCTTTCGTTCAGGTGGATCGACATTAATTTCCAGAGGTCAAATTCCCCCAACCCTTAATACTTTCAGAAAAAGAGAACACCATATATAATTTGATGATAAGACACAGACATTTGATCTGTTTATTCTAATTTGTAGATGGTCTCTAATAGCTGGGAGGCTTCCAGGCCGAACAGACAATGAAATAAAGAACTATTGGAACTCAAATCTGGCCAGAAAAGTTCATGACAACAAAAGTGCTACTCCAACTCCTTCAGGCCAGTTCGCCCAGGACAAATCCAAGATTGATTTGCAGGTGGTCCGGACCAACGCAATTAACAACAAAAATTATCATTTTGACACCAAAGATTCATGGCTATCCGTGGACTGTGACCATACATTTAATGATAAGTCCTTGGAATTTGATATGTACCATGGACTATCGTCTTTTGCTAACGGATCAGAAAATATTCAATCATCGGATTTTATGATGGATTTCAATATGGGAGAGCCTTGCTTCTCTGATCTTCTCATCAGCTCTTACCTTCCAGACTCACGTGTCTTCGAATGTAGCAATGACTATGATAATGGATTGTCCCCCTCTTTGGAAAAATGTTTAATATTCTCCAATGAAATGCTGTGTGATTGGACCTTCATTCAATAATTGTGTTCAAGCAAGCCAACGTGACACCCAGCAGTCTACATCCATTAGCTTCCTCTCTTGACACTGAAGTGGGATAGCAGGTAGAATAATTGACTCTGAAGTGATTGGTCTTTTACTGTTTATTACCCCGTAAGATTTAATGTTAATTTGATATGTTTATTGAAAATTTTATTAGTGCTTTATTTCCATTTGTTGATGTTAGCGGGCTTTTTAAATAAACAATGTATTTATAGTTGTACTTGATGTGTAAGTTGTCTGGAGTAATAAATAAAGGATTTTACTAATGTGTGCTCTTAAAGCACGCATCAATTTTCATTTTTTTAAAAAAAAAATATTCGAGAATTGAAAAGGTAAAAGTTCTCTTTTCTTTATCACGTTAATACATTGATTATTATTGGGTATTCCGAAAATATACTCCTCTCTCACCTAAGAATAGGTCTTACTCACTATAGGTCCACCCTAAATGAGAGGGAGGGAGCATACTTCTGAATTACCTAATAAATTTCTTTATTACAAGATATATATTAAACAGTACTAAATAACAACATTCTGATCAAAAGACTCGTCAACAGACTATTTGATCTGCTTTGAACTTGGAAGACTTGCAAAAAAGAGTAAACACTTTTGCCAGAGAGCATTGGTGTGTGTTGGCCAAAACCTTTTAATAGCTAAGAGTAATGCGAGAGATACACCAAAATCAATACCTTACTTATATGTCAACTCTTGATTGGATTTTATCACTTTCACATGGGCCCACCACATGTACTTGAAGATGCTAAAGTCCAATAAATAGGAGTGTCAATAAAATGCAACTATAGTATGTTCCCTCAGACCTTTTAATGGAGATAGTTGGTGATTTATATAGAAACTCTTAAGGTCCTCTATGTCGCCCCTTCCAAGACTCGACCATAAGGCCACAACTCATTTGACCTCACACTCAATGAGCTATGTCTAATTACTAGACGTTGTGATTGGCTCTGATACCAAATGATAGGAACCCATGGGTAGAACTCACCCTTGAAAATTGGCTTGCAATGGGAGAGTGTCTAAAAACTTATAAACACATGGTTAAACTTACACTTAATCCATGTGGGACATTAAAATCATAACATAAAACCGCCAAATTCAAGTGTTAAATTGGTCTACGGCTGGTCGTCGATGATAGGAACTGGTGATTTCAATTTGAGTGGTAGGTTTCCCTTTTAAGACCTCAACAAATTCGACCTGTCAGATTACCTTCCTCTATTGCTGCGGATTTTTGCAAAATTTGGTGAGATCTCCACTCCATCGTGGCGGTTGATTTTGACTAAAGTAGTGGTTGCTGATAGGTCTTCAATTCTTCTACCCGACATGGTTGAATCCAGTGACAAATGGACACCAAATCTAATGTTTTCAACCCGTGAACACCCCTAATTAGGATTATATTACATTTAGAAAAATATGTTCTAGACCAAATAACCCGAAGAAAAATACCGAACCCGTCTTGAGAACTTTGAAACCAAACTAAAAAATGGGTCTACCTGTACTTGACCCACTTAACTACAGGTCGGGTTAACCCGTACCCAACCTGTTTATTAAAAGCAATTTTTCTTTCCTCATATTAGATTCTATAAGACAGTACAACATATTCATTTTTCACAATTATACACACACATTTAGTATTTATGGTAATGATATACTATACCTAGAAAAAAAATTATGTTCCATAATATGTACTAATTTATTAATCTTTTATGATATCATTAGTAAACTATAGATTGTGTATAATTAAAAAATTGTGTGTATTTAAATTTTATTTTTTGAGTAATTTGTAATTTGTTATCTTATTTGTATTGAAATGAAGACAAAAAACAACATATTCATGTTGTTGTTGTTGTTGTTGTTATTATTATTATTATTATTTATTTTTCTTCATGTTAAAGAATACGGGTCCACCTATAACCCAATTGACTTGACCTGCTCAAAACCTATTTAGGAAAAATTGTTTTTGACTCGATCTCGTTATAACCCATAACTCGATAAACCCAAACCCGATATCATTCATAATTCATAACCCAATTAACCCAACCCATCCTAACCAATTTGCCTAGTCTAGAATATATATGGCCATTTTCTACTTAATTCTCTCCCATTATCCTTTGTCATGGCATTAGAGGTGTAATCGATTTGATTCGGCCGGTTTTCTATGTGTTGGCCAACCGAAATCGAAATTTTTGGTTTGTGAACTTCTCCATCGAAACTGACCGAAGTAGTTGGAAATCAATCAATTTTAGTTGGATTTCGGTTTTGGTCGGTTTCGGTGGGTTTTTTCAGTTTCCTTATCACATCTATTTTCTAAGAAAGCAAACAAAGAAAAGAAAAACTAAAGAAATTGATCTAGAGAAAAGAAACAAAGAACAAACTAGAAATATAAACCCAACAAACTAAATCCAAGCAAAAAGAGTGGTAGCACATCTTTTGATCTACAATTGCTTCTCATCTAAGAGATGTAGATGGTGGCTAAAGAAACAAAGAACAAACTTGATATATAAACCTAGCAAACTAAATCCAAGCAAAAAGAGTGGTAGCACTTCTTTTGATCTCCAATAGCTTCTCAACTAAGAGATGTAGATGGTGGCTAAAGAAATAGGTAAGGGATGAGTGAAGAGGAAGAGAGGGGATGGGGTGGCTGAGAAGAGAGGATGAGAGAAGGAAAAGTGGAAAAGGATTGAGGGGAGATGGGGAGGGTGGCTAAATGAGAAAGAGATGTTTAGGGTTTTAAATGTTTATTTTTAAATAGAACACAAAACGACATAGTTTTGATAATAGAAACTTAAAAAATGAGAAGGAAAAAAAAAAGTTGTTCTGGAGGTTAGAACCTTAGACGGGAACTTGAAAAACATGCATGGCACGCGTGTTATCTCCTAAGGCAACATACGTTTATGAAATATATTTTACCAATAATATATATATATATATATATCGCTCGGTTTCAGTTTGCTTCAGTATACATTTCACTAAAACTAGGATAGAACTGATCAATTTCGGTTTTTTTAAAATTTAAACCAAAACCAAACCGAACCAAAAAAAAACTGAAAATTAAATTTAGTTCGGGCAGTTTCAGTTGGTCCATTCAGTTTTTCGGTTTTTTGCACACCCCTACATGGCATGATGGGAGTGGTGGCATTTAAGTAGGGCTTAATTCTAGGGATTTGGACCCATGATTGGAGAATGTGGTTTGGTGGGTGTGAATCTCGCAAAGAATCACTCCTTTCCAAATCACGTTGAGAGAAGTTTGTCCTTAAGACCTCGTTTGATAGCCCCTGTCTAGTAGGGCTTATCCAAGAGTGAAGACCTTCAGACATGGTGATGGAAAGTTGTCTAAAGAAGATAACCCATCAAGGAGTATTGACATAATTTGAAAGTATTAATCCTTTGCATAACCCTATTTTTGAAAATATATGAATATGAGAGTTGAATTCTCTATAAACCAATCATTTTAAGACTCAGGCCAAACCAATCGGCATGTTCGGGTTAACCAGGTACAGACCACCAAGTCAATTATTTGAGCCCTAAAAAAGAGAAAATAGAACAAAAACCCTTTGGAACATGATCTAACTCTTCGTTGATTCTCTAAATTGTTCATGAATCAACCAGCCTTTTTTTTTTCCTTTCGAATTTTTCATTGCAAATGAAGCCATCTCTTATGGAATTGTATAACATAAAAAGTCACACATATATATATATATATATATATATATATATATATATTAAAATCCCAAAAAGACCAAAATTGTCATTTCACAAACCTAACGGCAAAAGGTACACATGGTCCAGAAAATTTTCAAAATTCATATCAACTTAGGACCTCATAAGCAAAATGTCATTTTTAAGATTATAAATAGAGGATTTTAATCAGGAAATGTGACAGTAAGGCTGTCCAAACCCGACCAAAGCCCGACAACCCAGCCAAACTACCTTATGCCAACCCGATTTTGGCCCAAACCGAAGGTCCAATCGGTCGGTTGCGGGTTTCTGTTCTCAAGAACCAACACCGGCAGGTTGAGTGGCGAGTTTGTTTCTCCAAAACTCAAGCAACCCGAACCCGATCGAAGTTGTATAAAAAATCTGGCCAAATCCTGCAAAATCAAGTCAGATCCGGCGAGATCTCGACTAAATCTGGTGAGATCTCAACCAAATCCGGCTAGATTTATTGTGATTTAGCCAAATCCGGCCAATTCCAACAATTTTTAGTGAAAATTTTCAAATTCCAGGGAAAAAAAATGAAGATTCCAGTGAGATTTTCCAGATTCTGGCATGATTTTCCAGATCCCAGCAAGATTTTCCAAATTCTGGCATTATTTTCCAAATTTCGGTGATATTTTTCAGGTTCCGGCATCGTTTTTTTTTCAAATTTCGATGATTTTTTTTACTCCAGCAACCAACCGAACCAACCGATGCTCACCCTCACTCGAAACTGACTTGACCGATTTTTCCGGCGGTCGGTTTTGGGTTCCTCTACCCTCCACCCGATGCCGGCGGGTTAAGTCCGAGTTGGGCCCAAAACCGACACGGCCCGACCTATGGACAGCCCTATGTGAAAGGTTGATTTTCTTTGGTTAAGAAATGACCTTAAAATGAATATGAACATATAAAATTAAAAGTAATTGATATTAATTGATCTTTGATAATGAGTAATTATAACTTGTTGATGCTCAAAATTGCAAATATTTTGGACCAAGAAGTAAAGCCAAAAACTCAATGAATTTAGGCCTAAAGGAATTGAGAATTTAAGCCCAATAGAAATTAAGGCCCAAAGACCCACCAAGAAGACTAAAGAACAAGAAAGACCCAAAAAACAAAATAAAAGAAATAAAAGCCTAAACTTACATCTTTTTTTTTTTTTTTTTGAGAAAAGACTGTGGACGACTAAATTTCTCGATTGGAAATAAGTCAAACAAGTGAAATTGTTTCACAAATGCGAATTTGTATTGATGATTGTGTGGTACAATTCTCTATGATTACAAAAGATTGATCCTCTGATTCGATCTCCTTCAAAGATTTGTTGATTGGATTTGTGGTAATATGATTTTGACTTGAACACAAAATATCCTTCAATTTGGTTGAGGGATGGATCGAAGATTGCTGAAACGGAATTACAATGAATCTCTGGCTATGAGCTTGTTAGAAATCCTTTGTTCTTCGCGTTCTTCGTATGTTCTTCATCTTCGAAGGTTTGTGGTGGAAGTTCTTCTGGGCTTTGGAGGCTTGGATCCGTAGAGTTTCACTGACTTGTGATTTGTTGATGTTTTCGAACACTTTTGGCTTGATTATCGCAAACTTTAGGATCTAGGCAGATGATCTGGATGATTCTGCTTCGAATGTTCTTCGATCTTGGGGTTGAAGTTCTTGAAGTTCTTGAAGGCTTTGAGGCTTGATCTTTGCAGAGCTTCCTCACTTCTGAATCTTGGTCCTTTTAAATGTCTTAGGAAGGCTTCTATTTATAGGAGTTTGGAAGGTGGCGGAGTCTGATTGGTGACACATGTCACAGCCTGATTGGTCCGCTTGTGTCATCGCTTACACGTGCTGGACTGCTTGTGTCATCGCTTACACGTGCTGGACTACTTGTGTCATCGCTTACACGTGCGAGGCTGCTTGTGTCATCGCTTACATGTATGCTGATGCGTGATTGGTTTTTTGCATGACACTTGCCAACTTTCCGTTGGCTTCTAAATAGTGATAGCAAAATCCAGCAGCAATACATGGTGCTTTATAATTGGCTGTATTTTGTGGACTTGGTAATGTGACGTGTCAGCTTGTAATAGGTCGGGAATTTTCCCTCTCTACAAAGACTTACATCTAAGTTGAGAGATAAATACAATGGAAAGTGACCTAGAGCAGAATACAGATCTTCTACAGAATAAAGATCTCTTGCAAAATGACTTTGGCAGATTAAGACATATTGGATCCAAAACCCTTTTGATCCAATAAAGATTATTTGGCCCACAAAGATCTAAATCATTTTGTATAAAAGAATAGGAGTTAAACCTAATATGAAAAAACACAATGGAAAGAAACAAGAAATTGCAGGCTTAGGTTGTCATTTGGCAATTTTTTTTATTATGTGTTGTATACTTTGAGCTTCCCACTATCATTTGCTGTGGCAGCTATGAGGCATAATTAGTCGATAATTAATTTCTTTCTATTTATATTTATTTCTATTGACTATAAAACTAAATAAATAATTGTCAATTCCGATAAGTCTCATTCAAGGCAAATTTAGATGCACCATCTTTGGCAGTTGATTTCAGGTTTTCAGAGTCCAGGAGCAAAATTGAAATTTATTTACTCTAGGTGGGTGAGTTGGTGAATTCAGATATATTCTCTAATAGATTAGAGCCGCATACAACTGGCTTATTGTAACATCGACTCCCTGTCTTCTACTTCCATCACCAATAAATCTTGGACAAAAATTTCTTCACAATCTTTCCATTACTTCTAATTAAGGTGGTATGTTGTGTTTAATAATAAAGAAATAAGATGATATATTGTAATTACTATTAATAAAAAAAAATGACAAAATTTAGTTACAAAATTAGTTGTAGTCTAAGATTATAACCTTACTCAATAAAATAAACATTACTACATATTTTGAAAATCTAACCAATAAATTTTATGTTTTTTACGTTCTTAATACACATGTCAAATTTTGTTTCAATCAGATATTATTTACTATGGGTCCGTTTAAATACAACTTATTTTTACTGAAACTGAAAACTGAAAACACTGTAGCAAAATAATTTTTAAATGTGTGAATAGTGCCGTTGAACCCATTTTTAATATTTTTTTTCTGATGAACAGTGCACAAACAGTAATGAATAGTGCACTGTCTCCTAAAAGTTGTTGTGCGTGAATCAAAAAAGAAAAAGAAAAAAAGGAAACACAAATGTGAAACGCAGCTCAAAATGTGGATCCAAACACTCACTATATGATCTGTAAGGACACGATTCGTAACGAACTATAGCAGTGTTGGGTTCGCATGTAAAATAGCCCAAACAATATCATTTGTAGAGCGTGGGTTTAAAAGGCTAGGCCTTGGTCACCAGGCGGTGGGTTTTTCGTGGTGTTCATACATGGTTAAGTTTTCTTCACCCCTAGAATCTTTTTCCTGGAGGTGGGCTGGGAGGCTCTGGTTTTTGGCCATTTTTCTCAGCCTCTTCTCTAGATTACTTATTTTTCCTTTTATACTAGCCTGCGTTCACTGTCCTTCGTCCACGTGTAGGATCAACATTTCCAAGACTGATACTTGTCCCATCAGCCCATACCCAAAGTCGTTGGGGGTGGTTGTAAAAGCCGAAGAATTCGGCTCTGTCAGGTGCAGAGTATTGAATGGTAGTTAGGGCAGCTTTCCCTGGATATTTTAGATTTTCTTTCAAGTTTAGTCCTATACCGTTTTTGCCCCTCTTTCCGGTGGGACTTTGGGTCTGCCGAGGACTGAACCGTCCTCGGCTGTATCCCAAGGCTATCTTATACTTTGTATTATTGAGCTTGGGCCATAACCCTCCTCGACTTGGGCCTTTAGACTCCTCACAGGCAAATGGGTCTGGCCTATAAATTATTGGGCCCCACATGATCTATAAGATTATATTTTATGTATAATTTTAAATTACAAAAACTTTCAATTCAAACAATTTATTGATAACATAGATATTGATCTTTAATTTTCTAAAAATTTATTAAGCAAAGATAATATAAGAAGAAGATGTAATCTAATTGTAAATTTGTCAAAATTTACCTTCAATAAAATAAAATATTAAGTAAGGTTATAATTTAAGGCGATAACTAATTTTGTAACTAAATTTTATTTAAAAAAATAATATTATGTTGATCCTGAAGCCAATTTTTGAAAAGTGTATTGTTTTAACATCTAACCACCATTTATCACATCAATAATCAAAATAAAAAATAAAAAAAATTAAAAATAACTGTGACAAAATTATCATTTTGACACCAAAGATTCATGGCTATCCGTGGACTGTGACCATACATTTAATAATAAGTCCTTGGAATTTGATATGTACCATGGATTATCGTCTTTTGCTAACGGATCAGAAAATATTCAATCATCGGATTTTATGATGGATTTCAATATGGGAGAGCTTTGCTTCTCTGATCTTCTCATCAGCTCTTACCTACCAGACTCATGTGTCTTCGAATGTAGCAATGGCTATGATAATGGATTGTCCCCCTCTTTGGAAAAATGTTTAATATTCTCCAATGTAATGCTGTGTGGTGGGACTTTTATTCAGTAATTGTGTTCAACGGCCCAATGTGACTCCCAGCAGTCTACATCCATTAGCAGGTAGAATAATTGACTCCGAAGTGATTGGTCTTTTACTGTTTATTACCTCGTAAGATTATATGTTTATTGAAAATTTTATTAGTGCTTTATTTCCATTTGTTGATGTTAGCGGGCTTTTTAAATAAACAATGTATTTATAGTTGTACTTGGTGTAAAAGTTGTCTAGAGCAATAAATAAAAGTATGTCCTTTCAATACAGTGGTTATTATTGGTTATTCTAGAAGTATACTTCTTCCTTCTCACATAAGGATGGGTCATACTTACTATGAGGTCCTCTATATGAGAAAGAGGAAATATATTTCCGAACTACCTAATAAATTTCCCTAATACAAGATATATATTAAACAATACTAAATAACAACATTCTGATCAAAAGACCCATCAACAGACTACTTGATTTGCTTTGAACTTATAAAACTTGCGAAAAAGAGTAAACACTTTTGCCAATGATCATTGGTGTGTGTTGGCCAAAACCCCTTTGATAGCTAAGAGTAATGTGAGAGATACACTCAAATCCACATCTTGCTTACGTGTCAACTCTTGATTGAATTTCAACACTTTCCCATTGGCCCACCACATGTACTTGAAGATGCTAAAGTCCAATCAATAGTTGATACATAAACATAGTGCAACAATGGGTGTGTCCCTATCTTTGCTCGATGGCTAAACTATAACTCACAATTAATAGGAGTGTCAGTAAAATGCAACTATAGTATGTTCCCTCGGACCTTTTAATGGAGATGATTGGTGATTTATATAGGAACTATTAGGGTTGTCCTAACCAGAACCATACTCGATAAATTAGATTGACCTAAAATGTTAGAAATCCAATAGATAGAACTCACTATTGAAAACTGGCTTGTAAAGGGAGAGTATCCAAGGACTTATAAACACATGGTTAAATTTACACTTAATTTATGTGGAACACTAGGATCATAATATACCACCATGTTTTGTATCCCCCCGTACTCAATGAACTACATCTGATTACTAGATGTTGTGGTTGGCTCTAATATCAAATGGTAGGAACCCATGGGTAGAACTCACCCTTAAAAATCGGCTTGTAAGGAATGGGTGCTTAAGAACTTATAAACACATGGTTAAGCTTATACTTAATCCATGTGGGACACTATGATCATAACATAAAACCACCAAATTCAAGTGTTAAATTGATCTATGGCAGGTCATTGATGATAGGATTTCAATTTGAGTGGTGGGTTTCCCTTTTAAGACTTTGATAAATTCGACTTGTCTGATTGCCTTCCTCTATTGCTACGGATTTTCGCAAAATTTGGTGAGATCTCCACTCCACCGTGGCGATTGATTTCAACTAAAGTAGTGGTTGACGATAGTTTTTCAATTCTTTCACCCGACGTGGTTGAATCCAGTGACAAGTGGACACCAAATCTAACAGTTCCAACCTGCGGACACCCTTAATTAGGATTATATTAGATTTAGAAAAATCTGTTCTAGACCAAATAACCCGAAGAAAAATATTGAACCCATCTCTAGAATTTTGAAACCAGACTAAAAAATGGGTCTACATGTACTTGACCCGCTTAACTATGCTCGGGTCAACCCGTACTCAACCTGTTTATTAAAAGCAATTTTTGTTTCCTCATATTAGATTCTTTAAGACAGTACAACATATTCATTTTTCACAATTATACACACACATTTAATATTTATGATAATGATATACTATACCTAAAGAAAAACTATGTTCTATAATATGTATTTATTTATTAATCTTTTATGATATCATCAGTAAACTATAGATTGTGTATAATTAAAAAATTATATATTATTTAAATTTTATTTTTTGAGTAATTTGTAATTTGTATTGAAATGAAGACAAAAGAAGTCATAATCATGTTTATTATTATTATTATTATTATTATTATTATTTATTTTTTATCATGTTAAAGAATACAAGTCCACTTGTAACCCAATTGACCCAACCTGCTCACAACCTATTCAGGAAAACTTGTTTTTGACCTAATCTCGTTATAACCCATAACTCTAATAAACCCAAACCTGATATCATTCATAATTCATAACCCAATTATCCCAACCCATCCTAACCAATTTTCCTAGTCTAGAATATATATGGCCATTTTCTACTCGATTCTCTCCCATTATCTTTTGTCAAGTAATGCTACAGTTACAAACTATTTTACAACATTTTTACAAAATGTTGATGTAACCAACCTCTTATTGGTTTTTATCTAAATCCACCATTAATATCACTTTTTTATTTACCAATAATCACTCACCACATCAGTAATTTGTAAATTTTTTTGTAAAATAGTTTGTATCTCTAGCATTATTCATCCATCCATCCTTTGTCATGGCATGATGGAGTGGTGGCATTTAAGTAGGGCTTAATTCTAGGGATTTGAACCCATGATTGGAGAACGTGGTTTGGTGGGTGTGAATCTCGCAGAGAATCACTCCTTTCCAAATCGCGTTGAGAGAAGTCTGTCCCTAAGACCTCATTTGATAGCCCTTGCCCCTTGTATAGTAGGGCTCATCCAAGAGTCTTCATTTACTGAGATTCATACAATGACTTGTTAATTGAGCGGTCATCCATCTTGCTTCAGGTGAAGACCGTGAGACATGGTGATAGAAAGTTGTCTAAAGAAGATAACCCATCAAGGAGTATTGACATGATTTGAAAGAATTAATCCTTCGCACAACCTTGTTTTAGAAAATATATGAACGTGAGATCGAGTTGAATTCTCTATAAACCAATCTTTTTAAAACTCAAACCAAACCAATCGGCATGTTCAGGTTAAACAGGTACAGACCCCCAAGTCAATTATTTGAGACCCCAAAAAGGGAAAATAGAACAAAAACCCTTTGGAACATGATCAAACTATTCATTGATTCTCTAAACTGTTCATGGATCAACCCGCCTTTTTTTCCTTTCAATTTTTTCATTGAAAACGAAGCCATAAATATATATATATATATATATATATATATTTTTTTTTTCTTTCTTTCTTTTTATTGACTATAAAAATTAATAAATAATTGTCAATTCCGATAAGTCTCATTCAAGGCAAATTTGAATGCACCATATTCGGCAGTTGATTTCAATTTTTCAGAGTCCAGGAGCAAAATTGAAATTTATTTATTCTAGGTTGATGAGTTGGAGAATTCAGATATATTCTCTAATAGATTAGAGCCCCATACAACTGGCTTATTGTAACATTGACTCCCTATCTCCCACTTCCATCACCAATAAATCTTGGACAGAAATTTCTTCACAATCTTTTCCATTACTTAAAGGCGGTATGTTATGCTTAATAATAAAGAAACAATGATATACTGTAATTACTATTTATAAAAAAATGATAAAATTTAGCAAAATTGGTTGTAGTCTAAACATTATTACATATTTTGAAAATTTAATCAATGAATTATATGTTTTTTATACTCTTAATACACATGTCAAATTTTGTTTCAATCAGATATTATTTATTATATGATTTATAAGCTTATATTTTATGCATAATTTTAAATTACAAAAACTTGCAATTTAAATAATTTATTGATGACATAGATATTGATCTTTAATTTCTAGAAATTTTGTAAGCATAAAGGATATAAGAAGAAAATGTAATCTAATTATAAATTTGTCAAAATTCACCTCCAATAAAAAAAAAAATATTGAGTAAGGTTGTAATTTAAGGCGACAACTAATTTTGTAACTAAACTTTGTTTATTAAAAAAAAAAAAAAACTATGACAAAATTGTCTTACCATTGTATTGTTATAACTTCTAATTACCATTTAACACGTCAATAATTAAAATTAAAAATTAAAAATTAAAAAAAAAATATTGTGACAAAATTGTCTTACCCTAATTAAGGAATATTTCATTTCGTAAAGTTTAGCTACAAAATTAGTTGTAGCCTTAGACTTCAAACTTACTTAATATCTTTTTATTGGATATGAATTTTGACAAATCCACCATTAGATTATATTTTCTTCTTATATCCTTCATACTTGCAAAATTTCAAGAAAATTAAAGATCAATAGCTATGTCATCAATAAATTTTTTAAATTGCAAGTTTTTGTAATTTAAAATTATGCACAAAATATAAGTTTATAGATCATATAGTAAATGATATCCGATTGACACAAAATTTAACATGTATATTAAGGACAAAAAGAACATGCAATTCAACGGTTAGATTTTCAAAATATGTTGTAGTATTTATTTTATTGAGTGAGTTTGTAGCCTTAAGCTACAACCAATTTTATAACTAAATTTTGTCTAAAGATTTTTACTCAAACTGTGGACACTATCCTCTTTGAGGTAATTTGTCAGTGAAAACTTAACTGTTGCATTTACACAAACTTTAATTGAAAGTGTTATTTTATGATATATTTGGAAAGTGCTATTTCATAATATCTCAATAAAGGTCAATGCAATTAACCCATTTTCTTTTTTGGTTGTAAGATGTCCACCATATCATTCCACTCCGGTTTGGGTGTATAAATTTTCTAGTTGTATAATCTTTCTGTGCCAAAAGAATATGAAAAAAGGCAACACCTACTATTGTCTTGTGAAATTAAAGCTAAGAGAGCTCTCTCCCCCAGCAACAGCATTTTGAACCAAGAAAAAGCTAGATTAGTATGCAAGATTTATAAACCAAAAAATAAAAATAAATGCAGCTTACCAAGCTAAGTCCCGTCGGATTTAAGTAACGTTACTATTTCTAGCACCCCTCTTTGGCGAGAGAAAATGCTCATAAACTACTTGCCAAGCAAGGCTCATCTCAAATTATTGTAATTTAATTCCTTGGTAGGGTGACTGTGATGGTTAAGTACTACACCTTTAATTGCAATTATAAGTACACAATCTTAGTAACATATTATTCTTTCGAAGCTAAAAAAATATGATATGCTAATTATTAAAAAAAAATACTAAAATTATCTATCAAAAAAAAATTGAATTTTTTGTTTTTACTTTATATTTAAAAATCTTAATCAAGCTCAAGACAACTACTTTGAGACCGATTGTCCATCCACTCGTCTAACCCACTTGTTTGTATTTAAAAATCTTTGTACCTTTGTGGGCAAAGATTTCTGAAAATTAATAAAATCCAACACAAATTAATTCGCCGACAGGTGCAAAGAAAGCACCACACGTTCAGGCAAATGGATCAATCATTTGGTGCCACATAAAAACCAAAAGAAAAAATAAATAAATAAATAAATAAAAAATAAATGACTTGTACGTTTTGCTACGATTTGTGTGTGCTTCATTAGATGCTTTCCCCTTCCAGCTGCCAGGAGGCCCAGGACCTGTGACTGTGATTGTGACTGTCAGAGGCGGAACTAGTAATAATATATACATTTAATGAATAGTTTAACAATTGAGCCCAAAATAATTATTTTTGACCCCCCTCCTTCTATTAAGTTACAAATTGGCTCATAAAAATGATAAAACCCAATTGATAAACAACTATACTACAACATTTGTACTACTGTGTTGGCTATTTCTTACTTTTTTTTATTAGATCCAAGCTATTTTTTTTTTATGAGTGTTAAGATGAATTTTAGTGAAAAAAATATGACTATTTTTGCTGAAAAAAAAAAAAAAAAAAAAAAAAAGATAGATGAATACAAATTACAAACCAAGTTAATGTACTTGTACTGAGTGAGAGTGGGGTGCGTGGGTGGCCATTAATCAATGTGTGGGGTGGGATGGCAGGTGTGTTTGGCTATTAATTTTTAACTTAAAATATTTAATTTTTTTTTTTTAACTTACTACTTACTTTTTTTTTTTATAGGAACTTACTACTTACTAGTTGGTTGTTTATTAGTAAATTAGTTTAATTTTATGTGGGGTATTATAGAAATGAATAGTTGTGTTAATAAATTGGTGCTAATGTGTAGTATACAGTCATTGGTATTACAAATTTTATTAGATAAATTTTATAAATTCATGTATCATTAATCTAAAGAAAATTAGGATTGAAAGGGAGATTGTTGCAAAGTTTAGTACAAAATCAACTATAGATGATTTTTGTTATTTAAAAGAATGTTGAATTCTATTTTTAAATTATTAATTTAAACTATATTAATAAACGGTTATTTTGTTTCTCCTCTCTTTTGTTGATATTTTCTTAACATTAAATATATGCTAATTTGTATTTTAAAGAATTTTTTTTAATTGAGGTTTTGGCCCCCCTAAATTTTGATCCTAGTTTCGTCCCTGGTGACTGTGAGCGACTTCCTCCACTATATCAGACATGACATCTTTGGTGCATGAAAGATGGGGTTAGCTAAGCTGCGCAGCCTTATGAACATAACATATAAACATATAAACATAACATATATACAAGCCATCATAAGTTGTGACTGTGACTGTGACTTGCTCCAACATAACATATAAACATTCATCAAAACATAACATATAAACATACATGGTTGTTATTTTTATCATGTAAATGTGATGTAGCGTAGGCGTGTAGAAGCAAAATATATAACACACAAATACTACAACTCTTCCATTATACCTAAGTTCTACAAGAATACTAGGCTAATAGGCAAAATAATAGAGAAAACCTCTCTAACAAACTTTTATTCAAAAATACACATAACATAAATAACCTCTCTATAAAGAGTATTTATAGGAATATAATTTCTCCTGCTCCTTTTAGGAAAATGTTGACACCCTATTTTGCAACCCGTATTTAACCTCACATGAAGGGTAAAAGGGTAATTTCACATTGGAAATATGCATCTTGATTCTGGTCATTAGATCTTTAATCTCATTTCACCAAAATTATCTTGATATTGTAACGATCAAATCGACTGGTCATGAGCCCTAATCAGACCATTAGATTGAAAGTTATCATCAAATCAAGTTTTAAAGGTTGAGATGCGCTATCACAAATTGAGTCCGACTATATGTGATTATGAACAATTAATTTCAATTGGTTATAAGTATAATCAATTTGAAATCGATGATGTGCCATAATTTGATTGGTTAAGACTATATTTTATGGTAGGGTTACACACACCTAATTAACTAGATAGTTAAACATTAATTATTTAATGAGTAATTTGTGCAATTATCTTTTAATTAGGATAAATTTGGAACCAATTAAGTCTGAAATGGGAGTGATTGGAGCCATTTAATGTTAATTGGGAGCTAACTTGGAACTTATTAATGTTAATTGTGCTGAAACCATTTTCTAACAAATGACATCTGCTCACCATTTCATCGATATCTCTTGGAATATTTTGAATCTGTGAATGAGGTTAATTTTTCCAGAAACCAGACATCCGGGGCTTCAATTTGAGCACAAGAACAAGACAATTCCGATCAGAATTATGTCAGATATGATTATTCGAAGTTGGCTCTACAGGCTGTTACAGCAGCTACGGGAAAACCGAATTTTGTCTTGCTCCTCACTCCCACCAATCTTTCCATTTAATGCACCAGATTTCCCCCAAGGCTAAAATGAGGTCTAGGTTCATGATTCTTTGTCAACCATCATTAAATGGTCTTCCATTCATATTTCCTCCACCACTACTATATAAACCCCTCATCTCCTTCATTCCAAGAAAAAAAAAATCCTCCTCGCTTCTCTTCTCTTCTCTTGAGTTCTCGTGAAGTTGAGTAGTCTTGTCATATCTTAGTCTTCCTAAAACTCAAGGTATTAAGTGAGATTCACTCTCCCGCTCCTAGCTCTTTTTTTCCTCCACCCTTAGAACCTCCATCAAGAGTCTCCTCTTCCACCATATGGATCTTGCATGAAGGTATAATCTCCTTCCCTAACTGTTTGTTTATGTTGCCATGATGAGAATTTAAGATATAAGCATAATAAGTCCCTTGAATATGTTTGAATGTTCTTAAATTTTCTTATGTGTTCTTTCCATGTTCTTGATTATCCATCACATGTTCATGCATAACACTAGTTTTAATCTTAAATCCACATCAAAAATATGAAAAACATGTTTGTTTCATAATTCTTTCAAATCATTGAATCTAGGATATCACCATCCACACACATTCAGTAGAGTTTATTTTTCAATCCAAATGTCATGCTTAATAAATTGAATTAGGTTTTATCACCTTCACACACATTAAATTCAACATGCAAATTGATTGACATATTGGATGATATGATATGAATATTGGCCACCATAGTCTAGAAGACCGGTTTCACCGGGCAAGGTGGGTGCCTAACACCTTCCCACCTTGTAACATAGCCTCCGAGCTTAGATTAAGGGTAAGTAGATCAAATGCTTATCCATGTAATTTTTGATTTCTAGATTGTAACTAGGAAACATAGCCATGTACTTTATCTTAGATTGTATCTAGGATCAAAGTCATGTAATTTTCCTATGATCAATATAAATTCAATTTCAAATTAATAAAATAAGGAATTTTTCAATTATGGTTTTCTTATTTTTCCAATAATTAAATAAGTGGCAACTTCATTGTAAAACCCTTAATCTAAAGGGAAAAGTATAATTAGTCGAACCTCCATTTTGAGAGGCAATAACACGACTCCATCCATTCACGTGGGTTTGGCCCAACATCCTATAAAAACGAGCCGGGAGCGCGGTCTCTCACAGAAAAGAAATAATAAACCTACTTCTACTTGAGAAAGGAAAAACAATTTAACTAGAAAAATAAAAACAATTAAAATCCTAATTCAACAAGGAAAAAGAAAACAATATAAAATATTAAAATAATTTATTCTTCCTTAACCAATCTGCATCATTCTCTTGGGGTTGGGGAAAACTCGTCCTCGAATTTTGTAGCAATCTTCCACAATCAATTGGAACCCCGAATAATCCTCTCCATCCTATTCTTCTGTGCAAGACAAGATGAATCAATATGTTACTTATCAATCTTTTCTCACTCATAATAAATCTTGATGTACGAATTTTTATTCTTGACCTCTTTTGCCACAGTGGGATATAAGAAGTAAGTACTAAAAAAGAATCCATGCACACATCCATAAAGTTCATATTTCCTCCTCCACAAAGATTACTTAAAATCACTCGTTCACACCTCTTGTTGACCCTATCGATTCTTGTTCAATAAAATCCTCCCAAAAGGGATCAATGACCTTTTGTTTTTGAGTGTCGAAAATCTCATCAACAGTGTGAGTTATGGGCTCATCTCGTATGTATATGACTTTATTTTCATCAAACTCAATCTTGTCTCCTTGACTATAATCTTCAAGATAGTCATCATAAATTGGTGGAGAATCCCAATTTACTACACAAACTTTTTCAATGTATTCATCCTCCCTTTTGATATCGTAGTCCTCCTCCTCGACATCAAAATACTCCTCCTCCACATAACGTGGATTTGGATGGCAGTTTTGAGGTCGGTTTTCAACGGTTAAGGCTGTGAGCTGCTTTTAAAGCGCATCAAACCACTCCTTTATTCGTTGAAAGAACGCCTCTAATTGTGCATCACATGCAACCTCATCGCGTTCATACACATCATCTATGGCAACAAGTCTTCCCCCACATGCTTCTCTTTGTGCCATGGTAGGAACCTAGCCTTGCTCTGATACCAACTGATGCAGGGTAGACATGTAGAAGCAGAATCTATAACACATAAATATTACAACTCTTCCGCTACCTAAGTTCTACAAGAACACTAGGCTAATAGGCAAAATAATAGAGAAAACCTCTCTAGCAAACTTTTATTCAAAAACACAAATAACATAAATAACCTCTCTATAAAGAGTATTTATAGGAATATAATTTCTCCTACTCCTTTTAGGAAAAGAAATAATAAACCTACTTCTACTTGAGAAAGGAAAAATAATTTAACTAGGAAAAGAAAAACAATTAAAATCCTAATTCAACAAGGAAAAAGAAAACAACATAAAATATTAAAATATTTTATTATTCCTTAACCAATCTGCATCAAAATGTCTTTCAAAATTTTATTTTAAAATGGTGAAGCTACTATTTTTTGGCTCCACAAGTACTAAGTTCTCATAGAGCAGGCGAAAAAGGCTAAGAGTTCAAGTTTTCAGAAGAGAACTTCACACACATATACATCTAAATTATATTAAAATAAAATTTCTATTTTGTATTAAAGAAAATGCTCGATTATAAATATAAAATAAATCTAGTGTTACAACAAAATTTCACAGCTATCAAGTGGCAAATTATGACTTGTATATATATAATAAAGTGATGTCTATGGTAAGTTTGGATGAGAATCAATAAAATCTTGTCAACTTTATTATTATTATTATTATTATTATTATTATTATTATTATTATTATTATTATTTGGAAGGAAAAACCTGCCAACTTTTGTATCTGTAGCTTCATAAATATTTCATTAATTTGTGGTTTGGCAAAAAAAAAAAAAAAAATTAAGAGTAAATTAAGTATTTGATCTCTATCCTTTACACCATATTTTAATTTTAGCCCATAACCTTTCAGTTGAGTCAATTTGGTTCCTAAATTTTCAATTTCGTGTCAAGTTAATCCCTATTGTTATCTTTAGCTGAAGAGTTAGGGGCTAGGGATAGAGATTAGCGTACTAGAAACAGTGAGAGAGAGGGATTTTAATTTTTTTTCCTTAACCCAATCTATGAAAACAACAATTTATTTATTTATTTTTAAATATTTTAATACGATGTAGGAGTACATGCGTCCATTGATGTGGTAATAAATTAATTTTCTATTTAGGCCGTTTAACACGTCAGACTATTCCATTTATGAGATAATGGCAAAGATTAAGTTGACACTACATTGAAAGATTAGGTAACAAATTAACACAATTAAAATATAGTGTAAAAAATAAGGACCATTTATGTAATTTACCCAAAAATTAATTAAAAATTGTGGGGTTTTAAGTTTTATATATGGTTACGGGGAATATTTTCAATCAAGGCCATGCTAGCCACGTCATGATATATGTGACATCATCACCTGATATTTTTGGAAGATCATACTTATAAAACTAAAACAAAACTGGTTGATCCAATACAATAATATAGGATAACTTGACAAATTATTAGTCAAAAACTTGGGAACAGTAAGCTAGGTCTAAGCACATAAGTCATACCACTATACACCTTTGGTGCAATGGTCACTCCACATGTATAAGTACTTGTGGGGTGTAGAGGGTAAGGACCGAGTTCAAGTTTCACACGTATATATACTTAGATTAGGTTAGAATAGAAATTCTATTTTGTATTAAAAAAAAAAAAAAAAACACTAAAGTCATGGATGTTCAATCATCAATGATGATTGTGAGGCCCAAATAATTTATGGGCCAGGCCCATTTACCCGTAGGGAGTCCAAAGGCCCAAGCCGAGGAGGGCTATGACCCAAGTTGGATAATATAAAGCACAAAATGGCCTCGAGTTACAGCCGAGGACAGTTCAGTCCTCGGCAGGATCCAAAGTCCCACCGGTAAGAGGGACAAAAACGGTATAGAACTAAACTTGAAAGAAAATCTAAAATATCCAGGGAAAGCTGCCCTTACTGCCATTCAATACTCTGCACCTGACAGAGCCGTATTCTTCAGTTTTTACAACCACCCCCAACGACTTTGGGTATGGGCTGATGGGACAAGTATCAATCTTGGAAAGTTTGACCCTATACGTGGACGAAGGACAGTGAACGCAGGCGAGTATAAAAGGAAAAATGAGTAATCTAGAGCAGGGGTTGGGAAAAATGGCCAAAAACCAGAGCCTCCCAGCCCACCTCCAGGAGAAGGACTCCAGGAGTGAAGGAAATTTAACCATGTATGAACACCACGAAAGACCCACCGTCTGGTGACCAAGGCCTAGCCTTTCAAACCCACGCTCTACAAATGAAATTGTTTGGGCCCTTTTACGCGCGACCCCAACACTATTACGGTCCGCCACGAATCGTGTCCTTACAATTGGCGCCGTCTGTGGGAAGGCTTGTGTGTTGGTATAGGCGGTAGGTCGAGAGAGTTCCTTTGTCATTTCTAACGACTGGTTATAGAGTTTTAGTGTAAAGTTCCGCTAGGGGCTATGCTTCTTGACTAGAGGCTACGCTAGGTAGCGTTAGTCGCATGGATAACTTTGGGGGCTCGGCCGAGGAGCTAACTCCCCTAAAGCCAAGGCCCCACGCAATGAGAAAACTAGGTTTTGGACAGAACCAAGGCATTGCATGGTCCTCGGACTCAAGCCTATGGGGAAACCAACTACTTGGATGAGAAAACTGAGTTTTTGGACAGAACCAAGGCATTGCATGGTCCTCGGACTCAAGCCTATGGGGAAACCAACTACTTGGATGAGAAAACTGGGTTTTGGGCAGAATCAAGACATTGCATGGTCCTCGGACTCAAGCCTATGGGGAAACCAACTACTTGGATGAGAAAACTGGGTTTTGGACAGAACCAAGGCATCGCATGGTCCTCGGACTCAAGCCTATGGGGAAACCAATTACTTGGATGAGAAAACTGGGTTTTGGACAGAACTAAGGCATTGCATGGTCCTCGGACTCAAGCCTATGGGGAAACCAACTACTTGGATGAGAAAAAGAGTGAGCTTTGTAAGGTTGGCTACTTAATAACAATTCTAAGTTACTCAATCCTCGGCTCAAATACTGTAAAAGGTTAATGCCGATAGAAGTGTTAAGAAGATGGAGAAACACCCCACTATTCAGTAGCATAGGGGGGCAGTTCATTTTGCGGGTGATATGTCCTCGGATGGTTACTTCCTACACTGCACCGGGCATTGAGCTATCATCTCGACTAGTTTTGGGGTAAGTATCGTTTTTCACAGGTCGGCATTGTTGTGCCAAACAACTCTATTAAGGTTATGGTGATATCTTTTTTAGCAAGCATTTTGGCCCTAAGTGTCATTGATTCAAATGCTATATTATTGTGCCGAACAACACTTGCAAATTCATAATAGTGCCCTTCTCTTTGATAAAGGATTAGGACCCCCAAGTATTGTACTCTAAAGTTGGCAGTATTGTGCTAGGCCGACCCAATAAGCTCATCATAATGTCCTTTCTTTTCCTGGCTAATGGGAGTTTCAGCCCTAAGTATCATTTGTTCGATTCAGTATTATTATTAAGCCGGATTGTTTTTATAAACACAGAGCAAGATCTTTTTATTAACTGGGACTTTGGTCCTAGACGTTGGGCACGGTTTAAGAATAAAAAGAATTCACAAGATTGTATGTCTATGCATTGCGCTATCATCTCGAAAATATAGAGAAAGAACATGTGAAGTAAAGCGATAACAACTTTTATTAATATAAAGATGTATTACAACGTACAAAGAGGGGCTTAAACAAGCCTATACAAAAAGTAGATTGCCAAAATAATAACAAAAAAAAAAAAAAAAAGAGCAATACATTAAGTGAACAATCAGATCTCTTTTTAAACTCGTCTCTGAAATCCTTCCAAACTCTACCTCGGTAGCGCTCATATCGAGAGAAGGACCTTCTTCTCGGTAGCGCCCATATTGAGAGAAGGACCTTCTTCAGAAGAAGATGGAGGAGATGAATGAAAAGAATGAGGAGAAGAAGAGAGAAGAGATGAAAAGAAAGAAAAATGAGCAAAAGAGGGAGAAGGAAAAGCACCAGGATGGACCTGGTGGTGAAAAGAAGAAGAAAGAGAGGCAAAAGGAGGCACCAGTGAACGAAGAGAGGAAGAAGCAGGGGCACTTGGCCCCTGCCTCAGTCCTGACTCCTAACACACTGGTGCCATGTTAGGTATGCTCGGGAGAGAGCGGTTGGTACTGATGATGAGTGTTCTTGACTCAGTCACGCCGAAATTTGGACGTGACGAGTCCCTGCTTCGGATTTTGGCTGAAAGGATGGTGAGATAGATTTTGAGTCTTCGTCATCCCTGCCCTGACTGAGCTATTACGAGCTTTATTGGAATGTGGTGTTTACGGGGAGGGTATGGTTCCTTCATTACTCGTTGTTACGGTGAACGTATTATGGTTTAGTATATAACTCGTGGGTAAAGTAAACGCTAAAGGAGGTTAAGGGTTTCAGATCTTAGAAAGGTAAAAAGGGTCTCTGTACGAGAGCGATAGCCTCCTACTTGCATTCTTATAGGAAGGGCAAAACGGAAGGTATTAAATTCATCCAGGTTTCCAGAAGAACCTGTAAACAAAGATGTATCCGTTCCACTTCCCCACCTCATCAAACAAACCGTCGAATTTAAATAGTCTCGTAAATAGAAGTCATTAAAAGCACGTCTTGGATAACCAAACGGCGAAAATGCGTCAGGAGTAAGATCAAAAGAATGTCTCGTAGACCGGTACATCTCCTGGGTAGATGGAGAATCGCCAGCATTAGTGAAAGGTCGAATTAGATGGGCCATAATAAGGGCTCGGTATTACCAAAACCCCCCTTTCCAACCAAGAGGTTGGACAGCAGAGTTTTGAGGGGCTATTGTGGGGCCCAAATAATTTATGGGCCAGGCCCATTTACCCGTAGGGAGTCCAAAGGCCCAAGTCGAGGAGGGCTATGGCCCAGGTTGGATAATATAAAGCACAAAATGGTCTCGGGTTACAGCCGAGGACAGTTCAGTCCTCGGCAGGATCCAAAGTCCCACCGGTAAGAGGGGCAAAAACGGTATAGAACTAAACTTGAAAGAAAATCTAAAATATCCAGGGAAAGCTGCCCTTACTGCCATTCAATACTCTGCACCTGACAGAGCCGTATTCTTCAGTTTTTACAACCACCCCCAACGACTTTGGGTATGGGCTGATGGGACAAGTATCAATCTTGGAAAGTTTGACCCTATACGTGGACGAAGGACAGTGAACGCAGGCGAGTATAAAAGGAAAAATGAGTAATCTAGAGCAGGGGTTGGGAAAAATGGCCAAAAATCAGAGCCTCCCAGCCCACCTCCAGGAGAAGGACTCCAGGGGTGAAGGAAACTTAACCATGTATGAACACCACGAAAGACCCACCGTCTGGTGACCAAGGCCTAACCTTTCAAACCCACGCTCTACAAATGATATTGTTTGGGCCTTTTTACGCGCGAACCCAGCACTGTTACGGTCCGCCACGAATCGTGTCCTTACAATGATCTTTTTTATTAGAGACATAAAATAAAAGGAAAATGCTAACAAATACTCTTAGAACGTTGTTTAACAATTTATTTAAAAAAGAAATTTATGAAAAAAGAAAAACAATTATTATTTTGATAACTTTTTTCATAAAAATTATCTCAAAACTTTCTTAAAATTGATTACTAACCATTACCTTAAAAGAGTTAAAAGGTATTAGCTAACAAGATCCAAAATAAAAAGTGCAAAATGTCTATGACCAAGACATGGACGGTTCAAATTGAGGTTGGCCCATAGATGTTGATAGACATTTTTGTCAGAGACTTTACTTTCAGAAAAATCTTGGGTGCCACAACCAACTTTCAAGAACGTGTGATGAGAAGGTTAGTTCGAGAGGAGATGAATGCAATAATTAAATGTGGTCGATTCGATTGGTGAGTGTTGAGACTTAATTTTGCAGGTTTCTGCTATGCAGGAAACCTACCTATATTATAAGTACAACCTACCAGTAGTAAACTGAGACCACCACTTCACAGTTCACACTCCTGACTCCTATACATATTGTATTTGCTTATGAATTAAATGAATTGGCAATGTATTAATGTAAATTTGACTGTTCTCATGCTCCCTTGTTTTCTTAGGCATAATTAAAATAAAACCTAACTCAAGATATTAATTGCCATCAAACGCTGTTCAGCCAATGTTTTTGTTTTTTTGTTTTTTTTGCTAGTAATTTATGGTAAGGAAAAGTTTTGTCCCACTATGATAATCTCTTGCATACTAATCTAAAGAATAAAAAGCTTTTGTCCCAATTCTTAGTATGTATTCACTTTCAAGTTTCCACCCACTAATATCTCCACACACACACACACACAACAAAAAAAAAAAAAAAAAAAAAAAAAGAGTTTCCACCCACTACAACATGTTATGGGTATGATTTTAGTTTTCTTCCCCCTCCATTTTCAAACTTTGATTACTTTATAAGAAAAAAAAAATGTATGTATGGACAAAATGGAACTTGACGAAAATGCAATTAGTAGAATATAAAGTGAAACATTTAAAATATGACACAATATAATTGCTTATGCTCTTTTAAAATTTGCTCATAATGTAGATACTATGTCAATGTGGAAGGAAGGTTTTTTTTTTTTTTTTTAGGAGAACGCTTCATATTAGGATCTAACAATGTATAAAATACCATGCCATTTAAAATTTTAAATGCAAAAATTTTATTTTAGTCCCTACATTTTGATAACAATCAATTTGGTTCATATTATTTTCAACTTGTAGTCAATTTGGTCTCTACTGTCAACTCACTAACGAAAAATACTTACAAGACAAGCAATTTGTATAGTTGGCACACTTAAAACTCACATGGCAAATAAAATAATATAAAAAATCCACCTTGAAATCATAAAAAATCCACATCATTAAATTTTTAAAAAATTAGAACAATTTCCTTTAATGTAAAAAATAACAAGAAACAAAAATTTTAAAATGGGGTTTTGTGGTGTTGTGTTTCCTCTTTGATTTTGGAATATGGGTATGGGTTTAGTTGTGATTAGGGTTTGAAAAATGGGGTTTTGGGGTTGATTGTAGATCTGGGGGTTGATGTTTTGATTTGAAATTTTGGGATTTCAAGGGTTTTGTGTAAAAAAGACTTAAAAGTCACCCTCATAATCTGGGTTTTGTGTAAAAAAATTTGGTTGCATTTGTCCTCATCAAAGCCACTAGATTTGACCGATCACTAAGACACCAATTCGAGATGAGAACCCTCTCCATTTGGGTTTGTTCTCTCTTATTTTTCTATTTGGATATCGAGAAAGTTGTTGCTTGTTAGGCAAAATTTGCTAGATTTTTTTTTTTTTTTTTTTTTTTTGTGTTTGAAAATTTCAATTTCTTTTTGGTTATTTTTTATTTGGATGTTTCTCAATTGTATAGAGGTGAGATGTTGTAGAATGTATTTGGGAATTAAAGGATTTAAGACAGAAAAATCAAGAAAGTGTTTTTATGTTTGGTTGCCAAGAAAAATCAAGAAAATGTTCCTACCAAAAATTTTCTTTTCTATCTTTAAAATTTAGAAAATGTTTTCTTTTTCAATTCAAATGCAAAAGTTGCTTTAAATTCCAATTATAATTTTTTTTAATATTATTTTATTTGACACATAAGCTTCAAGTGTTATGACCCTAAAATGTAAGAACAAAAATAGTATTTTTGCCAATTTAAAATGTTATAACACTAAATACACTTTTAAATAGGTAATATTAATTCGCAAAATAGACTCATTTCATTTCAAATATAGATGATTAATTTCCTTTTTTTTTTTTTTTTTTCTTTTTTCTTTTTTTGCTTTTTGGCTAGTATTGCCATCAATCATCAAGCGAGAAGGCCATTAATATCTTCAAGCACGCTTTTGATGAACTAACAAGTTTTATCATGTATATTGGTTATCATAACTCGTAATAGGGAGTCACAAAAAACAAAGAAAATTACGTCTCCGAATCTATTATTGGTTTGTTTTTAAAATATCTTCGTGCATAAGCTTTCATCGTTACACGGTTTGGAAGATATAAATGGAAATTTTACTGTTTATATATATATATATATATATATATATTAAAAAAAAAATTAACCCAAAACAAGTTCGCACGAAACAAGTTGTCCCCAATGCACATGTAACAAAAGGAAATTGTCTTTAGATCCACCAAAGAATATTATTTGTTTTGATGCAGATCCACCAAAGATATTGAACCTAGTAATTAATAACTCTACCCAAAAAAACCAAAAAACCTTACTAAAATTTTTGGCACGTCGGTTTAAATGAAAGAGGGCCACATTTGCTATGAGACACATGGACCATGCAGAAATTAAAATTTTATGATATGCTAAAAACAATGATAAATTATTTTAATAGGACATAAATGAGCTATATGTATAAGTATGGGGTTTCCAAGAGCAGAGGAAATAGCAAATATTACAACTTTACAGAGTATCACAGTCACAGAGAAGCATCAAGATTGAAGGGAGTGAGAGAGTTGGGAGAAGAAGTGCCAAATGGGAAGAAGCCCTTGTTGTGCTAAGGAGGGGTTGAACAGAGGTGCTTGGACAGCTCAAGAAGATAAAATTCTCACAGAATACATTAGAATCCATGGTGAAGGCAAATGGAGGAACCTTCCAAAAAGAGCAGGTAAGATATATCTATATATTAATATTCTAAGACTTAAAAAGAGTGAATGACTAGTTCCTTTATTTTCTTTTAGTATTTATAAGAAAGCCAAAAAAAGACATGCATGCATGTGACTTCTTTTGGGATTTCTTTGTTTTTCTATATATGAAGCTCACATAAAAATGAAATGGTTAATTTTGTACAGGTTTGAAAAGATGTGGGAAGAGCTGCAGGCTTCGCTGGCTGAATTATCTTAGACCAGACATTAAGAGAGGTAACATATCACCGGATGAAGATGAACTCATCATTAGGCTTCACAAGCTCTTGGGAAACAGGTTTAGATCTCTCTCTCTCTCTCTCTCTCTCTCTCTCTCTCTCTCTCCAAAGAAAAAGTATATATATTATATGGTTAATAACATAAACAATCATATAACAATATTGTAATTTTTTTTTTATTACATATATAAGTGCGATAGAATTTTATAAAATTGAAATAAACTGTTATACACAGTTTAGTTAATCATGTAACATAACAATATAGTAAATTAAGTTAATTATGAGGCAGCTAATATATATATTTTTCTTTAATTAGATGGTCTCTAATAGCTGGGAGGCTTCCAGGGCGAACAGACAATGAAATAAAGAACTATTGGAACACCAATTTAGGAAAAAGAGTTGGTGACCCTCAATGCCCTGCTCAAACTCCTAAGCATTCTTATGAAAATAAATCGAAGCAAGCATCAAAGCAGAACAATTTATCCACGCAAGCGATCCGGACCAAAGCAATTAGATGTTCTAAGGTATTTCTCACACCACAGCCGCCAAGCCAATATGAACATTATTTTAACTCCATGGAGTTGGAGACAGTTGGGACAGGACACCAAATATTGGATATTGGTCAACTTTCCACAAATAGTAAGCTTGTGGAATCCGATACATATGAAGATAATAATGATAATAATCATCTCAATTCGTTGGATTTCATGATGAATTTCAACATGGAGGAAGTTTGCTTGACGGATCTTCTCAGCTCAGACTTTCCAGATATGTGTGACATAACCAATTATTCTGATAACGACGCTAGAAGAAATGATTTATCATCTACTTCAGAACAACCTCTAATTCTCTCTCAACAATTGCCGCAAGATTGGACTACTAGCGATTGTGTTCAACTTCTACCCAATGTAGCTACCAATCTTCAGTCTTTGGCTTCACTTCTCGATTCCGGAGAGGAATGGCTAGCACAATAATTGAGTCAAAACTATATGTACATGTTAATATTTTCAACTACAAGATTGTATATCTTATTTTTGTTTTTCAAACTTGTGCTGGTGTGGTCGCATTATCAATATAGTTATCCTTTCATTTCCCACTTTAGTTGTACGTGTGGACTAATCCAAACGAATGTTAAGATAGATTTCAAAGAGAATATGCAGTACTCCTGGCATGTAAACGAATGTTTATTCTATCTTTCATTTTATGCAAAACTTGACATTATGTGGCTCATCTACAGATACATGTAAACACTTACAAGCATAATCACTTAAGATTATACAATATAAATATAAATAAATAAATATACAAGGAAAAAAAAAAAAAAAGAGAATATTTTTGTTTGATTTACAAGAAGAAAAAGTAACGGAAAGAAATATAAATATAAATAATTTTTTTTTTTTTTTTATTTATCGTGCGTGATGATGTAAAGAGAGTGATGAAAGTTCTGAGACAAAAATGAAGGTACGTATGTATGTTTTTTTTTATTTGACTGTTTTGACTTTTGAATCAACGGTTGAGTAACGTTTGGGTACACTGTCCATGAAATCACATATGGCTCCTTCCTATTAAAAGTTAAAACGACAATTTTGGGTCCCACTCCCACTCCCACTCCCACCCCAATCAAAACTTCACGGTTCTCATTAACTCTCAATTCTGTGCGGATCAGACCAGGTGTCTTCATTCCGCGGTAGCTTCCTAGTCCTACCAATATTATTTGGCAACCCCACAAACCCCATGTGGATGTGGTAGCTCAAATTTCTGGTCCAAGCTCCAAGCTAAGGACCTCACACCAGCCTCCATGCACTGCACCAACCGCCATGCACACCTCAAATATCTCCTCTTTTTATGAAGAAAAACTTCATAGATACGCTCAAATTCAAAACACGCTTTAAGAAAGTTTGGGAGTGTTTGGTAAATTAGTTTGAGAATTGTTGTTTGGAGTTTTTTGAAATATGTATGGATGAAAAAATGTGTAATGTTATTTAAAATGTGAAAATGTGAGTTTGAACTCACTCATATGCCTAAATTCACTTTTCAACAAATACCCTATCCTTTTTTTTTTTTTTTTTTTTGCTGAATACAAATACCCTATCAATAGTCTCATGCATAAGTGCTACTATGAATTTTATTTTACTAAATTAACACTTAAATATTTTTTCAAATTTATTATAAATTTAGGTAGAATTGATTTATTAACATACTAAGAGCAAGACCACTTATGCCACAACTGTCTAAGTGATAAACTGTGAATGATGGAGAAAAAGTGGTAGGTTCATGTAAAAGTGACAGACAGCCAATCACTAAACTAAATTAAATGCAGTGAAAAATTAGTTTGACATGGAGATTTGATCATGATGGGAAAAACCGTCACAAGCAAAACCTTATCGAATGAATTTTAAGTCATCACTCTCGAAAAATCCACTAATTAAGAATCAATTGGTTACAAGTCTAAGGAATCTTACCACAACTGAACCAGGGACGGACCCAAGATTTCAAGCTGAGGGGGCCGGACATAAGCGAAAAAAAAATTTCAAATACGCACCCATATAGTATTAATAAACTATCAACCAAGACAAATACCCAAAAATCATTGTTTCTTAATATATTAAAATACATCATTTACCAACAAAAACAAAAGACACAAAATATTATTGTTTCTTAATACAATCATCTATGAAAAGGGAACTTGACACTCTTTCAAATCTTCAAAATCATCTATGATTGAATCCAAACTAAATGTCGAAACTATATCCTTTTCTATGTATAACATCAAAGAGTCCGTCAAAAAATCATTTTCCATTTTGTTTTGAAGGTTAGTTTTGACAACTTTCATAATTGAAAATTTATTTCTCACTTCTTTTCAATGTATAAATTTATCTAATTTAGCATTATGAGTTAACAATAGGTGCAAGTGAATCACTGTTATATTCTTAAATTTGTGTGACAATTTTCTATATTATATGATTTGTTTTTTTGTCTTTTGTATTTCGTCTTTGCCTTTATTTATCTCTGCCTTTGTCTTGTCTCCATATTTTTAACACTCACCCAATCTCACTACCGACATTATGAATTTTTTCTACTTTCTGCACTAGCAACAAAAAAACTTTTCCTAACTTTATCATTTTTTTTTTCTGTCACTTGTCCCTACTATTGCCCAACTACCAGTCAACAAAGGACAACCAGTAAAACACTTTAAACACTACACTAATTTATATTCTCTAATCTCTACAAACTCTACTCTCTCTCTCTCTCACATATAAAAGAAAAAGTCACAAACACAAAGTGATAGAGAGTCACAAAGCCACAAAAAAAAAAAAAAAAAAAAAAAAAAACCACCACAAGCATAGATTCAATTCACAATCACCAATTCAGTTTATCACTCATCAATAAAAACACAAACACCACAAGTCCACAAGCACAGATTATTAGATTATGAGATTCACAAATATTATATTAGGTTTTGAAGGAAAGAATAGATTAAATACTTGTGAACTGTGAAGATAGGTCTCGTGTGGGCCGTGGCGGCATTGGTGTCGCCATTTCCCGTTTGGGTATGCGACGCCCACAGTTGACAGGGACGAGTCTGTGACTCTGTGAGATGGGTGGCGATGTGGAAAACAAGATGGGTCTCTCTAGTGTGAGCGGCGGCGTGAGTACTCTCTAAGTCTCGCCTTTCACTGTCTCTGTCTCGCCTCTCTCTTTTCTTTCTTTTTTTCCTTCGTTTTTCCTTTTTCGCTTGTTCAGTTGTTCTGTTTGGTTTTGGATGCTAGGTTTTTTTCTTCTTCTTCTTCTTTTTTTTTTTTTTCAAAGATTTATATGGGCTCTTGACTGGGCTCAGTGGGCTAGCCAGCTAGGATAGGATGGGTCATGAAAATAAGGGGGGGCCCAAGTCTTTTTTTTTTTCTTTTTTTGGGAAAATTTTACCTACTAAAAATTTTTGTTTTTGGGCCGGGGGGGCCCAGGCCCCCTTAGGCCTCTACCTGGGTCTGTCCCTTAACCAAACTATCCCAAAATACCAACTGACAGTTGAACCTATTGGCCTATACTAGAATCAGCTCTAATACCCAATTGGACTTATTCTTGTAGAGATTTCTCCTTTGCACAGATCTTAGTACGTGACTAACAGCACATCAATAGTTGATTGTTATTGTTTAGCAAAGTTCTTCAATCCACGCCTGTAGATTTGGAAGCAGCTTGATACAAAACCCTATGGCATACAAAAAGTCCCAGAAACACCTGTTAAGTGTGTATCTCTGTACGTCTCTTTGTGTGTATGATGACTGCTATAAAATATAACCTTTATATGCTCTGAAACCCTAGGGCACAAAACCCTAGAAAAACATTGGCATCATGGGCCGATGCCAAATCTTGGAATTCTAATTTCCCATGTCTCGATAAATCGAGAGGTGTCGAGATCTGCAGTTCCAACTTTTCTTATATTGTTTCTCGATTATTTTTATGTCTTTAATAATACAATTTGTTGGACACTAAATGATCTTCTTAAACACATTAACACCTAAGACTCAAATAGTAAAGTGTGTTTTGTTCTCGAATATGCCAATATATAAAATATGACCCTTACACTAACTTGTTGGAGAGTAACAATTTTTAGATGAAAAATCAATAAGGATCTCTAACTTTTAACTATAAAATCCATTACTGTCATTTCTTTTAAAAATAAAAATAATAAAAGTATAATGTACATATTTGTATTCTCCAAATGCATAATTTATTTTTAAAAAATAATAATAAAGGGATTTTTTATGGAAAACAAAAGAGGCTTCAATTAAAGAGATTTTTTTTTAAGAACAATTAAAGATATTTTTAAGAGAATATACTTTAAATACATTTTTATTTAATGAGTTAATTATATGTTTTTATACAAAAAATCTATATATTGGTAGTGGAGGAGGATTTGGTAGTGGTCATGGTTCCCCTGCCCTTGTGCATAGGTCAATAAATAATAAATACTCAATTATAAGCTGTAATTCATACTTTTCAAAAGAAAAAAAAATATATTTGTTAATAATTTATTAGTTTGTATGCACAAATTAATTGTTATTGCACGTAGTTTTCTTGGTATTTATAGACAATTTGACTTTTTAAACAATACATATATAAAAACTTCATGTAATAATTTACAAAGTTTCCCAACAACAAAAAATTTACATTAATTTGCATCCTTAAGGAACTTGTTATCAAAAGCTTGGATTTAAAATTTTAATATATTTAAATTTTTATTCATAAAAATCAAGAATAATATTTGAAAACATTGTTTAGAAATCTTTAGTAAAAAAATCGATAAAAAAATTGAAATATTAGTTTAAAATAGATTATTGTATAAATATATTTGCAAAATAATTTTTTTAAAACCTAAAATATATGAATCAAAATCTCACTTTCATCATAAAAATCTCAAAAAAAATTGAAAAGTATTGAATTAATAAAGTTTATGAAAATATAGGTTATAAAAAAAAGCTCTTGATTAAGACTCTGCTCCTAAATTTATTCTTTGCTTTGAAGACTTTGCTCGTAAATTGTTAATATTTATTTTTTAAAAAAAATTCAATATATTAATAATTAACTCAATCCAATTGATCCTTGAAATCGTCACTATATGAATTACATAAGAGAAATTTATTTAAAATATTAGCGATAATGCTAGATACTTAGACTAAAATATCCATGATAATATTATCTTTTAAGTTTTGTAATCTTTTGGGAAATAGCTAATGTAGGGATGTTAGGCCCAATAGAATATATTGGACACCTAATAGTCCGAAACCGGGTAAACGTGTTATAGAGGTCAGCACTAATAAATAAAGGAAGGAATCTAGGCATCATGTTCCAGGGAGGTGATCCGAGGAGGAATGCTTCCTCGACTAAGCAAAGCCGAGGTTAGGAGGTGCTATGTGACATCAAGAGCAACATTCCGGATAATTCCACTAATTAGGAAAAGTATCAAGAAGGAACAGGACAGAGGGAGGTTATGAAATATCTAAGAGAAAACTGATACCTGAACTGCAATTTTCAGCCTTACAGCTACTCCTAAAGACTTCAAAAAAGTGTTGATGAGACAAGGATCAACACCTACAATCTAATCTACATGTGGATGGTGGAAATGAAAGGAGAAAGATAGTATAAAAGCGAAAGGAAACCTTAAGAAAAAGGGATCTTAGAATTAAGAGAGAAATATCGTAGCTATAAAAACTGTACTTGTAATCAACTTCAAGAATTATATACAAGAACTGATCTCATTGGACTGTGCCGAGGACAATTTTCATTAGATACAACCAATCCAATTTTACTTTATTGTCATTTGGATCCACTATAATAGTTACCAAACTCATTAGAGTCTTGTTTTCCAACCCACTCTCTATAAATTCATTATATTGGACTCTTTGAACCTAGATCCTTTTAACTTTTGGGTTTAGGATTCAAACTATGTCCTTACAGCTAATAATAGTTAAGTTTCTGATTTTTGTCAAGACTCTTATAGTTCAACTAATTGATATTTCTTGGTCTTTTCAACGAAAAAATCCAAGCTTCAAATTCTCAATCCTCCCTCTCCCAACCATCTAATTATCAAGAAGGAAAAAAAAATTGTGATTTTTCACCAGGACACATTTGCCCCCAACTGCTTGCAATAAGTTGAGTTCAGTTGGAAGTCGACAACGTCCTCATTCCACAGCGTACCATTAGATTTGTTTTGCGTAAGGGAGTTTCACTTAACTTATCATGAGCAAAGGCCTATAACCTTGGTGTTTCAATGGCCCATAAATTTAAATTGCAAGCCCGTTCTGTGCACACTACAAAAAAAAGGTTCTATGGCCGCGTTTTTAAAACGCGGCTATATATCAAAAAAACGTGGCTATAGCCTATAGCCGCATTTTTTTAGGCCACGCTTTCTAGTGTGGCCTAAAACCTGTGACTATAGGACTGACGGTCCTATGGCCACACTTTTTAACCGCAGCCCAAGACCAGATTCTATAGCCGCGCTTAAAACGTGGCCTAAGACCAGGACCTATGGCCGCGTTTAAAACGTGGCCTAAGACCAGGACCTATGGCCGCGTTTAAAACGTGGCTATAGGATCGGACTAATGGCTGCGTTTAAAACGTGGCTATAGGTGACACTATAGCCGCATTTTTTAAATGTGGCTATAGGACATATTTTTAACCGCGTTTAAAAACGCGGCTATAGCCCTTTTTTTCTTTTTCTTTTTTCCCTATAGCCCTTTTTTCTTCAGCACAATGTTGAAGAAAGACATTCACTGTCAAATAAATCATCAAATTCTTATCAATGTAACTCTCCTCAAACGAAATCCTTGTTTTTAATTTCAATTTACTGTATTCCTTACAAGATCTCCACCCACACAGTAAACACTTAAGTTGGGACTCCTAACCTTTTGCTTAGTAAATCAAAATAGGCATTTAACCAAACATAACAAAAAAGAAATCCATATCTGAATATGATATAAAAGAAACAAGCTTTAAAATGAAATGAAAGATAAAATTGTAATTGCATTAGCCAATTCCAATAGGCCAGAATCTCAGTTTGAGTCACAACTCTATTGCCTAAAAATTTTTGTAATTGCATTAGCCAATTCCAATAAGCTAGAAGTAATCAAAATTGATATTTACTAAGAGACAAATCCAATACATACATAGGGCCTGGGCAGTAGTTAGTCTTGCCCAAGGATCCTTCACCAGTAACTTCTTTACAAAATCTTTCGCACTGTTGCTTATGGTTGGCCATGGTTTGCGGTGAAAATCAGGCTTGTTTCGTAAGACCTGCAAAAGTGAGACAGTTAGATAAGTATACAAAAGGAAACTATGGGGGGAAAAAAGAAGCAATATTGAAGACACAAACTTTATGGTAGATTGAGATAGAAAAGGCTCGACAATTGAACTCATTTTCTACAAATTCACCGAACTGGGTTTTCAAGTTTATAGAATCTTTTTAGAGACTAAGTATTAACAGCCATATGAGATTTAACCATAGTTCACTTTCAAGTGACATAGTCAAGTTGAAGTTGGGTTTTTTCTATGTTCGACCTACTGATTTTCAAGTAAACCCATTTTCAACGTTATATTGGGCTTGTTAAATTGGTATTGGACCTATTTTTAAAATAAAGAATAACAAACCATTTTGATTAGCCTAAAAACACACAAGTGACTGCCTTCTGAAACATACTAGAATATCTACCAATCATAGTTCATGTAATTTCAACAACACTCAAAAGCATAAATATAGTAGGATAAATATCACAAAACAATAAATACGTACCTTATTACCCATCACGAGACCAACAGCATAGCTAGGATTTGAGTGGCACCTTCCATGATGACGACAAAGTCTAAAAAGAAACCAGAAAATATATATTACAGTGTGCACAAAAAAAAGTTTGACAGAAAAATAGCCAGGTTACAAGGACATAACAGCCTTAATAAATGTGGTTTTCCATAAATAAAAATTCATAAAACCCAACTTCAAAAATCAAGAAATAATGAGAATTATGACATGACAAAAGTCACAATTGCACTAAAAAGTAGCATAAAAGAGGACATCGACTAATTCATGATTGGTATTTACCTAAATACTTGGGATACCACTAACTAAATGAGAACTTCATTGCAAAAGCGGAGCACTGTCAGGGACCCTGCTATTAGCTACTTATCCAACAAAAAGAAAAAGAAAAAAAAAAGAGCCTAACCAAACTCAATCCATCCTCCAGGAAAAATAAAAAGACTATGCTACCTAGCCTAGTATTATTCAATAGTAATAGTACCCGACTACTCGTTAATTCGATGCCATATTTTTATCTGCATAGCAAGACTAAGAATCTTAAGCATACAACAATTGAACGATTGACTCAAAAGCAGAACTGAAAATCAAAACTCTCTTTTTAAGAGTATATATACATGCATACCTGGCGTGTGGGACAGACGAAGGACTACAATAAATACTTATACAAAGCAAAAACCTAATTAATTTATTAGTTACAAGTTTTAAACAAGTGTGTGTGTGTCTCTCTCTCTCCCATATCGAGTAAAGTTTATGAGGTGATTTCGAATGAGGGCACAAATCGAACTTTAATGCGATCTTTGACAACCTCTCTCAATACTTTTTTTAATTTTTCTAGCAAAATCGACACAGGCAAATTTTAAAAACCCTAAAAAAATGGGATCCATTCTATTCTATTTTGAAATAAAACTTAAGGAAAGGGCAGAAACTTAAATATTAAAATTAAAAATTAAAAATAAATAATAAATAAAAAACCAAGTACAGCAGCCAAAGTTTCACTAAGAATTCCTGACCCAAAAAAAAAAACTTGTCTAATTTTATTGAAGCGGCGGAAAGGAAAAAGATAGGGCAAGAGATACTAACCAGAGAAATAGAGGAGATGAAAAGGTTCTAGAAACTCAGTAGGCCAACGGCGGCCTTGAAGCGTCGCGATCGACGTCGATCGCCAACGGCGGCGTTCAAGCGTCGCGATCGACGTCGATCGCCAACGGCGACGCTCAAGCGTCGCGATCGACGCTGATCGCGACGCTTGAGCGTCGCCGTTGGCGATCGACGCCGAGCGTTGGCGATCGGCGTCGATCGCGACTCTTCAACACTGGCGACCGGCGTCGATCGCGACGCTCCAGCGCTGGCGATCGGCGCCGATCGCGACGCTTGAGCGTCATCGGCGACGGCTGAGCTCAACGGCGACGGTGTTTGTGGTTTGTGTTTTTTTTTTTTTTTTTTTTTGGACCGAAATGGCTCTGGGTTGAAATGTTTTGTGGCTTTGGGTTTCTTTTTGGTGTGCTATTACTATTGAATAAAGTATGAGGTCCTTAGGCCACGTTTTTAGCTCAAAAAAACGTGGCCTAAAAACCCGTCTATGGCCCCATTTTTAAAATGCGGCCACAGTTAAGGAAAACAAAAAAAAAGTTGCCAAAAAATAAAATACGGAAGTCCTTAGGCCGCGTTTTTACGCGGCCTAAGAACCCGTCTATGGCCACGCTTAAAAAACGCGGCCTAAGAACTCGTCTATGGCCCCGTTTTTAAAATGTGGCCATAGTTAAGGAAAAGAAAAAAAAAAATTTGCCAAAAAATAAAATACGGAGGTCCTTAGGCCACGTTTTTAGCTCAAAAAAACGCGGCCTAAGATCCCGTCTGTAGCCACGCTTAAAAAACGCGGCCTAAGAACCAGTCTATGGCCTCATTTTTAAAATGTGGCCACAGTTAAGGAAAAGAAAAAAAAAATTGCCAAAAAATAAAATACGGAGGTCCTTAGGCTGCGTTTTTAACTCAAAAAAACGCGGCCTAAGAACCTGTCTATGGCCACGCTTAAAAAACGCGGCCTAAGAACCCGTCTAGGGCCCTGTTTTTAAAATGCGGCCACAGTTAAGGAAAAGAAAAAAAAAATTTGAACTAATATAAAGTACGGAGGTCCTTAGGCCGCGTTTTTAGCTCAAATAAACGCGGCCTAAGAACCCATCTATGGCCCCGCTTAAAAAACGCAGCTTAAGAGCCTGTCTATGGCCGCGTTTTTATGAAACGCGGCTTCAGTCTATCTTGGGCCGCGTTTTTTATAGCCACGGCTTAAAAAACGTGGCCCAAGGCCTCCGCGTTTTGTAGTGGCACATCTATTGAACTCGGTTCTGCTTATTAGCTGTTGTTGTGTGGACTGTGGAGTGAGAGTCACCGACCCAAAATCTCCAGAAAACTTGACCACTAAATCCACCTTCCTTGCCGTGAGAGGAAAAATGAAAAGATGGCTCAAGAATTTCCTTTATATATATATATATATATATTTCTTTTTTGGCACAAGAATTTCAAACTCTTAAAAAATGTGATCAGTCATTGCTCAACAACTATGAGAAACCTAAAAACAAAACAAACAAAATTGATTATAAATTAAAAAAAAAAAAAAAAAGATTTAGCTGGAGTCCAATGCTTCAATTCACTCAACTTGTTAAGACAGTGACATGTGACTAAAAGTGGACACGTATCACCATCATTATACACTAAAACATTAAACCCAAAATTCGCCAAAAATTAAAAAAAATAAAGGTACGTCAACTGTATTCCATGTTGTACATCAAATGGTTTATTTATTTGACTATGAAGAAATAATTTATTTATCTTTAGATTGTTTGACATTTGACATTTGTATTTTTTTTTTTTTTTTTGATAGGTACATTTGTATGATGTTTGACAGATAAGAAGTACCTATCTTTCTAATTTTTTTTTTAAGTATCATTGATCCGTACGTATAAATTAAAATCATAAGCGTGCTCATCACTCTTAAAGAGCACATGTCCACCATTGAGGCCACTTATTAAATGAGTAATATTAAAAACACAAATTTTTTTACAAGTCAGCCTAAATAAGGTCTATCAATGTGTAATTAGAAAATATCACCTTGTTTCTCAAAAAAAAATATATCACCTTAACATGTGTCCACAATTAAGATCACTTTTATAATGCACTGAAAAGAGCATATAATAAAGACACTTTGAATTATTTTACATTCATTATCTTCATCACAAAAGGCGATTATTCCCGTCATAAAGAAAGAAGAAAGAAGAGAAAAAAAACAAGAAATTATAAAATTATTGCAAGTAGGAGGAACATTTTTTTTTTTAATGCAATCCGTATAGAGAATATTATATTAAAAAAAAAAGACATAAATGTTACCCAACCCACTATTGTCATCACAGAAAAAATATGAACATATAAAGATAAAACTACACTTTATCACCATAAATTATACCTCTATTTACACTTACCAGTCTAAATTTTTAGTATGCACAATTACTGCATTAAACTATAACTCATGTTTCACTTTACACACTACAATCAATTAGGTTGTAAATTTGGACTAAAAAGCATGTCAAGTGCGATTAACATGACCTCTACATATGTAGCACGACATGAAAATATTAAATTGCCTCTCTTCAATCCCTTAAAACAAAATCATTTAACAAAAACCCTTGTGGTGTCACACAACCTTTCATTTAACTATAGCCTTGCTCCTCACGCAAGCAACAAAATTGTATCATAGTTCCTTTATCTAAAAATATCTAGAAGATCGGTGTGAGAAGATAAAATGCTTATGTACCACACCACTAAACTATTTCTCTCGTACACAAATGTACCTTCTTCTCCAAGATAAATAAGTCAAAAGTTTTATGAAACAAACCAGTATTATAAAGCGAATTCTTTGACAAGCATTATAAAGTCCTCTACAAGATTAGAATTTGACTGAAAAATTGAAAGTAAACAATACAATACAAAGAATGAAATGGAGTTTAGCTATATATATATTGCAGAAATTTCCTACACGATTTGGTGGAAACCCAAGTTGCTAGAGAAGCGCATGAAACGCCAAGGAATTAGAGGCACTCCTTACAAGCTGATGATTGCGGACATGAAAGAGTTTGTGAGGGCCATAACAGAAGCATGGTCCAAACCCACTAATCTGACGCACCAGATTGTTCCACGTGTCGATCCATTTACCCTAAATATGGTGCAGAAATATGGTACGTATTTGTAAGTGTATAACTAAAGAGTTACAGACAAAGTCATTAATATACATGAAGAAATGTTCTCATGTAGGTGGGAACAATTTCAAGTTTGTTTCTAAATTGGTTACATATTTCAACTTTTTTCTAACAGGGAAGATATCAATGTGTTGGACTGGGACAAGACCAAGGCTTATTATAATGGACCCAGAGATGATGAAAGATATTCTGTATAACAAGCTAGGTCACTACCAAAAGCCGCCACTAAACCCACTTATTCTCATTCTAACAAGGGGACTAACAACTCTAGAGGGTGAGCAATGGGCCAAACGCAGAAGGATCGTCAATCCTGCTTTTCACCTAGAGAGACTGAAGGTTCCATTTTTACACTGCATCATTTCCTACTCATGCTATAACCATATGCAAGGCTCAACCATAAAAGGAGTTGTTCTTTATGATCTTATAAAATCCCATTTGACAATTCTCCTTATTAATCTTTTTTTTTTTTTTTTGAAGGGGATGATACCAGTATTCACAACCAGCTGTCGCAGAATGATCAAACAATGGCAGAAGATGGTTAGCCCTCAACAAAGTTATGAAGCTGATATTTGGCCTGAACTTCAAAAACTTACTGCAGATGTTATATCTAGAGCAGCATTTGGAAGCAACTATGAAGAAGGGAAACTCATCTTTGAACTTCAAAAGGAGCTGATCCTACTAGTTCTTGAAGCCATGCAAACCTTGTATATTCCTGGGTTTAGGTAACTTAACAGTATCAACTTAATACATTCTGTTTCTTCATCATTGAAACAACTACGTAGATTTCATATGTAGTATCAAGTTTATACAACAGTTGTTACTCCGACCTTTGTGTTCACTACAAAGAAGATTTCATATGTAGTATATATAGATATGCCTCTTTGTAGTGATTATATAACATCCATATATCACTGTTTAAATAGCTTACTATCTATATATCATTTTTTTGTAGATTTATACCTACTCCGAAGAATCGGAGGAGAAGGAAACTGGATAAAGAGATCAAATCAATGCTAAGGAACATAATCCAAAAGAGAGTGCATTCCACAAGAATTGGAGAATCCACGGCTGATGACTTGCTAGGCCTGCTCTTGCAATCTAGTAACCAGAACAATTTACCAGAAAATGCAAGTGTCACAAACGATAATGGGTTGTCAATTGAAGAGGTGATAGAGGAAAGCAAGCAGTTCTATCTTGCAGGCCAAGAAACAACTTCAAGCTGGTTGACATGGACCATTATAGTCTTAGCTATGCACCCAGACTGGCAAGAAAAGGCAAGGGAGGAAGTCTTACAAGTCTGTGGAAAGAAGGAACCCAATTTTGAAGCTACAACCCACTTCAGAATTGTGAGTAGTCCTCCCAACCACTTTCTACACAAGTTGATTAAGGCCTTCCAAACAATCATATAAGAATATTGATGTGAGATAAAGTTTAAACATAATTTAAGTAATTCTTGGTTGGCATTTCTCAAGTACTTTTCTTGCTTTGAAGAGCCAGGATCAACACGATCTTTTCTTTCAAAGATAAGAGAAGTACTATCAAAATGCTTTCTAATTGATACCTTGACTGCTGGATGCCAATAGTGCACCATGCAATCAGTAGGTAATTCCACCGCTACAAGCGCAATGTTGCCAACATCGAAAAATAAATACCAGTTCCTGGCTGGTAATTAAAGTTGGGGTAACTTCACTTATGTTAGCCCATAGAATATAGGTGTCCACGCTGCTATTCTAAGCTGGTAATTGAAGTTACCCTAAGCTCAAATACACAATTCCAGAGTCCTCTTTTGTGAAGATGCATCTATCATTACTCTAGAAAGCGTCTCCTAGTATCTCCAAAATCCTAAAAGCCACAAATATGTAGTTTATTCATTGAATACTTAGTGTGTAAAGTTCTACTGCAGGTAACCATGATTCTTTATGAAGTACTAAGATTATATCCACCAGTGATTGCTCAATATCAACATGCTCGCATGGAAACCAAGATAGGAGATATCTCCCTTCCGGCTGGAGTTGATGTTGTACTACCTACATTACTCATCCATCATGATCCCGAACTTTGGGGAGATGATGCAGAAGAATTCAAACCAGAGAGATTCTCTGAAGGAGTTTCAAAGGTATCAAAGGATCAGTTGGCATTCTTTCCTTTTGGGTGGGGCCCAAGGACCTGTATTGGCCAAACTTTTGCCATTATAGAATCTAAGATTGCTTTGGCCATGATTCTACAACATTTCTCATTTGAGCTCTCACCCTCCTACACTCATGCACCTTATACTGTTATGACTCTGCAACCACAACATGGAGCTCAAATCACATTACATCAAATTTAGTCTGGTCAGCACATAACAGAATTGTAAGTTAAAAATAATGTGATTCCGAATCACAAATGTAAACTTGGTTGTCTGTTATTTTAGCGTCAATTTTTCACAAATAAAGGTTTGGGCTAACTATTTTCTCATACTCAGAACCTTTCTTCTGTCAAAATTTAATAGTCATATCATTCCATCAAAATAAATTTTTCTTTTAGTATTACAAATTAATTGGATTCATGTTATAATCACTGAGATTAAAGTTCTGTTTAGTTTTTCCCGAATGGATTTAAGCTATGCTTCTAAAAGGAGAACAGCCACCTGAGTATTTTATCCCATCAGGCAGATCCACCTCTTCAGATCACCTTAGTTTCACTGTTGTAATTAAAATGCTAAATTTTCCTGCTCTGAATGCTACAATATGATCGGTTTAATGAAATAGATAAGTCTTGACTGTCATGTATCACAAACCTCATGCACCATTTGGTGTGTTAAAGAGGAGAATATTCAAGATGTCTGTCACACTGTTTGTTTACAGTGTAGAATTAATAAAGTAATTAGGAACTAAAAACAAATGTGAAAGCAAGCATGATGAACTATTTACTCGATAATTTAACCCAAAAAATACCAAAGGAAATCAGGAATCAAAGAGAAATATGAGGAGCTTCCCATAGATGAACATACAGCTTGGTTTTTGAACATCAATAATGTCATCACAAGGCACATAATGGCAATGAAATCTGATAAATATCCAATCTTCTGCCGAATAACTTGAATTTAAAATCTCACCATCATTTAAGTAAGATAATGAAGTTTCCAAAATTGTAATAGTTGCAATGAGTTCATTTAAAATGACAAAAAAACTATTATAATTTACGTAGTGTAACCACAGCTGAATTTGAAAAGATTCTGATATTATCTGTAAATAATCATGCTAGAATCACAAGCAAAAGGATATTCAACTAGTTTCCTATATTTTTCCTCCAAAGAGTAATCCGTAGCTTTCTTTAGCAACTTGCCATCTTATCCTTTGACATTTTGTGAAGGAACAAAAAAATGGTTAAATGTGAACTAAAACAAAATTTTATCAGTGCGTTTTTGTACTGATGGTTTCAGAATTGAAGTATAAAAACCAAAATATATTTTGCCCACGGGCAAGAACTATCGTAAATCAGCCTGAGCCATACTATTCACAACAGAGTCCACATCAGGGGTTATAGAGGCACGCTTATTGAGCTCCCCAACTACCAACAATGCTTCTCTGCAGTATTGATTGCTACAACATCCTGAGCAAACCCACAATCTAGACCCGGAGAAACCTACATCCATTTCAGAAAAGAAAAAACTTAGATGTTTGGTGAGAAACCACTATTCCTTTTATTTTGTATTGTATTAACTCGGATAATTTAAAAAAACAGGAACTTAATAAAGAATATAATCGATTAATTTTGTGTAATTAGCTAACTCAATAGTTGATCTAAGATATTGAACAAGTTTTGCAATGTAATTGACAAGTTTTTCTTTTTTTTATATCATATGACAAAGGTTTCCAAAATGTTTTGACTTTTTGATCGGCAACAAAGGTTTCCAAAATGTTTGACTTTGTATATGATATACCAATGTAGGCTATTAAATGTCTTATGTAGTCTTTGGAAAGAACGGAATTCCAGAAGTTTTGAGGGATGAGAACAGAATATCCTTGAAATTAAAGCCTTCTTCTTTCGTACTTTGTTGGATTAAAGTGCTGCTTTTCTTTCTCCACCTTGTTTTTCTCTTTTAAATTTGTTTGATCATTGTCCTTTGACTCGCTTGTACTTCTCTCTTAATACACCACCAGTGTTTTAGGGTTATTTTCTTTCTAATACAATTTTTCGTTACTTATCAACAACAAAAAAAAATGTTTTATGTAGTTGAAGCGTGAAGAGTGACAAAATGACTTTCAATTCTGCTTCTTAGTTTAATTACAAAGACTACTTACATCATAAAGGCTTTCACCAAGCTTCAGCTTAATAGCACCACTCCTGTATACTAGCATTTTACCCATGAAGCCTGCTGGTAACTCATCCAAAGCACAGGTCTTCTTGACAGTACGTGCACCCCCAGGACGCCTCACGCTGTCAGTTACCCCCCGGTCATCTGAAGTCGCTGACCGCTTTATCATAGGCATAGTTGGTGGCAACTGAAGAAATAACATGCTTGCTTCCTGATTCTCCTTCTGCAAACCAACCCTTAAATCTATAACAAAGGAATTAAGAATGAAACACTAATTGATCTGGTTACAAACCATTAGACCAAGCTCTACTGCTGGATTTGCTGAATTTTCATCATAAGCTATGGTTTTTGAATCCCGCGCAAATTCCTCCTCATTAAGAATTTCTACGAGCAATACACTTAAGTTAAATGTAGTCTTATAGTGCAGCAACAGAAACCAAGTTTAATCATGACAATGAATGAATCCTCAATACTAGAAAAGGAAACAGAAAGAATCAAATCAAGCCAAACCGCCTATAAGATGGCAACCTTTTTCTTCTAGTAAGTGAATAAGATGACACCCGTTTAGGTAAATAACAATGCCAGTAACATTCTATGGTCGTTATAACTCATGGTGCTACTCTGGTGAGTAGCTCTTATTCTAAGTTTTATTTATTTTAAGATGTGCCTCCAAACATACCTGGATTTCCTGAATATGGCCTCCTCACAGGAAGAGTTAGAGGATAATAACTGTAGTAGTCCTGCAGCAGCATCCAACAAAAGCAATAAATAACCACACACACAGCTACAAGAAAAAGAGATGGTAACAGGAACCAGTAATCAAGCATGGTCATTTGGGCCCATAAACTTGACATTTTTACCTACCCATGGTTCTTGATATTCTTTCTCTCTCAGGCCTGAAGCAAATGCACTACCTGCATACACGTTACATGTGTAATGCACTGGAAACATCTTGTTAGCAGCTAATTAGAAAAAGAGTACCTCAAAGGGAACATACTCTTTGAGGCTGATCCTTGATTGCTGTCGTTAATATTCCCAGCCCTAGGAACACCATACCTTAGAGAAGGAGATGCGCCTCCAACACCGAATGCAACTTGTACCGGTGCCTCTGCAAAAAAATAAAAATAAAAAATTAAAAAGAAGGATTTGGAATCGACATGTGTGTATTAAAATAGGAAAAAAATTTATAATTTACAGCATATATATGATGGATCTAAAATACCATAATCACCAATGTGGTACTGTAATCCACAATAGAGAAACATTATTGCCAAGAATTATCCTAACATTGGTAATAGCTTTAAGTAGAACTAGAAACTAAGTGAAGATCCATGACCTAGAAATCAGAAATATACAAGTCCTCCAACCTCAAACCAAGCACAGTAATCTAGTTTCATGAATTCTTTGGTTCTTTTTATAGATATATTACAATTCAAGAACTTGTACAGGACTGGACACGTGAATGCCCATTGTTTACGGGGAAAGCAGAACTTATTTTTGCTCCAACAACCATCAGTTCTCATGAACCCATTACCAAGAAAAACAAGATTTGTTAACTAACTCCAGCAATAAGACGACGCAAAGAAAAATAACAAAACTTGTATACACAAAAAGGATAAGTGAACTAACAAAAGTTCAAATCTGAATACAAGAGAGACAAAGCAGCATAACTAACAAGAACTTACCTTTCTTTTCAATCTTAGGTTTTGCCCTTATGGAACCATCCTATATAAGAGAAAAAGTCAAATATAAGAAACTGGCAGCTCAGGAAAATTGAACCTGGATATAATGTACATCCATAATGATGAATAGAAACATTTTGATAAGAACAATTACATTGAAACGTCGTTGTAACTCCCTAGCCTGGTTAGCATCCACATCCACCACCACTTCACTGGACACTATTACTGGTTAGCGTCGTAGAAAATAATTGGGCACTATTTCATTAATTTGTGGTTTGGCAAAAAAAAAAAATAATTAAGAGTAAACTAAGTATTTGGTCTCTATCCTTTACATCATATTTTAATTTAGTCCATAACTTTTCAATTGTGTCAATTTGGTTCCTAAATTTTCAGTGTCATGTCAAGTTATTCCCTATTGTTATCTTTAGCTGAAGAGTTAGGAGCTAGGGACAGAGATTAGAGTACTAGAAAAAATGAGAGAGAGGAATTTTAATTCTTTTTCCTTAACCCAATCTCGGTGAAAACAACAATTTATTTATTTATTTTTAAATATTTTAATACGATGTAGGAGTACATGTGTCCTACATCGAATTAAATAAGAACCATTTATATAGTTTACCTGAAAATTAATTAGAAATGGTGGGACGTTTAAGTTTTATATATTGTTACGGGGAATATCTTCAATCAAGGCCATGCTAGCCACGTCATGATATATGTGACATCATCACCTGATATTTTTGAAAGATCATACTCATAAAACTAAAACAAAACTGGTTGATCTAATGCAATAATATAGGATAACTAGACAAATTACTAGTCATAAACTTAGGAATAGTAAGCTAAGTCTAAGCACATAAGTCATACCACTATATACCCTTAATGTAATGGTCACTCCACAAGTATAAGTATTTGTGAGGTGTAGAGAGGAAGGGTCAAGGTTCAAATCTCTAGGAGAGAGCTTTACACACATATATATTTAGATTATATTAGAGTAGAAATTCTATTTTTTATGCACAACTAAACACGCGGTGAGATGTAAAATCATTTCTTGAAATAGTTTTACACCAAAACAAACGCAGCCTTAATAACATTTAATTCTTTTGAAGCTAAAAAAACATGATATGCTAATTACTAAAAAAAAATACTAAAATTATCTATCAAAAAAATAATAAAATTGAATTTTTTTTTCTTTATATTTAAAAATCTTAATCAAACTCAAGACAATTGTTTTGTACCTTTATAGGCAAAGATTCAATAAAATCCAAAACAAATTAATTCGCCGACAGGTGCAAAGAAAGCACCACACGTTCAGGCAAATGAATCAATCATTTGGTGCCACATAAAAAAAATAAAAATAAAAAAAAGAGGAGACTTGGACGTTTTGCTACGATTTGTGTGTGCTTCATTAGATGCTTTCCCCTTCCAGCTGCCAGGAGGCCCAGGACCTGTGACTGTGACTGTGACATCTTTGGTGCATGAAAGACGGGGTTAGCTAAGCTGCGCAGCCTTAGGCAAGGCGTTCATATTAAGACTTAAAGTCAATTTTTATAAATGTCTACTAACAAAGGATTACCGGTAGCTAAACTCGAACTTAAGTGACTTAGGTAAAGTGTTCAAGTTTTACTAACTGAACTGTCTTTCATTGGCTATCAGACGTGACATTGTCATCTTAATTCTGAGTTCTTGAAACTATTGCTCCAACTTAACATATAAACATTCATCAAAACATAACATATAAACATACATGGTTGTTATTTTTATCATGTAAATGTCTTTCAAAATTTTATTTTAAAACGGTGAAGCTACTACTTTTTGGCTCCACAAGTACTAAGTTCTCATGGAGTGAGAGAAAAAGGTTGAGAATTTAATTTTTTAAAAGAAAACTTCACACACATATATATTTAAATTATATTAAAATAAATTTTCTATTTTGTATTAAAGAAAATGCTCGATTATAAATATAAAATAAATCTAGTGTTACAACAAAATTTCACAGCTATCAAGTGACAAATTATGACGTGTATATATATAATAAAGTGATGTCTGTGATAAGTTTGGATGAAAATCAATAAAAAATTGTCAACTTTATTATTATTATTATTTGGAAGGAAAAAACTTGTCAACTTAACTGTTGTATCTGTAGCTTCATAAATATTTCATTAATTTGTGGTTTGGCAAAATAATAATAATAATAATAATTAAGAGTAAACTAAGTATTTGGTCTCTATCATTTACACCATATTTTAATTTAGTCCATAACCTTTCAATTGTGTCAATTTGGTTCCTAAATTTTCAGTGTCGTGTCAAGTTAATCCCTATTGTTATCTTTAACTAAAGAGTTAGGAGCTAGGGACAGAGATTAGCGTACTAGAAAAAGTGAGAGAGAGGGATTTTAATTCTTTTTCCTTAACCCAATCTCTGTGAAAACAACAATTTATTTATTTATTTTTAAATATTTTAATACGATGTAGGAGTACATGTGTCCGTTGATGTGATAATAAATTAATTTTTTATTTAGGGTGTTTAACACGTTAGACTATTCTATTTATGAGATAATGGCAGAAATTAAGTTGACACTACATTAAAAGATTAGGTATCAAATTAACACAATTAAAATATAATATAAAAAATAAGGACTATTTATGTAGTTTACCTAAAAATTAATTAAAAATTGTGGGAGGTTTAAGTTTTATATATTGTTACGGGGCATATCTTCAATCAAGGCCATGCTAGCCACGTCATGATATATGTGACATCATCACCCGATATTTTTGGAAGATCATACTTATAAAACTAAAACAAAACTGGTTGATCCAATGCAATAATATAGGATAACTTGACAAATTACTAGTCAAAAACTTAGGGACAGTAAGCTAGGTCTAAGCACATAAGTCATACCACCGCACACCCTTAATTTAATAGTCACTTTACAAGTATAAGTATTTGTGGGATGTAGAGAGTAAGGATCAAAGTTTAAGTCTCTAAGAGAGAGTTTCACACGCATATATATTTAGATTATATTAGAGTAGAAATTCTATTTTGTATCAAAAAGATAAAACACTAAAGTCAGGGATGTTCAATCATCAATGATGATCTTTTATTTATTTATTTATTAGAGACATAAAATAAAAGGGAAATACTAACAGATGCTCTTAAAACATTGGTTAACAATCTATTTAAAAAAGAAATTTATGGAAAAAAAAAATTATTGTTCATGAAATTTTTTTTTTTTTTTCTAAAATATTCATTAACATGAACCAAAATAAAAAGTGCAAAATGTCTATGACCAAGACATGGACGGTTCAAATTGAGGTTGGCCCATAGATGTTGATAGACATTTTTGTCAGAGACATTACTTTCAGAAAAATGTTGGGTGCCACAACCAACTTTCAAGAACGTGTGATGAGAAGGTTAGTTTGAGAGGAGATGAATGCAATAATTAAATGTAGTCAATTCGATTGATGAGTGTTGAGACTTAATTTTGTAGGCTTCTGCTATGCAGGAAACCTACCTATATTATAAGTACAACCTACCACTAGTAAACTGAGACGACCACTTCACAGTTCACACTCCTGTACATATTTTATATGCTTATGAATTAAATGAATTGGCAATGTATTAATGTAAATTTGACTGTTCTCATGCTCCCTTGTTTTCTTAGGCATAATTAAAATAAAACCTAACTCAAGATATTAGTTGCCATCAAACGCTGTTCAGCCAATGTTTTTGTTTTTTTTTTTTTTGCTAGTAATTTATGGTAAGGAAAAGTTTTGTCCCACTATGATAATCTCTTGCATACTAATCTAAAGAATAAAAAGCTTTTGTCCCAATTCTTAGTATGCATTCACTTTCAAGTTTCCACCCACTAATATCTCAAAAAAAAAAAAAAAAAAGTGTCCACCCACTACAACATGTTATGGGTATGATTTTAGTTTTTTTCCCCTCCATTTTCAAACTCTGATTACTTTATAAGAAGAAAAAAAAATGTATGTATGGACAAAATGGAACTTGACGAAAATGCAATTAGTAGAATATAAAGTGAAACATTTAAAATATGACACAATATAATTGCTTATACTCTTTTAAAATTTGCTCATAATGCAGATACTATGTCAATGTGGAAGGAATTTTTTTTTTTTTAGGAGAATGCTTCATATTAGGATCTAACAATGTATAAAACACCATGCCATTTAAAATTTTAAATTCAAAAATATTAAGTCCCTACATTTTGGTAACAATTAATTTGGTTCATATTATTTTCAAATTATAGTCAATTTGGTCTCTACTGTCAACTCACTAACGAAAATACTTATAAGCAATCTGTATGGTTGGCACACTTAAAGCTCACATGGCGAATAAAATAATATAATTTTTTTTAATTGGTACTTTAAAAAATCCACATCATTAAATTTTTTTTAAAAAAAATTAGAACAATTTCCTTAAATGTAAAAAATAACAAGAAACAAAAATTTTAAAATGGGGTTTCGGGGTGTTGTGTTTCCTCTTTGGTTTTGGAATATGGGTATGGGTTTAGTTGTGATTAGGGTTTGAAAAATGGGGTTTTGGGGTTGATTGTAGATTTGGGGGTTGATGTTTTGATTTGAATTTTTGGGATTTCGAGGGTTTTGTGTAAAAGAGACTTAGAAGTCACCCTCATAATTTGGGTTTTATGTAAAAAAATTTGGTTGCATTTGTCCTCTTCAAACCCACTAGATTTGACCCATCACTAAGGCTGTGTTTGGTTCCCGTAAAATATTTTCCGAAAATGCTAGTTTCAGGAAAGGAAAATATTTTCAAGTGTTTGGTTACATTATGAAAATTGTTGTAGAAAATATTTTCATGTGTTTGGTTCTATTCTAAAAATGCTATTTTCCTACAAATTTTTCACATTTTCTCAGCTATTTTCTCAACATCCAAACAAATTTTATTACAAAAAATTTCAAAATCACAGCCAAATCCCAATCCATAGAACAAATCACAACCAAATCCCAACACCACACACCACTGAAACTCCAATTCAACCCACGGCAGCAAACTCCAGCAATCAAAAGCCACAACCACCAAAACACCACTACCACACCACCACAACAACAACAAAAATCAAAATCACACAAAAATCAAAATCACACACAGAGAGAGATTGGTGGGTTGAAGATCAGTGGGTCGAAGGCTCTGGGTCGAAGGCGAAATCGCACGGAGGCGAGATCGAGCGGAGGCGAGATCGAAGGCGAGATCGATCGGTGCGGTGCTGCAATCAACGAGATCGGTGTGATCTGGTGCGTGCAATCGTCGGACTGGAGCTTAGGGTTCGCCGGTGACGTCGAAGGCGTGATCTGGGCTCCCTCTTCTTCCTCTCTCTCTCTCTCTCTCTCTCTCTCTCTCTCTCTCGGTCCGGAAACCATTTGAAGTGAAAATAGGAACGGAAATGAATTTCAATGGTCAAAGCTTCTTTTTTACGGTCAAATGAAAATGATTTCCGGAAAATTCTATTTTCAAAGGCTGCGTTTGAATCGACTTCAAAGTGATTCCGGAAATGATTTTCCGGAAAATGCATGCGTTTGGCTGTCACGGAAAACGTTATTTTCCGGAAAATGATTTCCGGTTGACCACGAATTTTCCCTTTGACCACGGAAAATGATTTCTGCCTTCATTTTCACTTCAATTGACTTCCGGAAAAAGAGAGAGAGAGAGAGAGAGAGAGAGAAGAGAGAGCCCAGATCAGAGAGAGAGAGGGACGATCGCGTCGACGAGCGACGTGATCGACGATCGCGTCGACGAGCGACGTGATCGACGATCGCGCCGCTCGTTCGACGATCGCACCGCACCGACGAGCGGCGCGGTGCACGATCGAGATCGTCGATCGAGCGGCGCGATCGACGAGCACAGACGAGCGCGCTCGTCTCTCGTCGATCGATGATCGCGATCGACGAGCACGCTCGTCGGACGAGCGTTTCGCCGGATTTGATGTATTTTCTGGTAAAATGATTAAATGAACCAAACACCAAAATTAATTTTCCGTAAAATGAATTTTGTGACAGCCAAACACATGAAAACGTTTTCCTTTCCGGAAAATAGCATTTCCGGAAAATAGAATATTTTCCGGAAATGATTTTACGCGAACCAAACACAGCCAAAACCAACCAAACAACCTATTTTGCGGAAAATGATTTCCTAAAAGCGTTTACCACCAAAACAAACGCACCCTAAGACACCAATTCGAGATGAGAACCCTCTCCATTTGGGTTTGTTCTCTCTTATTTGTCTGTATGGATATCTAGAAAGTTGTTGCTTGTCAGGCAAAATTTGCTAGATTTTTTTTTTTTTTTTTTTTTTTGTGTTCAAAATTTTCAATTTCTATTTGGTTATTTTTTATTTGGATGTTTCTGAATTGTATAGAGGTGAGATGTTGTAGAATGTATTCGGGAATTAAAGGATTTAAGATAGAAAAATCAAGAAAGTGTTTTTATGTTTGGTTGCCAAGAAAAATCAAGAAAATGTTCCTACCAAAAATTTTCTTTTCTATCTTTAAAATTTAGGGAAAAAAAATTCAATTTAAATGCGAAAGTTGCTTTAAATTCCAATTATAATTTTTTTTTAATATTATTTTATTTCACACATAAGCTTCAAGTGTTATGACCCTAATTAAGATGTAAGAACAAAAATAGTATTTTTGTCAATTTAAAATGATATAATACTAAATACACTTTTAAATAGGTAATAATAATTCGCAAAATAGACCCATTTCATTTCAAATATAGCTGATTTATTTCTTTTTCTTTTTCTTTTTTCCTTTTTGGCTAGTATTGACATCAATCATCAAGCAAGAAGGCTGTGGGGCCCAATAATTCATGGACCAGGCCCATTTGCCCTTAGAGAGTCCAAAGGCCCGAGCCGAGGACAACTGTGGCCCAAGCTCTGCAATACAGAGTACAAAACAATTTTGGGAGGCAGCCGAGGACATTTCAGTCCTCGGCAGATCCTGAATCCCACCGGAATAAAGGGGTAAAACTGGTATAGGGACGAATTTGTAATGAGATCCAAAATATCTTGGGGAAGTTATCCTTACTACCCTTCCAGATAAGACCCAACACATGACAGGGCCGTACTCTGCAGCCTTATCAACCATCCCCAACAATTCTGGGATTAGACTGATGAGACAAATATCAGTCTTGTAAAAATCGACCCTACATGTGGACGAAGGACAATTAACGCAGACGAGTATAAAAGAAGAAAGTAAGTAACTCTAAAGGGGGATCCCATCCCACCTCCGAAAAAGAAAGATCACATGGGGGAGAACATCTCAACAACACCGGACTTCACTGAAGAAAGTCCGTCGTTGGATAACCGGGATAAGGCCTCAATGGTCCTCGGATCAACTCCGAGGAGTCCCATCCCATAGGGTGCGACGCCTTAGGGCTTAAATGTTCAAGCCCAACTCCTTTTTTCTACATGAATTCCTCTAAAACCAGGACCGGGCACCGCCCCGTGACCAGCGGCTAGCTTTTCAAGCCCACTCTCTACAAATCATATTGTGAGGGATCTTTCATGCGCGAGCCCAACATCCTTATTGGGCCGCCAGAGAATTGTGTCCTTACAATTGGCGCCGTCTGTGGGAAAGCTTGCGCGTTGGCGCAGGTGGCGGTGGAATCAACTCATTGGCAAGCAGAAATTTCTGGGATCTCCTCCGTCTCCGGCAACATATAGTTGTCGCTCCGACGAAAACTTCTGCTAGAGGCTACGCCTCGCAGTACTAAGGGCGCGGGCATCTCTAGGGGCTTCCAGCCTCGAGCCAACTTTCCCCGCCCTGGTGTAGGGGCTTATGGTCGAAAAAATAAATCAAGTAAAAAGAAAATCTTATAAGTTTTGGACAGAACCAAGGCCTTGCATGGTCCTCGGACTCAAGCCTATGGGGAAACCAAGTACAAAAAAGAAAATCTCATAAGTTTTGGACAGAACCAAGGCCTTGCATGGTCCTCGGACTCAAGCCTATGGGGAAACCAAGTACAAAAAAGAAAATCTCATAAGTTTTGGACAGAACCAAGGCCTTGCATGGTCCTCGGACTCAAGCCTATGGGGAAACCAAGTACAAAAAAGAAAATCTTATAAGTTTTGGACAGAACCAAGGCCTTGCATGGTCCTCGGACTCAAGCCTATGGGGAAACCAAGTACAAAAAAGAAAATCTTATAAGTTTTGGACAGAACCAAGGCCTTGCATGGTCCTCGGACTCAAGCCTATGGGGAAACCAAGTACAAAAAAGAAAATCTTATAAGTTTTGGACAGAACCAAGGCCTTGCATGGTCCTCGGACTCAAGCCTATGGGGAAACCAAGTACAAAAAAGAAAATCTTATAAGTTTTGGACAGAACCAAGGCCTTGCATGGTCCTCGGACTCAAGCCTATGGGGAAACCAAGTACAAAAAAGAAAATCTTATAAGTTTTGGACAGAACCAAGGCCTTGCATGGTCCTCGGACTCAAGCCTATGGGGAAACCAAGTACAAAAAAGAAAATCTTATAAGTTTTGGACAGAACCAAGGCGGACTCAAGCCTATGGGGAAACCAAGTACAAAAAAGAAAATCTTATAAGTTTTGGACAGAACCAAGGCCTTGCATGGTCCTCGGACTCAAGCCTATGGGGAAACCAAGTACAAAAAAGAAAATCTCATAAGTTTTGGACAGAACCAAGGCCTTGCATGGTCCTCGGACTCAAGCCTATGGGGAAACCAAGTACAAAAAAGAAAATTATAAGTTTTGGACAGAACCAAGGCCTTGCATGGTCCTCGGACTCAAGCCTATGGGGAAACCAAGTACAAAAAAGAAAATCTCATAAGTTTTGGACAGAACCAAGGCCTTGCATGGTCCTCGGACTCAAGCCTATGGGGAAACCAAGTACAAAAAAGAAAATCTTATAAGTTTTGAACAGAACCAAGGCCTTGCATGGTCCTCGGACTCAAGCCTATGGGGAAACCAAGTACAAAAAAGAAAATCTCATAAGTTTTGGACAGAACCAAGGCCTTGCATGGTCTCGGACTCAAGCCTATGGGGAAACCAAGTACAAAAAAGAAAATCTCATAAGTTTTGGACAGAACCAAGGCCTTGCATGGTCCTCGGACTCAAGCCTATGGGGAAACCAAGTACAAAAAAGAAAATCTCATAAGTTTTGGACAGAACCAAGGCCTTGCATGGTCCTCGGACTCAAGCCTATGGGGAAACCAAGTACAAAAAAGAAAATCTTAAAAGTTTTGGACAGAACCAAGGCCTTGCATGGTCCACGGACTCAAGCCTATGGGGAAACCAAGTACTATGGCACGTAAACCTCAAGATCCATCCGAAGAGAACTTCTCGTTAACGGTTGGGTCAATCCCTTAATTGCACGGGTTCCCCGGTCTACCCTCGGATCCCCCGTACCAAAGGGAATGATGCGCTACGGTACAGCATATTACCCGAAAGCACAAAGTCCTTCGCTACTCGACTATCATCTCAGACGAATTGTTTAGAGTTTATCATTCTCGGGAATTGGTCTAGCGTGCATCGCGCAGCGCTCAACAGCTATCTCGGTTAGTTCCATGAATTTAATCTATTGAAGATTACCATTGTTATACTTGATAATATTTGCGAGTTTAAACTAATAAGGGTTTGTGCTAAAGTGTTCTTCTGCCCAGAATACTGTTAAGGGCAGGCTTAGACTTAATATTCAGACCCAAAGTGGTCGTTGCAAAAAAAAGTATGTATAAAGAAATAAACGCATCTTTTATTAAGACAAAAGAACAGTACAGTGCACAATAAAAGCTGAAACAAGCTTACATTAGAGTTAACTGCCTAAGCAAAAGAAAAGTACAAAAGAGTGAAGATGATGCCGAGGAGATAGCTCAGAGGAGAGATTGGCTACTGTTCCAAGATGTTGTCTAAGGAAACTATTCCTCGACGCTTCTACATGCCCATAACTCAGGCAGCCAAAGAACCTGACCTCAGGCTAACACCATCTACAAAAAAGGTGCAGGGAGCCGGAAGTGGGGAAGCCCCCGCAAAAATTTGCCTGCTATAAGGCAGACGGGGCTGATGGCGGAAATTCTATCTTCGGACATACCAAAAATCTGGCATGACCAGAGCCTGCTTCAGATTTTGACTAAAAGAGGGAGGAACCCCATTTTTCTCCTGTCAAAACGGAGGACTGGCCCAAATCTGTGCCATCCTTGTCCATACCGTATCCCCTTGGGGATTCGGTGCCTCTGAAGCACGCGGGGACCTTTCACCCCCATCCACGCCTCAAACATCTTGCTTTAAGGCAGTGGCACTAGAAAGAGAGATCGCGGATATGGAAGAAATATGGTTCTGAGGGGAGCAGGAGAGTTCATGTGCAAGTGAAGTGATCCCCTATCCTATTTATACCCAGAAGTTAACCGGTGGCATTTGATTCGTGCAAGTTTCCAAGGAACGCTACGGACGAAGCAGACTTGGCTCAATTTCCAACTTCATCCTCAGCCGTAGGATTTGAAGATCCTCGAGAAGGCACACCTCGAACACTGGGACGCCAAAAAGTACCACGTGACCAAAGACTACGGAAATGCCTCTAAATCTGTGGGCCTGGTAAATTCGCGGCCCAGGCCCATTCTGCATGGAAGCTCACGGACTATGGCCCACACCAAGGAATAACCGTTACCGAGGACAACTTCCTGCTCGGCAGCTTATGAGACACCTGAGGAAAGACAAGTGCAAAAAAAAAAGGGAGAGCATAAAGTTTTGGACAGAACCAAGGCCTTGTATGGTCCTCGGACTCAAGCCTATGGGGAAACCAAGTACAAAAAATTATTATTATTACAAGTTTTAGATAGAACCAAGGCCTTGTATGGTCCTCGGACTCAAGCCTATGGGGAAACCAAGTACAAAAAATTATTATTATTACAAGTTTTGGACAGAATCAAGGTCTTGTATGGTCCTCGGACTCAAGCCTATGGGGAAACCAAGTACAAAAAATTATTATTATTACAAGTTTTGGACAGAACCAAGGCCTTGTATGGTCCTCGGACTCAAGCCTATGGGAAACCAAGTACACAAAATTATTATTATTACAAGTTTTGGACAGAACCAAGGCCTTGTATGGTCCTCGGACTCAAGCCTATGGGGAAACCAAGTACAAAAAATTATTATTATTACAAGTTTTGGACAGAACCAATGCCTTGTATGGTCCTCGGACTCAAGCCTATGGGGAAACCAAGTACAAAAAATTATTGTTATTACAAGTTTTGGGGCAGAACCAAGGTCTTGTATGGTCCTCGGACTCAGGCCTATGGGGAAACCAAGTACAAAAAATTATTGTTATTACAAGTTTTGGGGCAGAACCAAGGCCTTGTATGGTCCTCAGACTCAGGCCTATGGGGAAACCAAGTAAAAAAAATTATTATTATTACAAGTTTTGGACAGAACCAAGGCCTTGTATGGTCCTCGGACTCAAGCCTATGGGGAAACCAAGTACAAAAAAAATCATTATTATTACAAGTTTTGGACAGAACCAAGGCCTTGTATGGTCCTCGGACTCAAGCCTATGGGAAACCAAGTACAAAAAATTATTATTATTACAAGTTTTGGACAGAACCAAGGCCTTGTATGGTCCTCGGACTCAAGCCTATGGGGAAACCAAGTACAAAAAATTATTATTATTACAAGTTTTGGACAGAACCAAGGCCTTGTATGGTCCTCGGACTCAAGCCTATGGGGAAACCAAGTACAAAAAATTATTATTATTACAAGTTTTGGGGCAGAACCAAGGCCTTGTATGGTCCTCGGACTCAAGCCTATGGGGAAACCAAGTACAAAAAATTATTATTATTACGAGTTCTGGACATAACCAAGGCCTTGCATGGTCCTCGGACCCAAGCCAAGGGGGTAAGTATTACTTTTTATTGGTCTGCCTTATTATGCCAAGCACTTCCATTAAAGTTATGGCAACATCTTTTTATTATTAAGTATTTTGGTCTTAGTCGTCATTGATTTAGATGCTATATTATTGTGCCGAGCGGCGCTTGCAAATTTATAAAACAGAGACAAAACATGCAAAATGAAATAGAAACAACTTTTATTAATATGAAAAATCATTACAATGTACAAAAAGGGGCTTCAACAAGCCTATACAAAAGAGGGGCTGCCGAAGCAGCACTAACATCCCCAGTACAGATAAGCAAACGGTCAAGCGCCTTTTAAACTTGTCTTCAAAGTCTCTCCAATCTCTGCCTCATTGTTGCTCATACTAAGAGAAGAACTCGCTTCAAAAAAAAAAAGAGAATGAAGAAGAAGGAAATAGTAAGGAAGAAATCAATGAAGAAGATGGAGGACATGAGTAAGAGAAGGAGGAGAAGAAGAGGGGGAGAGATGAAGAGATAAAGAGAGGAGCAAAAGAGGGAGAAGGACAGCACCAGGGCGGAACTGGTGCTGGGAAGACTATAAGAGGAAGGCGGAGGAGGGCACCAGTGTGCAAAGAGAGGGAGAAGCAGAAGCACTTCGCCCCTGCCTCAGCCTTGACTCCTAACACACTGGTGCCATGTTAGGTACGCTCGTGAGGAGCCGGGTGGTGCTGGTATTAGGTGTTCTTGACTCAGTCGCGCCGAGAATTCGACGTGACGAGCCCCTGCTTCGGATTTTGGCTGAAAGAGAGGCGGGACAGATCTTAAGTCTGTGCCATCCTTGCCCTGATCGAGCCATTTCAAGCTTTATCAGAACATGGTGTTTTGAGGAGGGGCATGGTTCCTTCATTATTCGTTATGGTAGGCGTATACTGATATGGTGTATAACAAACGGGCTAAGCAGACGCTAAAGGAGGCTACGGGTTTCAGATCTCAAAAGGAAGGAAAAGAGTTTGCACGAAAGTGATGGCCTCCTGCTTGCCTTCTTATAGGAAGGGCAAAACGGAGGGTATTAAATGCATTCAAGTTTTCAAAAGAATCTGAAGAAAAAAGAGACGTCCGTTCCATTTCCCCACCTTATCAGATGAGCCGCCGAACATAAATGAGCCTCGTAAAGGGGATTCATTAAGGGCGCGTCTGGGACAGCCAAGCGGCAGGAGTAGATCACGAGCAGATTAAACGGAATCCCTTGAAAACCGGCTAACTTCCTGGACAGGTGGAAAACCGCTCACATAAATGCGGGGTTGAACTAAATAAGCCACGTTAAGGGCCCGGGTTTGCCAAAACCCTCCTTCCCAACCCGGAAGTCGGATAGAAGGGTTTTGAGGGGCTATTGTGGGGCCCAATAATTCATGGACCAGGCCCATTTGCCTTTAGAGAGTCCAAAGGCCCGAGCCGAGGACAACTGTGGCCCAAGCTCTGCAATACAGAGCACAAAACAATTTTGGGAGGCAGCCGAGGACATTTCAGTCCTCGGCAGATCCTGAATCCCACCGAAATAAAGGGGTAAAACTGGTATAGGGACGAATTTGTAAGGAGATCCAAAATATCTTGGGGAAGTTATCCTTATTACCCTTCCAGATAAGACCCAACACATGACAGGGCCATACTCTGCAGCCTTATCAACCATCCCCAACAATTCTGGGATTAGACTGATGAGACAAATATCAGTCTTGTAAAGATCGACCCTACACGTGGACGAAGGACAATTAACGCAGACGAGTATAAAAGAAGAAAGTAAGTAACTCTAAAGGGGGATCCCATCCCACCTCCGAAAAAGAAAGATCACATGGGGGAGAACATCTCAACAACACCAGACTTCACTGAAGAAAGTCCGTCGTTGGATAACCGGGATAAGGCCTCAATGGTCCTCGGATCAACTCCGAGGAGTCCCATCCCATAGGGTGCGACGCCTTAGGGCTTAAATGTTCAAGCCCAACTCCTTTTTTCTACATGAATTCCTCTAAAACCAGGACCGGGCACCGCCCCGTGACCAGCGGCTAGCTTTTCAAGCCCACTCTCTACAAATCATATTGTGAGGGATCTTTCATGCGCGAGCCCAACATCCTTATTGGGCCGCCAGAGAATTGTGTCCTTACAAAGGCCATTAATATCTTCAAGCACGCTTTTGATGAACTAACAAGTTTTATCATTTATATTGGTTATCATAACTCGTAATAGGGAGTCACAAAAAACAAAGAAAATTACATCTCCGAATCTATTATTGGTTTGTTTTTAAAATATCTTACTTCGTGCATAAGCTTTCATCGTTACACGGTTTGGAAGATATAAATGGTAATTTTACTGCCTTTTTTATATATATATTAAAAAAAAATTATGGAAGAGTTTGGGGCTGCCTTGGAAGAGTGTAACTTGATTGACTTGGGTTTTTGTGGTTATAAATTCACTTGGAATAACAAACGGCCTGGTGCAGCAAACACTAGAGAAAGGCTTGATAGAGCAGTCGCAAACAAGGAGTGGCGGGATATGTTTCCGGTAAGCTGTGTGTCTCATATTTTTTCACATGCTTCGAATCATATGCCGCTAATTTTACAGACAGGAACGGATAATAATTTCCAAGGTAGAATAGCTAGAGGCTTTAAATTTGAAGAACGGTGGCTTTTAGAGGAGGATTGTGGAAATGTGGTTGATGAAGCTTGGGCTCAGACGGGTGGGGCCGATTCTCCTATGGCCATTGTTAGTGCTAAAATTAATCATTGTGGGGCTGTTTTAGATGCGTGGGGGTCGTCGAGGACAAAGCCTGAGGTGGCGGAAATAAAAAGATTGAAAAAAGTGCTTGAAAGGCTTCATAATGGCGTTCAAAACGAAGCGACCAGGTCTGAGTTTTTGGCAGCTAGTAAATAGCTCGATGATCTTTTGCTTAAGCAAGAGCTTTATTGGGCTCAACGGTCCCGGCTGGCTTGGTTGAAGTCTGGGGACAAAAACACAAAAAATTTTCACTCTAAGGCCTCGCAACGACGTCGTAGAAATTTCATATAGGGGATAAAAAATTCTGAGGGGGTGTGGGTTGATAGGATTGAGGATGTGGCTGGGGTGGCAGTCCAATATTTTGAAAATTTGTTTTCGACTGGGAGAAGTCACTGAGTGGAGGAATGTCTTAATGCAGTCAATCACAGGATGTCTCCTAATATGCTAAATATTTTATCAGGAGAGTTTAGTGCCGATGAGGTGAAGACGGCGCTATTTCAGATGGGCCCGACTAAAGCTCCTGGACCGAACGGTATGAATGCTCTCTTCTATCAGAAATTTTGGCATATTGTAGGCAATGATGTAACTAATGCTGTGTTAGATTTTCTGAACTCTGGTTTTATGATGCCTGAATTAAATTATACCCATATTGTTCTCATTCCTAAAGTAAAGTACCCAGAAAAAATGTCCGACTTTAGACCTATTAGTTTGTGCAATGTTATATATAAAATAATTTCTACTAAAGTGTTGGCTAATAGATTAAAGTTGATCTTGCCTCAATTAATCTCTCCCTCTCAGAGCGCTTTTGTGCCGGGCCGATTAATAACTGATAACGTTCTTGTGGCCTATGAAACATTGCATGCTATGCATGGTCGGAAAAAGGGCAAGAAAGGGGCTATTGCACTAAAATTGGACATAAGTAAGGCGTACGACAGGGTTGAATGGTCGTTTTTGAAGGGAATGTTGACCAAGTTGGGTTTTCCGGATGGGTGGATTGACCGGATCATGGGTTGTGTAACTACCCCGTCCTTTTCCGTCCGCCTCAATGGTAAGGCTTATGGTAATTTCAGACCTACTAGGGGACTCCACCAAGGAGACCCGTTTTCCCCTTATTTATTTTTGATTTGTGCTGACGCTTTTACATCTCTGTTGACTAGGGAGGAGGTAGTGGGCCGGCTTCATGAAGTGCCCATTTGTCGGTCTGCTCCATCTATCTCCCATTTGCTTTTTGCTGATGATTCTCTTGTGTTTTGTCAAGCTAAACAAGAGGAAGTGCAAGTGGTCTCGGATGTTTTAAACTTGTATGCTGCGGCTTCCGGTCAATGTATAAACTTGGAAAAATCTTCAGTCTTTTTCAACAGCAATACTTCAAGGGTGCATAGGGACTGGATAAAGAATGTGTTGAAGGTGAAGGAAGTGGACAAATTCGAATCCTATCTGGGCTTACCCATTCTGATTGGTCGGTCAAAATATCATGCTTTTTCTTTTCTTAAGGAGAGGGTTTGGAAGAAGATCCAAGGGTGGAAGGGGAAGTTACTATCCAAAGCGGTGGCCCAATCAATCCCTACATACACGATGGGAGTATTTCAACTGCCAGTGAAACTCTGTAACGAATTGAACATGATGTGTGCTAGGTTCTGGTGGGGTCAAAGTGGGGATGAAAAAAAGATACACTGGAAGAGTTGGGAGTCTCTTGTCCAGTCAAAAAAGGAGGGAGGTTTGGGTTTCAGAGACATCCGGAGTTTCAACTTAGCCATGCTGGCAAAGCAAGGGTGGAGATTGTTGACCAACAATGACTCTCTTCTTTATCGATGCTTTAAAACAAAATATTTCCCCCGATGCACCTTCTTGGAGGCAGCTGATCATCCTAACAGCTCCTTCATTTGGAAAAGCTTAATTGCTGCGCAATCTATTTTGAGAAAGGAGTGTTGTTGGCGTGTTGGTTCGGGCTCTTCTATCCGGGTGTTAACTGACAAGTGGCTGCCTCACCACCCAACAAATAAAATCCTGGCTCCTCCGAATGAAGTAGGGGAAGATTGGTATGTGGCGGAGCTAATTGATTGGAATAACTTCCAATGGGACCATTCTATCATTGACGGGGCTTTTAGCAAATATGATGCTGAGGCTATTTATCGAATTCCCCTGAGCAGAAGATATGTTTCAGATGTGTTGGTCTGGCTGCATAACAAAAATGGGCGGTACTCGGTGTGGTCCGGTTATTATACAGCAAGGTTGTTGGCTAGGGAGTCAAAACAAATGGGTGAGGGGTCTAACCCAAGGGCTGGCAGTGACGTTTGGGCGAAGGTTTGGGGGCTTCACATCCCAACTAAGATCAAAGTTTTTGTGTGGCGAGCCTGCCACGATATTCTCCCAACTTACGATAAGCTTAGGCAGCAACGAATTATTGAGTTTGACCTTTGCCCTGTCTGCAACCAAGCCCCTAAAACAATTCTCCATGCTTTGTGGGAGTGTGCAGCAGCCCAAGATGTGTGGGCTGGCTGCTCTAACCGTTTGCTACAGAAGGGGCTGACTGTCCAAGCTTCTGTGTTCAATTTGGTGGAGGTTTTTCTGCATAAGCTGCCTCCGGATGTGCTTGAATTCTCGTTGGTGCTTTGCTGGCTTCTTTGGCATCGCCGTAACCGAGTTGTGCATGGGGGAATTTTGCAGGAACCTGGTGCTTTGGTTGGACGTGCCAGCAGTCTCTTAGATGAGTATCTGGGGGCTCGGACTCAGCTGGTTTCTCCCATGCCCCATGTGTCAAGTGGTCCATCCCAGCAGTGGCAACCTCCCATAGGCTTGATATACAAAATGAATTATGATGCTGCAGTATTCAACGAGTTGTCTGCTACTGGTGTTGGAGTGGTTATCCGGAACGGGGATGGTCAGGTGATGGCAGCGTTGGCGTCAAGGGGTCCTGCTGTTATGGATAGTGAAGAGGCAGAGATTTTAGCTTGCCGGCGAGCCTTGGAGTTTGCGATTGATGCCGGTTTCGCTGACTTAGTTGTGGAAGGTGATAACTCAAACGTGTTACGGTCTATTGTATCTGCCCAGTCGGATTGGTCAAGGCTGGGAAACATTTACGATGATGTTTGCTACTTGGCTGCTAGGCTGCGCTTTGTGGAATTCAAATGCATTAGACGATCCGCAAATGGGGTGGCCCATTCTCTTGCCCGTTATGCTAGACAAATTAGTGATGAATGTATATGGCTAGAGGAAACCCCTCTGCCAGCTCAAAGAGCTCTATATGAGGACTCTGTTTCTCTGTTGGTTAATTGAAGTTGAGTTCATTTTCAAAAAAAAAAAAAAAAAAAAAAATTAACCCAAAACAAGTTCGCACGAAACAAGTGGTCCCCAATGCACATGTAACAAAAGGAAATTGTCTTTAGTTCCACCAGAGAATATTATTTGTTTTGATGCAGATCCACCAAAGAAATTGAATCTAGTAATTAATAACTCTACCCAAAAAAACAAAAAAACCTTCCAAAAAATTTTGGCACGTTGGTTTAAATGAAAGAGGGCCACATTTGCTATGAGACACATGGACCATGCAGAAATTAAAATTTTATGATATGCTAAAAACAACGATAAATTATTTTAATAGGACATAAATGAGCTATATGTATAAGTATGGGGTTTCCTAGAGTAGAGGAAATAGCAAATATTACAACTTTACAGAGTATCACAGTCACAGAGAAACATCAAGATTGAAGAGAGTGAGAGAGTTGGAAGAAGAAGAAGAAGAAGAAGTGCCAAATGGGAAGAAGCCCTTGTTGTGCTAAGGAGGGGTTGAACAGAGGTGCTTGGAAAGCTCAAGAAGATAAAATTCTCAAAGAATACATTAGAATCCATGGTGAAGGCAAATGGAGGAACCTTCCGAAAAGAGCAGGTAAGATATATCTATATATTAATATTCTAAGCTTAGAATATTAATATTCATAAGAAAGCCAAAAAAAAGACATGCATGCATGTGACTTCTTTTGGGATTTCTTTATTTTTATATGAAGCTCACATAAAAATGAAATGGTTAATTTTGTGCAGGTTTGAAAAGATGTGGGAAGAGCTGCAGGCTTCGCTGGTTGAATTATCTTAGACCAGACATTAAGAGAGGTAACATATCACCGGATGAAGAAGAACTCATCATTAGGCTTCACAAGCTCTTGGGAAACAGGTTTAAATCTCTCTCTCTCTCTCTCTCTCCAAAGAAAAAGTATATAAATTATATGGTTAATAACATAAACAATCATATAATAATATTGTAATTCTTTATTATTATATATATAAGTGCGATAGAATTTTATAAAACTGAAATAAACTATTATAAATTGTTTAGTTAATTATGTAACATAACAATATAGTAAATTAAGTTAATTATGAGGCAGCTAATATATGTATTTTTTTTTTTTTAATTAGATGGTCTCTAATAGCTGGGAGGCTTCCAGGGCGAACAGACAATGAAATAAAGAACTATTGGAACACCAATTTAGGAAAAAGAGTTGGTGACCCTCAATGCCCTGCTCTAACTCCTAAGCATTCTTATGAAAATAAATCGAAGCAAACATCAAAGCAGAGCAATTTATCCACGCATGTGATCCGGACCAAAGCAATTAGATGTTCTAAGGTATTTCTCACACCACAGCCGCCAAGCCAATATGAACATTATTTTAGCTCCATGGAGTTGGAGACAGTTGGGACAGGACACCAAATATTGGATATTGGTCAACTTTCCACAAATAATAAGCTTGTGGAATCCGATACATATGAAGATAATAATCATCTCAATTCATTGGATTTCATGATGAATTTCAACATGGAGGAAGTTTGCTTGACGGGTCTTCTCAGCTCAGACTTTCCAGATATGTGGGACATAACCAATTATTCCGATAACGATGCTAGAAAAAATGATTTATCATCTACTTCAGAACAACCTCTTATTCTCTCTCAACAATTGCCGCAAGATTGGACTACTAGCGATTGTGTTCAACTTCTACCCAATGTAGCTACCAATCTTCAGTCTTTGGCTTCACTTCTCGATCCCGGAGAGGAATGGCTGGCACAATAATTGAGTCAAAACTATATGTACATGTTAATATTTTCAACTACAAGATTGTATATCTTATTTTTGTTTTTCAAACTTGTGCTGGTGTGGTCGCATTATCAATATAGTTATCCTTTCATTTTCCACTTTAGTTGTACGTGTGGACTAATCCAAACGAATGTTAAGATAGATTTCAGAGGGAATATGCAGTACTCTTGGCGTAATGAGCGCGTCCTATTGTGGGACGAGAACCTTCTGTTTGGATTGTGTGGAGACCAGCTAGGTTCAGTGCATCAGGACTGTACCAAGTCTATTATGGAGCTTGGACTAAATAAAAATGTTTGCAATGTCATATGTAATAGGGCCAATGCTCCATACATGACAGTTGAATTGAATTGATAGATTTTTATCGGCTTTCATCTAATCACTTAATCACTTTTTTATCTACCATTTATTTTGGGAAATTTAGACCCCGGTTGATAGAATTAACAAGTCTTAAAACTAATTTGTTAATTAGATTTATTATGAATAATCATTAGTTAATCAATCAAACATCAATATTATGCATAGTAGAATAGTAAATAATACAAGGTATGATATCTTAGGAAAACCAATGAAATAAACTAATTTCACATTAAAAAACTTAGGGGGGGAAACCTTCCCAAAAAACAATTCACTATAGTAAAGAAAAGTTTAAGATCTAGTACAAAACATTTGTCTCTAAATTCTACAATTCAATAGATGAACTTACAACAGAATCTTTCTACCGCTTCAGAATCTTTAAACTCTCCAATAAATAAACACTCCATCCACAATTACAATTGGAACCTCCAATTGACTTCAAGAACCTTCTGAAGGTTTCTTTCATAGCAACAAGTTTGTGGTGATTATAGCGGCTTCAACTTCTTCAACAATAGATCTTCAAATTTTCTTTGAAACCCTTACGTATGGTGAAATAGATAAAACTTGGTTACAAAAACCCTAGCTACATAAACGGAGTGTCTCTCTATAAAAAACCTTCTAATAGATAGCTTATAATGTCCTTTAAATACAGTTCAAATGGATCTCAATTCGAATTTCAAACCAACAAGTTATGGGTTTTTTCGCATTGCTGATTTTTACTAATCTACGAAACTCAATAGATTGAGGAGGTATCAAGAAGGCAAAAGGTTTCTCGATAAATCAAGAGGTGTCGAGGAGGTATCAAGATAGCTATCAAGAGGTATCAAGCTAGCAATTGAGGTACATGCTGAAAATGCATTTTTCTTGAGTTTTTCTTAAGCAAACTTTGCATTTTCAACTTGATATTCAATTACAACTTTAAGACGCATTAAAACTCAATAAAAACCTCAAGTACAAAAGTAAGTCCAATACATTAATAACTCGATTACAAAGAATAAACCCATATTCAAACAAACTAGCCTATTTAAAAACAACCAATCTCGAGAAATCATAACATAAACTAGGATTAACTGTTTTGATTGGCTCCAAACCTATTTTTCCTAAAAGCACTTAATAAACATGTTATACGCATCATATGGAAAATAATGACAGATAATAAACAAGTAAGGTTCAAGAATATGTATAACAATAATAAATGGGTACAAAACCCCAAAGTACATAATGCTTTCCCCCTAAGTAAATAAAACACATCTCTCCTTTACAAAAACATGTATTGCTCCCCCTAACATGTAGAATCTCCAAAAACGACATTTTTCCGCATTTTTTTCATGAATGACAGATGGCACAAAAAGTTATAAAGTTCCACTAGGGAAACATAAAGATGATCAAAAGGGCACAAAGAATCCATATACAGGCATGAATGTAGTTAAACAAGATGCTATAGATACCAAGGGCACAACATATGCAAAATATGAATGACACAGGCTGAAATGGAAAAAAAAAAAAAAAAAAAAATTTTGGAGATAAAAATTTAAGGAGATTAAAAAAAAAAAAAAAAAAGGAGATTGCACATAAAATTCCAATATTCTATCTTTCATTTTATGCAAACTTGACACTATGTGACTCATCTACAGATACATGTAAACACTTCCAAGCATAATCACTTAAGACTATACAATATAAATATAAATAAATAAATATACAAGGAAAAAAAAAAGAGAATATTTTTGTTTGATTTACAAGAAGAAAAAATGACGGAAAGAAATATAAATATATATATATATATATATATATATTTTTTTTTTATCATACTTTGATGATGTGAAGAGAGTGATGAAAGTTCAGAGACAAAAACGAAGGTACGTATGTGTTTTTTTTAGGAACGTATGTATGTTTTTTTTTATTTGTCTGTTTTGACTTTTGAATCAATGGTTGAGTAACGTTTGGGTACAACTGTCCATGAAATCACATATGGCTCCTTCCTATTAAAAGTTAAAACGACAATTTTGGGTCCCACTCCCACTCCTATCCCAATCATAACTTCACGGTTCTCATTAATTCTCAATTCTGTGCAGATCAGACCAGGTGTCTTCATATTATTTGGCAACCCCACAAACCCCATGTGGATGTGGTAGCTCAAATTTCTGGTCCAAGCTCCAAGCTAAGGACCTCACACCAGCCTCCGTGCACTGCACCAGCCGCCATGCACACCTCAAATATCTCCTCTTTTTATGAAGAAAAACTTCATAGATACGCTCAAATTCAAAACACGCTTTAAGAAAGTTCGGGAGTTTTGGTAGATTAGTTTGAGAATTGTTGTTTGAAATTTTTTGAAATATGTGTGGGTAAAAAAATATGTGAAAAAATATGTAATATTATTTAAAATGTGAAAATGTGAGTTTGAACTCATTCACATGTCTAAATTCACTTTTCAACAAATACCCTATCCTTTTTCATTTTTCATTTTTTTTTTTTTTTTTTTGCTGAATACAAATACCCTATCAGCAGTCTCATGCATAAGTGCTACTATGAATTTTATTTTACTAAATTAAAACTTAAATATTTTTTCAAATTTATTATAAATTTAGGTAGAATTGATTTACTAACATACTAAGAGCAAGACCACTTATGCCACAACTGTCTAAGTGATAAACCGTAAATGATGGAGAAAAAGTGGTAAGTTCATGTAAAAGTGACAGACAGTCAATCACTAAACTAAATTAAATGCAGTGAAAAATTAGTTTGACATGGAGATTTGATCATGATGGGAAAAACTCTCACAAGCAAAACCTTATCGAGTGAATTTTAGGTCATCACTCTCGAAGAATCCACTAATTAAGAATCAATTGGTTACAAGTCTAAAGAATCTTACCACAACCAAACCAGGGACGAACCCAGGATTTCAAGATGGGGGGGGGTGGACATAAGCGAAATTTTTTTTTTCCAAATACGCACCCATATAGTATTAATAAACTATCAACCAAGAGAAATACCCAAAAATCGTTGTTTCTTAATATATTAAGATACATCATCTACCAACAAAAACAAAAGACACGAAATACTATTGTTTCTTAATACAATCATCTATGAAAAGGGAACTTGACGCTCTTTCAAATCTTCAAAATCATCTATGATTGAATCCAAACTAAATGTCGAAACTATATCCTTTTCAATGTATAACATCAAAGAGTCCGTCAAAAAATCATTTTCCATTTTGTTTTGAAGGTTAGTTTTGACAACTTTCATAGTTGAAAATTTATTTCTCACTTCTTTTCAATTTATAAATTTATCTAATTTAGTATTATGAGTTAACAATAGATGCAAGTGAATCACTGTTATATTCTTAAATTTGTGTGACAATTTTCTATATTATATGATTTGCATTTTTGTCTTTTGTATTTCGTCTTTGCCTTTATTTATCTCTATCTTTGTCTTGTCTCTATATTTCTAACACTCACCCAATCTCTCTACCAACACTATGAATTTTTTCTACTCTCTGCACTAGCAACAAAAAAACTTTTCCTAACTTTATCATTTTTTTTTTCTGCCACTTGTCCCTATTATTGCCCAACTACCGGTCAACAAAGGACAACCAGTAAAACACTTTAAACACTACACTAATTTATATTCTCTAATCTCTACAAACTCTACTCTCTCTCTCTCTCTCTCTTCTATATAATATAAAAGAGAAAGTCACAAACACAAAGTGACAGAGAGTCACAAAGCCCCCAAAAAAAAAAAAACACCACAAGCATAAATTCAATTCACAATCACCAATTCAGTTCATCACTCATCAATAAAAACACAAACACCACAAGTCCACAAGCACAGATTATTAGATTCTGAGATTCACAAATATTATATTAGGTTTTGAGGGAAAGAATAGATTAAATACTTGTGAACTGTGAAGTCTGGAGCAGTGAACCTGGGTTGGGCAGATCGAGCAACCGGCGGCAAGATAGGTCTCGCGTGGGCTGTGGCAGCGTTGGTGCCGTCGTTTCCCGTTTGGGTATGCGACGCCCACAGTTGACAGGGATGGGTCTGTGACTCTGCAAGATGGGTGGCGATGTGGGCAATGAGATGAGTCTCTCTAGCGTGAGCGGCGGCGTGAGTACTCTCTAAGTCTCGCCTTTCACTGTCTCTGTCTTGCCTCTCTCTTTTCTTTCTTTTTTTTCCTTCGTTTTTCCTTTTTTGCTTGTTCAGTTGTTCTGTTTGGTTTTGGATGCTGGGTTTTTTTCTTCTTCTTTTTTTTTTTTTTTCAAAGATTTATATGGGCTCTTGACTGGGCTCAGTGGGCTGGCTAGCTAGAATAGGATGGGTCATGAAAATAAGGAGGGCCCAAGTCTTCTTCTTTTTTTTCTTTTTCTTTTTTTGGGAAAATTTTACCTACTAAAAATTTTTGTTTTTGGGCCGGGGGGCCCCGGGCCCCCTTAGGCCTCTTCCTGGGTTTGTCCCTGAACCGAACTATCCCAAAATACCAAATGACAGATGAACCTATTGGCCTATACTAGCATCAGCTCCAATACCCAATTGGACTTATTCTTGTAGAGATTTCTCTTTTACACAGATCTTAGTACGTGACTAACAACACATCAATAGTTGATTGTTATTGTTTAGCAAAGTTCTTCAATCCACGCCTGTAGATTTGGAAGCAGCTTGATACAAAACCCTATGGCATACAAAAAGTCCCAGAAACACCTGTTAAGTGTGTATCTTTGTACGTCTCTCTGTGTATGATGACTGCTATAAAATATAACTTTTATATGCTCTGAAACCCTAAGGCACAAAACCCTAGAAAAACATTGGCATCATGGGCCGATGACAAATCTTGGAATTCTAATTTCCCATGTCTCAATAGATCAAGAGGTGTCGAGCAGGTGTCGAGATCTGCAGTTCCAACTTTTCTTATATTTTTTCTCGATTATTTTTATGTCTTTAATAATACAATTTGTTGGACACTAAATGATCTTCTTAAACACATTAAAACCTAAGACTCAAATAGTAAAGTGCGTTTTGTTCTCGAATATGCCAATATATAAAGTATGACCCTTACACTAACTTGTTGGAGAGTAACAATTTTTAGATGACAATTCAATAAGGATCTCTAACTTTTTCTTCTAAACAAAAGGATCTCTAACTTTTAACTATAAAATCCATTACTGTCATTTCTTTTAAAAATAAAAATAATAAAAGTATAATGTACATATTTGTATTCTCCAAATGCAAAATTTATTTTTAAAAAATAATAATAAAGGGATTTTTTTATGGAAAACAAAAGAGGCTTCAATTAAAGAGATTTTTTTTTTTTTTTTTTAAGAACTATTAAAGATATTTTTAAGAGAATATTCTTTAAATATATTTTTATTTAATGAGTTAATTATATTTTTTTATACAAAAAATCTATATATTGGTAGTGGAGGAGGATTTGGTAGGGGTCATGGTTACCCTGCCCTTGTGCATAGGTCAATAAATAATAAATACTCAATTATAAGTTATAATTCATACTTTTCAAAAGAAAAAAAAATACATTTGTTAATAATTTATTAGTTTGTATGCACAAATTAATTGTTATTGCACGTAATTTTCTTGGTATTTATAGACAATTTGACTTTTTAAACAATATATTTATAAAAACTTCATTTAATAATTTACAAAGTTTCTCTACAACAAAAAATTTACATTAATTTGCATCCTTAAGGAACTTGTTATCAAAAGCTTGGATTTAAAATTTTAATATATTTAAATTTTTAGTCATAAAAATCAAGAATAATATTTGAAAACATTGTTTAGAAATCTTTAGTAAAAAAATCGATAAAAAAAATTGAAATATTAGTTTAAAATAGATTATTGTATAAATATATTTGCAAAATAATTTTTTTAAAACCTAAAATATATGAATCAAAATCTCACTTTCATCATAAAAATCTCAAAAAAAATTGAAAAGTATTGAATTAATAAAGTTTATGAAAATATAGGTTATAAAAAAAGCTCTTGATCAAGACTCTACTCGTAAATTTATTCTTTGCTTTGAAGACTTTGCTCATAAATTGTTAATATTTATGTTTTTTTTTAAATTCAATATATTAATAATTAACTCAATCCAATTGATCCTTGAAATCGTCACTATATGAATTACATAAGAGAAATTTATTTAAAATATTAGCGATAATGCTAGATACTTAGACTAAAATATCCATGATAATATTATCTTTTAAGTTTTGTAATCTTTTGGGAAATAGCTAATGTAGGGATGTTAGGCCCAATAGAATATATTGGACACCTAATAGTCCGAGGACGGGTAAACGTGTTAAGAGGTCAGCACTAATAAATAAAGGAAGGAATCTAGGCATGATGTTCCAGGGAGATGATCCGAGGAGGAATGCATCCTCGGCTAAGCAAAGCTTAGGTCAAGAGGTGCTGTGTGACATCAAGAGCAATGTTCTGGACAATTCCACTAATTAGGAAAAGTATCAAGAAGGAACAGGACAGAGGGAGGCTATAAAATATCTAAGAGAAAGCTGATACATGAACTGTAATTTTCAGCCTTACAGCTACTCCTAAAGACTTCAGGAAGGTGTTGATGGGACAAGGATCAACACCAGCAATCTAATCTACACGTGGAGGGTGGAAATGAAAGGAGGAAGATAGTATAAAAGAGAAAGGAAACCCTGAGAAAAAGGGATCAGAGAATTAAGAGAGAAATATCGTAGCTATAAAAACTGTACTTGTAATCAACTTCAAGAATTATATACAAGAACTAATCTCCTCGAACTGTGCCGAGGACAATTTTCATTAGATACAACCAATCTAGTTTTACTTTATTGTCATTTGGATCCACTATAATAGTTACCCAACTCATTAGAGTCTTATTTTCCAACCTATTCTCTACAAATTCATCGTATTGGACTCTTTGGACCTAGATCCTTTTAACTTTTGGGTTTAGGATTCAAACTATGTCTTTACAGCTAATAATAGTTAAGTTTCTGATTTTTGTCAAGACTCATATAGCTCAACTAATTGATATTTCTTGGTCTTTTCAACGAAAACATCCAAGCTTCAAATTCTCAATCCTCCGTCTCCCAACCATCTAATTATCAAGAAGGAAAAAAAAATCGTGATTTTTCACCAGGACACATTTGCCCCCAACTGCTTGCAATAAGTTGAGTTCAGTTGGAAGTGGACAACGTCCTCATTCCACAGCGTACCATTAGATTTGTTTTGTGTAAGGGAGTTTCACTTAACTTATCATGAGCAAAGGCCTATAACCTTGGTGTTTCGATGGCCCATAAATTTAAATTGCAAGCCCGTTCTGTGCACATCTGTTGAACTCGGTTCTGCTTATTAGCTGGTGTTGTGTGGACTGTGGAGTGAGAGTCACCGACCCAAAATCTCCAGAAAACTTGACCACTAAATCCACCTTCCTTGACGTGAGAGGAAAAATGAAAAGATGGCTCAAGAATTTCCTTTATATATATATATATATATTTCTTTTTTGGCACAAGAATTTCAAACTCTTGAAAAATGTGATCAGTCATTGCTCAACAACTATGAGAAACCTAAAAACAAAACAAACAAAATTGATTATAAATAAAAAAAATAAAAAATAAAAAGATTTAGCTCAAGCCCAATGCTTCAATTCACTCAACTTGTTAAGATAGTGACACGTAACTAAAAGTGGACACGTATCACCATCGTTATACACTAAAACATTAAACCCAAAATTCGCCAAAAATTAAAAAAATAAAGGTGCATCAACTGTATTCCATGTTGTACATCAAATGGTTTATTTATTTGTCTATGGTTTATTTATTTGTCTATGAAGAAATAATTTATTTATCTTTAGATTGTTTGACATTTGACATTTGTATTTTTTTTTTTTTTTTTTTTTGATAGGTACATTTGTATGATGTTTGACAGATAAGAAGTACCTATCTTTCTAATTTTTTTTTTAAGTATCATTGATCCGTATAAATTAAAATCATGAGCGTGCTCATCACTCTTAAAGAGCACATGTCCACCATTGAGGCCACTTATTAAATGAGCAATATTAAAAACACAAATTTTTTCACAAGTCAGCCTAAATAAGGTCTACCAATGTGTAATTAGAAAATATCACCTTAACATGTGTCCACAATTAAGATCACTTTTATAATGCTCTGATAAGAGCATATAATAAAGACACTTTGAATTATTTTACATTCATTATCTTCATCACAAAAGGCTATTATTCCCCTGTCATAAAGAAAGAAGAAAGAAGAAAAAAAAACAAGAAATTATAAAATTATTGCAAGTAGGAGGAACTTTTTTTTTTTTTTAATGCAATCCGTATAGAGAATATTATATTAAAAAAAAAAACATAAATATTACCCAACCCACTATTGTCATCACAGAACAAATATGAACATATAAAGAGAAAACTACACTTTATCACCATAAATTATACCTCTATTTACACTTACCAACCAAAATTTTAGTATGCACAATTACTGCATTAAACTATAACTCATGTTCACTTTACACACTACAATCAATTAGGTTGTAAATTTGGACTAAAAAGCATGTCAAGTACGATTAACATGACCTCTACATATATAGCACCACATGAAAATATTAAATTGCCTCTCTTCAATCCCTTAAAACAAAATCATTTAACAAAAACCCTTGTGGTGTCACACAACCTTTCATTTAACTATGGCCTTGCTCCTCACGCAAGCAACACAATTTTATCAGCCAACCATGCATAGTTCCTTTATCTAAAAATATCTAGAAGATCGGTGTGAGAAGATAAAATGCTTATGTACCACACCACTAAACTATTTCTCTCGTACTCCAATGTACCTTCTTCTCCAAGATAAATAAGTCAAAAGTTTTATGAAACAAACCAGTATTATAAAGCGAATTCTTTGACAAGCATTATAAAGTCCTCTACAAGATAAGAATTTGACTGAAAAATTGAAAGTAAACAATACAATACAAAGAATGAAATGGAGTTTAGCTATATATATATTGCAGAAATTTGAGTTCAGAACCATGAATAATTCCATAACATCTCAAATTCGCTTTTAGGAAGAACAAAAAAAAACATGTTAACTAGTATGAATGACTATGTGTTATATTCTCTAGCTTTCTCTTTATTGTTTCTACTCCTCTATGGTGTTCTGAAAGTTTCCTACACGATTTGGTGGAAACCCAAGTTGCTAGAGAAGCGCATGAAACGCCAAGGAATTAGAGGCACTCCTTACAAGCTGATGATTGGGGACATGAAAGAGTTTGTGAGGGCCATAACTGAAGCATGGTCCAAACCCATTAATCTGACGCACCAGATTGTTCCACGTGTCGATCCATTTACCCTAAATATGGTGCAGAAATATGGTACGTATTTGTAAGTGTATAACTAAAGAGTTACAAACAAAGTCATTAATATACATGAAGAAATGTTCTCATGTAGGTGGGAACAATTTCAAGTTTGTTTCTAAATTGGTTACATATTTCAACTTTTTTCTAACAGGGAAGATATCAATGTGTTGGACTGGGACAAGACCAAGGCTTATTATAATGGACCCAGAGATGATGAAAGATATTCTGTATAACAAGCTAGGTCACTACCAAAAGCCGCCACTAAACCCTCTTATTCTCATTCTAACAAGGGGACTAACAACTATAGAGGGTGAGCAATGGGCCAAACGCAGAAGGATCGTCAATCCTGCTTTTCACCTAGAGAGACTGAAGGTTCCATTTTTACACTGCATCATTTCCTACTCATGCTATAACCATATGCAAGGCTCAACCATAAAAGGAGTTGTTCTTTATGATCTTATAAAATCCCATTTGACAATTCTCCTTATTAATCTTTTCTTTTTTTTTGAAGGGGATGATACCAGTATTCACAACCAGCTGTCGCAGAATGATCAAACAATGGCAGAAGATGGTTAGCCCTCAACAAAGTTATGAAGCTGATATTTGGCCTGAACTTCAAAAACTTACTGCAGATGTTATATCTCGAGCAGCATTTGGAAGCAACTATGAAGAAGGGAAACTCATCTTTGAACTTCAAAAGGAGCAGATCCTACTAGTTCTTGAAGCCATGCAAACCTTGTATATTCCTGGGTTTAGGTAACTTAACAGTATCAACTTAATACATTCTGTTTCTTCATCATTGAAACAACTACGTAGATTTCATATGTAGTATCAAGTTTATACAACAGTTGTTACTCCGACCTTTGTGTTCACTACAAAGAAGATTTCATATGTAGTATATATAGGTATGCCTCTTTGTAGTGAGTATATAACATCCATATATCACTGTTTAAATAGCTTACTATCTATATGTCATTGTTTTGTAGATTTATACCTACTCCGAAGAATCGGAGGAGAAGGAAACTAGATAAAGAGATCAAATCAATGCTAAGGAACATAATCCAAAAGAGAGTGAATTCCACAAGAATTGGAGAATCCACGGCTGATGACTTGCTAGGCCTGCTCTTGCAATCTAGTAACCAGAACAATTTACCAGAAAATGCAAGTGTCACAAACGATAATGGGTTGTCAATTGAAGAGGTGATAGAGGAAAGCAAGCAGTTCTATCTTGCAGGCCAAGAAACAACTTCAAGCTGGTTGACATGGACCATTATAGTCTTAGCTATGCACCCAGACTGGCAAGAAAAGGCAAGGGAGGAAGTCTTACAAGTCTGTGGAAAGAAGGAACCCAATTTTGAAGCTACAACCCACTTCAGGATTGTGAGTAGTCCTCCCAACCACTTTCTACACAAGTTGATTAAGGCCTTCCAAACAATCATATAAGAATATTGATGTGAGATAAAGTTTAAACATAATTTAAGTAATTCTTTGGTTGGCATTTCTCAAGTACTTTTCTTGCTTTGAAGAGCCAGGATCAACACGATCTTTTCTTTCAAAGATAAGAAAAGTACTATCAAAATGCCTTCTAATTGATACCTTGACTGCTGGATGCCAATAGTGCACCATGCAATCAGTAGGTAATTCCACCGCTACCAGCGCAATGTTGCCAACATCGAAAAATAAATACCAGTTCCTGGCTGGTAATTAAAGTTGGGGTAACTTCACTTATGTTAGCCCATAGAATATAGGTGTCCACGCTGCTATTCTAAGCTGGTAATTGAAGTTACCCTAAGCTCAAATACACAATTCCAGAGTCCTCTTTTGTGAAGATGCATCTATCATTACTCTAGAAAGCGTCTCCTAGTTTTCTCCAAAATCCTAAAAGCCACAAATAAGTAGTTTATTCATTGAATACTTAGTGTGTAAAGTTCTACTGCAGGTAACCATGATTCTTTATGAAGTACTAAGATTATATCCACCAGTGATTGCTCAATATCAACATGCTCGCATGGAAACCAAGATAGGAGATATCTCCCTTCCGGCTGGAGTTGATGTTGTACTACCTACATTACTCATCCATCATGATCCCGAACTTTGGGGAGATGATGCAGAAGAATTCAAACCAGAGAGATTCTCTGAAGGAGTTTCAAAGGCATCAAAGGATCAGTTGGCATTCTTTCCTTTTGGGTGGGGCCCAAGGACCTGTATTGGCCAAACTTTTGCCATTATAGAAGCTAAGATTGCTTTGGCCATGATTCTACAACATTTCTCATTTGAGCTCTCACCCTCCTACACTCATGCACCTTATACTGTTATGACTCTGCAACCACAACATGGAGCTCAAATCACATTACATCAAATTTAGTTGTAAGCTGGTCAGCACATAACAGAATTGTAAGTTAAAAATAATGTGATTCCGAATCACAAATGTAAACTTGGTTGTCTGTTATTTTAGCGTCAATTTTTCACAAATAAAGGTTTGGGCTAACTATTTTCTCATACTCAGAACCTTTCTTCTGTCAAAATTTAATAGTCATATCATTCCATCAAAATAAATTTTTCTTTCAGTATTACAAATTAATTGGATTCATGTTATAATCACTGAGATAAAAGTTCTGTTTAGTTTTTCCCGAAGGGATTTAAGCTATGCTTCTAAAAGGAGAACAGCCACCTGAGTATTTTATCCCATCAGGCAGATCCACCTCTTCAGATCACCTTAGTTTCACTGTTGTAATTAAAATGCTAAATTTTCCTGCTCTGAATGCTACAATATGATCGGTTTAATGAAATAGATAAGTCTTGACTGTCATGTATCACAAACCTCATGCACCATTTGGTGTGTTAAAGAGGAGAATATTCAAGATGTCTGTCACACTGTTTGTTTACAGTGTAGAATTAATAAAGTAATTAGGAACTAAAAACAAATGTGAAAGTAAGCATGATGAACTATTTACTCGATAATTTAACCCAAAAAATACCAAAGGAAATCAGGAATCAAAGAGAAATATGAGGAGCTTCCCATAGATGATCATACAGCTTGGTTTTTGAACATCAATAATGTCATCACAAGGCACATAATGGCAATGAAATCTGATAAATATCCAATCTTCTGCCAAATAACTTGAATTTAAAATCTCACCATCATTTAAGTAAGATAATGAAGTTTCCAAAATTGTAATAGTTGCAATGAGTTCATTTAAAATGACAATAAAACTATTATAATTTACGTAATGTAACCACAGCTGTATTTGAAAAGATTCTGATATTATCTGTAAATAATCATGCTAGAATCACAAGCAAAAGGATATTCAACTAGTTTCCTATATTTTTCCTCCAAAGAGTAATCCGTAGCTTTCTTTAGCAACTTGCCATCTTATCCTTTGACATTTTGTGATGGAACAAAAAAATGGTTAAATGTGAACTAAAACAAAATTTTATCAGTGCGTTTTTGGACTGATGGTTTCAGAATTGAAGTATAAAAACCAAAATATATTTTGCCCACGGGCAAGAACTATCATAAATCAGCCTGAGCCATACTATTCACAACAGAGTCCACATCAGGGGTTATAGAGGCACGCTTATTGAGCTCCCCAACTACGCAACAATGCTTCTCTGCAGTATTGATTGCTACAACATCCTGAGCAAACACACAATCTAGACCTGGAGAAACCTGCATCCATTTCAGAAAAGAAAAAACTTAGATGTTTGGTGAGAAACCGCTATTCCTTTTATTTTGTATTGTATTAACTCGGATAATTTAAAAGAATAGGAACTTAATAAAGAATATAATCGATTAATTTTGTGTAATTAGCTAACTCAATAGTTGATCTAAGATATTGAACAAGTTTTGCAATGTAATTGACAAGTTTTTCTTTTTTTTATATCATATGACAAAGGTTTCCAAAATGTTTTGACTTTTTGATCGGCAACAAAGGTTTCCAAAATGTTTGACTTTGTATATGATATACCAATGTAGGCTATTAAATGTCTTATGTAGTTGTCTTTGGAAAGAACGGAATTCCAGAAGTTTTGAAGGATGAGAACGGAATATCCTTGAAATTAAAGCCTTCTTCTTTCGTACTTTGTTGGATTAGAGTGCTGCTTTTCTTTCTCCACCTTGTTTTTCTCTTTTAAATTTGTTTGATCATTGTCCTTTGACTCGCTTGTACTTCTCTCTTAATACACCACCAGTGTTTTAGGGTTATTTTCTTTCTAATACAATTTTTCGTTACTTATCAACAAAAAAAAAAAATGTTTTATGTAGTTGAAGCGTGTAGAGTGACAAAATGACTTTCAATTCTGCTTCTTAGTTTAATTACAAAGACTACTTACATCATAAAGGCTTTCACCAAGCTTCAGCTTAATAGCACCACTCCTGTATACTAGCATTTTACCCATGAAGCCTGCTGGTAACTCATCCAAAGCACAGGTCTTCTTGACAGTACGTGCACCCCCAGGACGCCTCACGCTGTCAGTTACCCCCCGGTCATCTGAAGTCGCTGACCGCTTTATCATAGGCATAGTTGGTGGCAACTGAAGAAATAACATGCTTGCTTCCTGATTCTCCTTCTGCAAACCAACCCTTAAATCTATAACAAAGGAATTAAGAATGAAACACTAATTGATCAGGTTACAAACCATTAGACCAAGCTCTACTGCTGGATTTGCTGAATTTTCATCATAAGCTATGGTTTCTGAATCCCGCGCAAATTCCTCCTCATTAAGAATTTCTACAAGCAATACACTTAAGTTAAATGTAATCTTATAGTGCAGCAACAGAAACCAAGTTTAATCATGACAATGAATGAATCCTCAATACTAGAAAAGGAAACAGAAAGAATCAAATCAAGCCAAACCGCCTATAAGAGGGCAACCTTTTTCTTCTAGTAAGTGAATAAGATGACACCCGTTTAGGTAAATAACAAAGCCAGTAGCATTCTATGGTCGGTATAACTCATGGTGTTACTCTGGTAAGTAGCTCCTATTTTAAGTTTTATTTATTTTAAGATGTGCCTCCAAACATACCTGGATTTCCTGAATATGGCCTCCTCACAGGAAGAGTTACAGGATAATAACTGTAGTAGTCCTGCAGCAGCATCCAACAAAAGCAATAAATAACCGCACACACAGCTACAAGAAAAAGAGATGGTAACAGGAACCAGTAACCAAGCATAGTCATTTGGGTCCATAAACTTGACATTTTTACCTACCCATGGTTCTTGATATTCTTTCTCTCTCAGGCCTGAAGCAAATGCACTACCTACATACACGTTACATGTGTAATGCACTGGAAACATCTTGTTAGCAGCTAATTAGAAAAAGAGTGCCTCAAAGGGAACATACTCTTTGAGGCTGATCCTTGATTGCTGTCGTTAATATTCCCGGCCCTAGGAACACCATACCTTAGAGAAGGAGATGCGCCTCCCACACCGAATGCAACTTGTACTGGTGCCTCTGCAAAAAAAATAAAAATAAAAAATAAAAAAATAAAAATAAAAATAAAAAGAAGGATTTGGAATCAACATGTGTATATTAAAATAGGAAAAAAATTTATAATTTACAACATATATATGATGGATCTAAAATACCATAATCACCAATATGGTACTGTAATCCACAATAGAGAAACATTATTGCCAAGAATTATCCTAACATTGGTAATAGCTTTAAGTAGAACTAGAAACTAAGTGAAGATCCATGACCTAGAAATCAGAAATATACAAGTCCTCCAACCTCAAACCAAGCACAGTAATCTAGTTTCATGAATTCTTTGGTTCTTTTTATAGATATATTACAATTCAAGAACTTGTACAGGACTGGACACGTGAATGCCCATTGTTTACAGGGAAAGCAGAAGTTATTTTTGCTCCAACAACCATCAGATCTCATGAACCCATTACCAAGAAAAACAAGATTTGTTAACTAACTCCAGCTATAAGACGACAGAAAAAGAACTGCTCATATAGCTTTTAATATACACTTACTTAGAAGTTGCTAATTTGAAATAGAAGCAGCAAAGAAAAATAACAAAACTTGTATACACAAATAGGATAAGTGAACTAACAAAAGTTCAAATCTGAATACAAGAGAGACAAAGCAGCATAACTAACAAGAACTTACCTTTCTTTTCAATCTTAGGTTTTGCCCTTATGGAACCATCCTATATAAGAGAAAAAGTCAAATATAAGAAACTGGCAGCTCAGGAAAATTGAACCTGGATATAATGTACATCCATAATGATGAATAGAAACATTTTGATAAGAACAATTACATTGAAACGTCGTAGTAACTCCCTAGCCTGGTTAGCATCCACATCCTCCACCACTTCACTGCAAACAACAAAAAAGAATGACACAAACTAAAAGGAAGCAAGCCAAGAATTGGCAAATGCATTCATTCTATTTAACAAAATTATACTACGTTTTGACTTCAGGCTTTGGCACTCGACGAGGGGGTGCTTTTGGTGCAAATCTCATCTGCAGAAGTTCCAAGCAATTCATCAGAAAACACAGGTAGAATAACCATAAAGCCATAAGTTAAAAAATAAAAAATATTAAAGTTAAAAAAAGTTTCCAAACAAACCTTCCTGGGGGCAGCATTAGTGTCCTTGGAAGGTCCAGATGCCATTGGAATTGAATGGTGGTCTTTGTAAGAAAAAGAACATAACTTAATGACTAGTTAACTCGATACTCAATTAAAAATAGAAGAGCAGTGTTAAAATGGAACTACAAATACCAATATGCTGCACATTGTAGATGGGGAAGCCCAAAGTTCAGCCAAGTGGGTGAGCCATGGCTGTTGTTCAGGCTTCTTTTACTCATTACACATATTACAAAGTTCAATGTGCACACACAAAACATATCCCACCAATTTTCATGGTCTCAGAGAAAATCTAAGTTATTGTAAGAGTGCAAATAATCCTAAAATCAAACCAACTTTTCATTGCCAGTTAACGTTTGATCCATATAATCTAGAAGAATGGACCGCCTGCTGGAAGGACCGACAATTTGTAAAACACACGTGCTGATTAAATGGACTCAACCACTAACCAGTTGCTTAGATAGAAATATCACAAAAGAATGGCAAACAAACAACATTCCAAAATACAAATATACAAACAACTATCGGATTACAATTAATAGAAGGGATACTCATCAAAAGCAAGGGGCGCCGCACCTATAAGGCCCAAATCAATCAAGATTCCATTTGGCTCTATACTCTGCACCCCATTGCATTAACCACATCAGTTTGCAAAATCACAATGTCAATAACCATTTGTAAAATACACAAACACAGAAGCACATAACCAAAAAATGACCTTTTTTTTTTTTTTTTGTTCTTCTAGACACCAGTATATTCTATGAAAAGTTTGAGCTCGATATAGCTAATGATTATGCCCAACAATTTCGTATTGGGTGCAAATGTATATTATTAAATCAAATATGGTTACAGAAGGAATTAAGAATATAAGTGAGTTCGATTAATAAAGTCTGTCATCGTCGAATAAAGTCTTGATATCAAATCTCACCTAAACTAAACAGAAACCATTGCTGTATTGGTACGATGATAAAAAGGAATCCATAGAGCGAAAGTCATAGGTTCAAATCCTATCGTATCTGATTCTACAGAAACATAATAAAACCACGTGGGGTGTGTTCAACTTCGATATACAATATATCTATCAGAAAGTCAAAAAACTAAACTAAAACGAACAGAGAAACAAAGAAGAAGAAGAATGTGATTAAAGAGAGACTAGGAAGGTGGCGAAGGCTTTACCTGTTACCCTTAGATTGTCTTGTGTGATCAGAAGCAGAGCAACCAATAGTAGAGATAGAGAAAGAGAGTAAGCGGCCAAAATTTTGTGTCTCTATCAAACCGTGCTATTTATATACGTCTTTACGAGAAAACTAACCTTTTTTTTTTTCTTTTTTCTTTTTTTTTTAAGAAAATGAAAATGTCTCTAATGAAACCTAAAGAAGAGCTGAGGTCCCCGCGTGTATTATAATTTGTTTGGGCGTACGAGGTGTGTGAGGGGCATGGAGGCGGCATACCGTGCATCATATGCAATATCCCTTCCTCTCATATGGAGGTCGATCTCACATGTGTGGGGTCTACCTGCATGTGAGAAGGGGGAAACATATATGGTGTATTTTCTCGAGAGCATGAAAGTGTTTGACAAATGACAATTACTCTCCTCAAATTCTTCAATTCCTTACTCTACAAGTTTTTACTTTCTAGTCTAAATTACCACCTATTCCCTCCCCTCCCAACAAATAAATGAAAATAATTGAGCGCTATTAAAGCTCTCCTTCTTTTTATATTTATGGTGAATTCTATCATGAATATAATTAGTGAGATCAATCATGATTCAGTAAAAGAAGGAAGTGTCACATCACCATACTCCAAGAGCACAAATTTTTTTTTTTTTAAATTTTAAGAGTAATGATAGTCACACATTCTTTATTACATACTCACTCACGACCACATAGACTAAAACACACATTTTCAAAAGGGAGTATATGTCGATGTGCAATAATATTTTTTGTAATTTTAATGTAGGTTGATTTATTAAAAAAAAAATAACTTCATAATTAAATTGGTTTTTATATATATCATAATTTAGCTTATCTAGACTTAAGTTCATACCAGTTTTATGAAAGAATATATTCATGAAAATACTGAATTTAAAGTTCTTCTTTTGTTTTGTTTTAAAAAAAATATGGATGTGAAAATACAAAAATTTAAAACTCATTTTAGGGAATGTACATTTGAAGTAATAAAATTAGTATTTTTATGAGAATATATCTTATCTCATTTTAAATTAATTTCTAAATTAAAAAAAAAAAAAAAAAAGTATATACTACTAACATACCCTAAAGTTTGGACTAATACCAACCAACTCCAAAACAATTCAAAATTGACCAATTTGGTCCCTAAAGACAACTTGGTCTTTAAATATCGTCACCCTCTATTAGTTTCTTTCTCTTCTCTCTGTGATTCTCTCATCTTCGTCCCTCTCTATTACTTTTCTCCCTTCACTCATCCTTCTCTCTCTAATCTCGGTTCTAGCATGACCCTTGGAGTAGTCCTATTTCTTTGAAAGAGTTCTATCCGAAATTGTTTGCCTGTGCAGTGGTTCAAGAAGCTCTAATTTCTGATAAGATTTTATATGCACTAGATGGGGGAGGTAGGAGTTGGAACTTAAATTTCCCTCATGAATTTAATGGTTGGGAAATGGAGAAATTTTACTCTTTCTTTGAACATGTTTTTGCCAAAATTCCAAGGGAGGAGGGTGATGGTCTAATTGGCAGTTGAATCATAGTGGTATTTTTTATGTGCGTTCCTTTTATAATTCTTTATTGAAAGCCCCTTCTGTTTCCTTCCCTTGGCAGAGCATTTGGTGTGTTAAGGTACCTAAAAAGATGTCTTTCTTTTTATGAACTGCTACTAGGAGTGGTATTCTTACAATAGATAACCTTATTAAGAAGAACTTGCCTCTTGTTAATTAGTGTTGTCTATATTGGTATGATGAGAAAATTGTTGATCATCTTTTACTCTGCTCTAAAAACTTGCATATTTTGGTTGGATTTAGACAAATTTTTGCTGAAATGTTAAATTGGTGAGGCTAATGTGAATGCTCTAAGCTAGCCAGACACACAAGCATCTATAATTTGCTTTACTTGATGCCTGATGTCTTTTGCTTCTCTATTCTAGCTTGCATCTCAAAGCTCCAAAAGTCTATATTTTTTTCTCCCAAATTAGAGTGAAAACCCCACTTTTTCATTTTGCCTATCTATTTTTTTAAAATACATTTTCTAATAGACACTATCATTGTCTTTATTTTATTAAATAATTGTTTTCTATTTTATTAAAAAAATAATAGTGTTCAATCTATTTTAATGATTTTTTTAATTGGTGTGAGAAAGAGATGACTGAATATTTTAATCCTAAAAAAGAGTTTACTTTAAGTTAAAATAATCTCCACACCAGGAAAGTCACTGTAACTCATCCAAAAAGATTTCCTAAGATAGACTATTGGAGATTAGTTTTTGGGGTTCACAATCTAAAATGAAGAGGATTCTGGGTTTGCCTAGTCTATTGGGGATACTCTTCCAATGTCTGTCCCAGTTCATTGTTTGTGGCAACATTGCTTTCCTCAAAACATTGCATAGCTAAATCATTCATTCGAATGACAAAATGAAAAGTGTAGATTCACAAATATCTGGTAAATGATTGTACCCACTAAGGCCAAGCCAAGATGTTGCTATTAGGTAATCAAGGTGGGAGAGCTTGTGTACTTAACAACTTCCATCTAAACCAACTGCAATCTTGTAGTATTCTAGTATGTTCCATACCCAATCTCTATTCTCTTGCACCTCTTCAAATGAGATAAATAGAGCAATAAGCACTAGAATAATTTGTTCTATGCCAAATGCTAATATAACACAAAAACTTATTTTTGCTACTTTAATATAGCATTTAACAATACACCCTCCATCAAATTATTTTAACATTACAGGTTTACAAAACCTTAAAATGATATAAATGACCTATAAAAAATCATTTAATTTCTCTAAACCCAAAACTTCTCTCTCTTCTCTCTCGTATTGAAAAAAGAATAATTTTTTTACAACATTCTACAGTACCCTTCTACTAGTAGAAGGGTACTGTAGCGTGTAAGAAAATTGGGATTTGACACATCTCATAAAGTATGGTTTTGGTACTTGGTGTGCTGGTGTGCCAAATGCTAAATTTTTTAGCATTTGGCACAATTGCTCTACTCTTATTAGTTTAAAAGCAAGCAATAATCAAGCAAAGCATCAATTAAAGCCTTAATCTTTGATTTTCTTTCACTTAAACAGCAAAAAGGAAGCAGTCATACATGTAGCATACATGAACAAATCTTTTATCATTTCCTAATTTCTCACTGATTGTACTGCTTGCACTGTTGCAATTAGTTGTGCCATGACAATAGCATACTGAACAGCTGTGTGTTGGGAAGTATAGTGGTCTGCGAGGCCATATTCTGCAAAATTTGGTTCTATATGCATAAATTGTCCTGGTAATGATCTTTTTGATACAGCTTCTTGCCATATCTCAAGAAACTCTCCCATGATTTGCCTGGCTTTCTCCATAGAAGAAATGGGAAGATACTCAACCTGCATGCAACAAATGAGTTCCATCAAAACAGATTATTGTTCATAAAACACCACACAAGCAAGAGTCACTAAATTTTCAAATTGCATGACATTCATCAGTGGATACTTTTCCTTGGGGCAATAAGTAATACTTCAAATCTTTCTAGAGGCAGGGAGTCTGAAAATGGATTTATTTCAGTGAAATCCATCTGAAAGTTTCAAAAACTAACCATTCAGCAGATACGAGTAACCCAACATAGCGCACACTTCGTACAGTCTCCAAGATGTCAATCCTACATATTAACCACCGCTTAGGACTGGTGGTATATGCTCATATTCAACTTCACCTTGCATTCCTATCTCTATGTCATAATCAGATCGAGGTTACCCAAAAAGCCCCATTTTTTTATATTAGTGACTTACACATGCAGCCAATGGGGCTTTGAACCTATAACTTCAACCTCCATCCATTATTGTAAAAGAAGGAAGTGTGATTTGCCGATTAAGCCAGAGCTCATTAGTAAGGTTACTGAAACAACCTTAGCAACACATTATTAAAACACATTACACTGCCTATTTCCATAAGCGCCTGTTGTGAAAAGACTTGAAATGCCATATCTATATCATGTCCTAACCTAAACCTCACTTTGCACAACCATTCAAAACCAAAATAAAAAATTTAAATAACAGAATTTTCCTCCAAACCAGTTTAGAGGAAAATTCATCCAACCTACTACATGGTAACTCAAATGGGCATCCACATGTACAGTTTCTCACATGACCTATTTAAAACTCATGTGACTTGTTTAAATGATTTAATGCCATATGATTAAAATGCACATGGATGGTCTTATGAACAATTATGAGGAAAACCTTGTCCAAATCAAAATGCACTCTCCACAGTAACAAACTCTATACATTTCCATTCATCACTTAAAAAGCAATAATGCATCTTATATATGGCACATCATGTGTCCATGAGATACCCTGAAAACCCAAGGTCCAATGCTGTGGTGAATGGAACTTGAGACCTCCGAAATTATGCCACATCCTTCAAGTCCATTGACCACCGGATGTTCCCAAAGGGACAAACCAAATAACGTTAAATATGAAAGATAGACACCAAAATTTACCTCCATAACTATCCCTCTCAAATTTTCAGAATGAGTAGGAGATACTTTTCCCACTCGCAATTGAAAGTCACCAAGTTGATACTGAAAGCCCTACACACGTATCCATTTTGGTTAGAAAAGGGGAAAAAAAATGTATCACCAAAAAATTTAAACCAAAAAACAAAATTTGAAATCTGCATTAAATTAATTAGGGAAAAAAGAAGGGGGGGGGGGGGTACAAACATCAAAATTAAGGGCAATGCGAGTTTTGTATGACTGAAGCTTCTCCATAATAGTCTGAATAGAGGAATCAGCTTCAAGAACAATTCGTTGGCCACGGATTATGAAGTAGTACTTGTTTGGCTGCTCTGGCACTGATACCCCTAGAAAATCTCGCGGGAACTCGGCCGCCAGTGATGGCTCTGGTAGTGGTGGAGGAGTGGAGTAATTATGTAATTTCAAAATTAAAAACAAAAATAAAATGGAATGAAAAAGAGGTATATACCTCGGGTATGGGGTTTGTACAAGGTGAGAGTGGCTTTCCACCTGCCTTGTTTGAGGCCATTGATGCTCTCCACACACTGCGACACTTCGCTCAGTATTTGGCTATTCACCGTGCTTCCCGCATTTGGCTGCCAATGCAATACCCTACAATACAAATTACAGTGCCCAAGTTAACAACAACTAACTATTTATTTTCCACAACAACAAAAAACACACATACAGACAGATTTTCATTATTATTTTTACCATTTGAGTGGCATGGCATCTGTGTGGTCTGGAGCCTGGCAGGCAAAGACAAGACGAGAATGAGGTTCTGTCAAGGAAGTAGTCGTTTTCAGGAACAGGATTCTGCAGGATAGATGAGAGAGTTCCGTGGATTGGATCATTAAATCGGATTGAGGATCATAAGAATTAAGATGCTACTTTCTGTTTATGTAAGTTTGTATGTGCGTAAAAAAAGAAATAACAATAATCATAATTCATAATATATGTTAAAGAATCATTTTCACAAAAAAATAAATTTGGACACACATTACTTATAAAGGCAATAATGCCAAATTACAAATACATGAACATATAACAAAGTTCAAAATTAAAATTAAACCATAAATATACATAATGTACCAAATAAACATCATATACCAAATAACAATGTTTTCAACCATTTTCCATAATAATAAGCTTCTTGTTCAAATCCCATTTTAGTTTCTCTTACCAGCAACCAAACCCAACTAACTAGACATGCATATCTAAAATAAATACTTAATTTAAAGCAAAAAAAATCTGTTTTGCTGCCGAAAAAGCTGAAGGAAATGAAAAAATGACCAAGCATTTTTATTCAAAACCTTGGTTTAGTTTCTTTTTCTCATCAACCAAACACATACATCACCAATATATAGCATATTCTCAGCAACAAAAATGACAGCTATTTCTCAGAGGAACATTGACAAACATGTAGTGCGCACAAGATCTTTAACTACAACCCAGTATAGAACTGAGAAGAGAGAAGTCAGAATCAAACCCCCAAGTCCAAAATCAAAATCAAGCAAAACCCAGATGAAACCAATAAGAAAAAACGACAAAAAATGACCTCAAAATTTACCATTCGGTTGGCTGGGTTATAACTTATAACAAAGGCCATAGGTTATGTTGTTTTAGTAATGATACAAGTGTGTGTAATGAAGAAAGATCTAGAGTGAGACAGAGAGACACACCGAGAGAGTGAGATAGAGAGATGATTCGGCAGAATTCAAGGGGTTGCGTTGCTTGTTCCTGTCTACTCCTATTGAATGAGAATCGAAGATGGGCCAAAATTTAAGCACACAATGATATTCACTTCATGCCATACCAAATAAAATTGAAAAGACCTTTTCCTGAAGCAAATTTAGGCTTTTTCCTTCTTTCTCAACCCTCAAAATTTACATTATTCTACGTTTCTAATTTTTTAAACATTATTCCACGTTTCTAATTTTTTATTTTAAAAAAATTAAATATAAATAAATAAATCTAACGTCCACACAACTACCTTACCTCTTTTTTCTTTTTTTGGGAAAAACACACAATTATTTTTTTAAAGATTACTTCTTCAATGCCTCCACGTGAGAGTTGTAAAAAACTAATTAAAAAAAAAAACAGCCGATAATTTACCCCCAAAAAAATTAAGAATTTCTCGTCGTTATCATCTAGCCATTTCAAATTTTCAATGTTATCCCAAAAATAAAACATCTCGTCTCACCATCTTTATTGTCCCAAAAATATTGTCCTGTTTCTAAAAATAAAAATCATTAATTTACTAATATTTCTATTATACCCCTATTAATTTATTAATTCAATTTTTTGATAAATTTTTTTAAGGGTTGTTTTGAAAACATATACATTTTTAAAAGGTAGACAAAACAATAAATGATATTTTCTTAAAAAGTTTGACTTTTCAAGCAGGACAAAAAAAAAATGGGACGGAGGGAGTAATTAATGTTAGGGGACTTTTTTTTACACCTAATTTTATTTGTGTACCACCTATTTATTTTCAAACACCACTAATAAGTTATTGGGTTTTCCCAAATATTTTTTACTCTATTATTATGTTAATCACAAATGTTTCATATCTCATTATCTAAATTGGGTTATGATATAAACTATCACAAAAAGTACCAAAACTCATATTTTATCCAATTTTATTATCATATTCTATTTAAAACCCAAGAATACTTATGCTTGGCAATATTTGAGAAGCTCATGATTCAGGTCCATGGCGAAACAATTTTATCAATGGAATTCAAATCCATAATCAAAACCCATGATTTAAACCCATGGCAATTTATTTATCCAAAACTCAATTCTCATTGGCAACATCAAAGCTCAATTTTTATTGGCAACATCAAAACTCAATTCTCATTGGCAATATCAAAGCCCAATTCTCATTGCCAATATCAAAAGTCCAACTTGCGTTAGCACTATTAAAAGCTCAAGCTAACAACTTGGCATTATTCTATCAAAAGCCCAAAGTTATTAAATACTCGGCAAAATACTATATCATAATTATTTCACTTAAAAGTTCGATAATAAACAATACTTTAAATTCTTAAACATATTATTACAATATTACAAGCTCATGAAATTTATGAATTATCTATTCACCCATGGCAATCATCTTGTAAAAGCCCATGGAAAGTTATGATTGTTAGACCCATGACATATATTTATTGTTATAAATCCATGAAATACATGGACATCATTTGCATCACGACATCCATAATATACGCCTTCGACACTCATGGTAAACATTCAAACCCACAAACTCATCATTTAAGTTATGATGCGATTATTAGAAACCATTAACATTATTGCAACATGGAATTCATCAAAGTAAATAGTATTTACAAAAGTATTTTGAAACTTGTCCTAAGGTTTCAAACATTACAACTAATTGCTCAAAGGCCCATTGCAAGTATTTATGAAAAACCCAAAAATATTTACTAATAAAATCCATGAGGAATGCAAGCCCATGGCAACACGTGCACACAACCCAACCCATGTGAGCAAGCCCAAGCAAAAAACACAAGCAACTAACCAAAAGGCAACTAAAGACTCATACAAGGGAACCAAGCCTTTGAGAATGGATTAAGGGCTGTCCCGACAATTTTCTACCACCCTCTACCTGATGTGAACAATGCCCAAGGGTTGTCATATCAGCTGAAGTCAAAAAGATGAAGAGACTTCATGATCTTCCTCAAAACTGCACCACCAATAGAAGGGGAGCTGAAACTAAATTATTCAAACTTCAACAAATTGATGCTATAAATGTTAAAAACGATCAAGACCTAATTCATGTACTAAGCCCATTAATTTTAAAGGGGAAAATTTGGGAACATGTGGTTTGGAGGGCATAAAGGGATCTCCAGCGGAACCCCCTGAAGTAGACTAGAACTTGACACTTGGCTTGGGGTGTTGAAATCTTACTTCTTGAGGGACCAAATCTCAGTTTGCAGTATTAGGATTCATTATTGATACACAATAATTAAAGCTCAGCCCCGAAAATCTTAGCACTTAATGCAAAAAGCTCTAAAATCCCATCATTACCCAAAGAAGCAAAACAATCCCTCAAAGTGGATTTTCCTACTTTTGATCAAAAATATCAGGAAAGTTAAACCTTGATTTCGTCACCCTTGATGAGTCATGCATTTTTGGATTCTTGTTAATCAATGTTTCTCTAAAGCTCCATTATAAAAACATACACACCTTAGCCCACAGGAGGAGGAGGAAGCATCTCTAAGAACTTCTGTCATTGACTACATTTTGCAGAAATTCAACCCCTATTAAGCTTTCTTTAAGCTCCCCAAGCTCTCTTGAGCTCACTCACAACCTTTCTCAGCCTATAGTCACCATAACACCAACATTCACCACCTTACTTATACCTTCCTACTCCATAAACGTCCCATAACTGATTAGGACAGCCACTCCCTTTGAAACCCTTGGTTTATTTACTACTTTGCTCGTGGTTTAGCTTTCCTTAAGCTCACCACTTATCATTTTCAGCCTACACTCATCTAATCCTAGATATTCTTCTCACCCCTCTACACAATCACAGCTCAAAAATGTCCTCCAACTAGACACAAACAGCCCATTACTCACAAAAACTTCAATCTCAGTGTTAATCCCATCTCACTCACTCAAAATAGCCTACATTCACCTTATTCATGCCTTGTAATTATACACTTACCAAAATCTTAGTTTAATACTTGCTGCACTGAGCTGGGGATCTTTCTCTCCTTTCATTCCATCCTATTTTTCCTCTTTTATTTGTAATTATTGAGACTTTAATCATTGTTTATCATTATTATTATTATGAAGGATATAATGTATTTGCAACAATTGAAATTTTCCCTCACATTGATGTAATGATGGTTGAAAGTACTATAAATTCCCTTGACCAAGACACACAAGGGCCCCTAGGAGTGAACACTTTCCTAAATTTATTTAATCATTGACTGCTGGACTCTAAGTATAATTTCACCCCTACTGGTGGAGATAATATCGTACCGCTAGAGGACTGATTTGAACTATGACGCCGTAACAAGACTAATAATATAACAAACTAACAATACTAATGTGTTTATTGGGCTTTATTATTGTCTTCTTATTAGGGTGCAGCCTTTATCTCTTGCTTGGGCGGACTTGCACCACATCGATAGCCTTTGGGCTTTATTTCAAAGGCCCATCGTTGAGTTTCGGCTTGGCTGCCCCATATTCTATTTGGGAACATCAAAAATTTCCCCCTCAACAATTAATTTTTACTTATTTTGTAACGAATCAATAATTGCTTTGACCTGGATTAGATTTGATAAATGCAATTTGACCATAAATCCTACTCTTAGATAATAGGATCATGACACACCACCTAATTTAAATTGGACTAAAAATAGGCCAATCAGAGTTAAGAGATTATATTTACCTATAGTCGAATTTGATTTATGCAAGTGCACCTTATTACTAAAACTTTTTTTTTTTTTTAATATCTTCTGATTTGGTGGTCTGATTAATGCTAATAAACTATCGTTTTGATTGTTATGACCTCGAGATTAGTTTTATGAATAGTAAATGGCCAAAATTACAATCTTACCTTAGAGACATGCGAAAATTATGAGTTAAAGAGTATACACAATTGAGTTTTGGAATCAAACATAAAGTTAAGAGATATTTGAATTATAGTAGCGATAGAGATATGCGTTATGGGTTATGAGTTTTTGAGTTTTGAATTATGGGTTATGTGCAATCCAAACATGCTCTAAATCTCCCTACTTGCACTTTAAAAAAAAAAAAATTATATACACAAAACAAAGTTCAGAATATTTTTAATAATAATTGAGTTAGCAAGTTTTTATCATTTATTATTTAAACTTGTTAGTTACCACTGTAACATCACTTTTTTACCAATCTACCGTTTATTATCACATGATTCCTATTTTTATTTATTTACTTATTTTTATTGTTATTGTGTATATATGTGGAAAAAAAAGAAAAAAGAAATCGTAGCCAAAAAAGAAAAAAAAAAGCCTTAAATACCCCCGTCCCTGCGGCGAACTGTAAAATAATTTTGAGTGCCTAGGCTAGGCTAACATTAAACAGTTGTTTCTTCTTCCTTCCTTCCTTCCTTTTGTTTTGCTGAAAAACCTGTGTTTAGAATTAGATACAGATACGGAAGTCACACACGGAGAGAGGGAGACCGAGAAAAGGAGTAGTAGTAGTAGTAGTAGTAGGAAGCGAGCGAGAAAGAAAAAATCAATCATATGATATGGCGTGCGTGTACATACCGGTGCAGAACTCAGAGGAGGAGGTGAGGGTGGCTCTGGACCAGCTTCCCCGAGACGCCGCCGATATCCTCGACATTCTCAAGGCCGAGCAAGCCCCTCTCGATCTCTGGCTTATCATCGCTGTCAGTTCCCTTACTCAATTTTTATTTTAATTTCCCCCAAATTCACTCAAATTTTTCACTAGTACTAGTACTAGTTGTAACTTTCTTCATTTATTTTTGTTAATGATGATGCATTGCAGAGGGAGTACTTCAAACAAGGAAAAGTTGAACAATTCCGTCAAATTTTGGAGGAAGGTTCAGGCCCTGGTAATTTATTTATTTTAAAAAACATATCTTTGTGTAATTTTAATTGATAAGTTGGGTTTTGAACTACATGATATTAGCTTGTCTCCGAGTCCATGATGCTGCTTTTTTTTAAAATTATATATATATATATATATATATATATATATATAATTTGATCTGGTCATATAATAATAATAATAATTGAAATTGTTTTTGTGCAGAAATTGATGAGTATTATTCGGATGTTAGATATGAGAGGATTGCCATCTTAAATGCTTTAGGGGCTTACTATAGCTACCTTGGAAAGATTGAGACGAAACAAAGAGAAAAGGAGGAACATTTCATTTTGGCTACTCAATACTATAACAAAGCATCTAGGATCGACATGCATGAGCCTTCTACTTGGGTTGGCAAAGGTCAAGTCTTTCATACATACATACATACATACTTCTTGTTGATATTGAACTCTTCAACTAAACAAATACTACTTACTTACTTACTATATGGATAGTCCTATTTTCCTTTGATGCATCGGTCTTGTTTAACCTCCCCACAACAATGATTGACTCTTTGTCACTATTTATTTATAAGATTTTTTATCACCACCTGTGAGATGTAAACAATTCTTTTCATCCTAAAATGTGTTTCTTTGTTAAGCTCTCTGGAAGATGCTGGTTTTCAGTATATGCAAGTTACACTTGTACTGTTATTCTTCTTGAACGAGTGTCTCTTAAATTCTCAAAACTAGGTGCTATGTTGCTTTTCACTGAAAGAGTGAGCCATGTTTTAGATTAGAGGTCACTGCATGAATACTTTTTAAAAAATTTATGCTGCTGCTGCTTACAGGTCAGCTTTTACTGGCTAAGGGTGATGTAGAACAGGCATTTGCTGCTTTTAAGATTGTATTAGATGGAGATCGTGATAATGTTCCAGCTCTTCTGGGCCAGGTATGTTTAATTTTGCTATTCCTTTCTTCTTTGAGGATCACCTTGCTCTGCCCTTTATTGTAAATTTTGTAACATTATTGTCCTTTAGTGAACCATAGTTGGTCAAATTGAAAGTTTTTGTTTCCATGCATTGAAAATTTTTTCTCTCACAAAAATCTCCATCTATTTTCCTAACCTGGTATGTTAGACATTCTAGATGATAATGTGATGCTGACTTTGCCCAAAAAAGCCTTTTCTTTATTACTTGTGGTTGGCAATGCAAAACTCTTTCACTATTTTAGTCTGTCTAGGAGTTTATTGTCTTTTGAATAATTCTTTAAATATTTGTCAATTATAGGCATGACTTTTAGCTAACCCTTAGTTGAGCTTGAGGCTGACTTGAATTGATGATAGGTGTAATGTATACCATATGTCCTCTCCACATCTTGCGTACTTGAGGGGTTCATGTGCCATGTGCATGGGACTCTCACTAGCAAAAAGTGTGATGTAGAAATGGAAGTTGAGAACATTGGGGTTGGGGTGTAGGGGTGACCTTAATGGTAAATAACACCATTAGAGCTAAATTTCACTTAAGGACTAGGAGCTTCTTCAACTATTTATGAAGAAAAACCGGGTCAGCCTGGAGAGGCCATATTGGGGCATGATTTGATATGTTTGGTGCACACATGCTTCCTCTGTTGTAAATAACTTGCCTTGGATATTTGCTATTTTGCAGGCATGTGTTGAGTTCAATCGTGGACGCTACAGTGAGTCTTTGGAGCTGTACAAGGTTTGTTATTTTCATGTTATATTGCCAATGGAAAGCAATGTGCACCTTAATAGTCTCTGATTTTATGTGCATGCATACATACATACATACTGATGTTGGACAAAATGGGGAATTTGTTTACTTGCACTTGTGGCGGGATAAGATTTAGGAGGATTTGTCTCTGATTTACAGTTGAAGAAAGGGTTAGGGCTCTCTCTCTCTCTCTCTCTCTCTATATATATATATATATATATGTATGTATAGAAAATAAAGAAATTGGTAGTGTTCAGGGCTGTATGAACAGTACCTGTGAACTACTCAAGAAAGAGAAGAAGAAGTAAAAAAAGAAGAGAAAGGGGGAAAAATAATAATAACTCAATAAGACTAACATGGCTCCGTACTAAAAACACTCAATATATATATATATATATATTTTTAATGTTCTCCATCTATTATTTGAGTACATTGAGCACAAATATATGTAAGGAATATTTCTTGTACTAACATACATATATACAGGGACTCTTTCTTGTACTAGTAGTATTAAGAATCCTAGTATGACTTGTAAACTAAAAACCTAAGAAGGTAATAAATAATAACTACTAAAAGAATTACTTAGACCCAAAGAAAATAAAACCGAAGGTACTTTGGATCTCTTAGGAAAAAGAATTTTTTTAAAAACACTAATAATGCTTTATTGAAAATAAAAAGGAATTGAAAAAAGAAGCCCAAGTGCACAGGCAATGTACTGAGGATATAACAAAGAGTCAAATCTCTTAGAAAATCTAGACTCAACTAAATTACCAAAATACTCTTAATTCATAGAGATTACAGTTTTGTGCTTGAATACAAAATTGACCGTAACTTGTTAAATAAAAACCCAAATTAAAAACTGTAACCCTTGAACACATAGGACTAGACTTTTAAAACCACAAGATTTTCACTTCAATTGCACTTCACACACGGGCCTCATAAAATAGATCTTGTATTAATGAATCTGCGTGGTAACAAATAAATCTTCCATGGCTGCATCACATGCAAACATACATACATACATAACACCACACACAAGTAGATATACATAAATACAACAAAGATGCATGCAATAAATTGGTAGGGATCATCACTAGCCCTCTGCATAACATTATATTGATGTATTTGTACTTTAGAGATATGTTCTCAGCAATGTACATGAGTTTGATGTTGCTCTTGACCTGTAATATTGGAACTCTTGTAAGAGGGCATTGATAGTGCATCCCAGATGTCCTGCGGCTGTAAGACTTGGCATAGGTCTCTGTCGCTACAAACTAGGTCAATTTGATAAAGCTCGGCAGGCATTTGCGAGGGTTTTGCAGGCATGTATCATCTTTTATATACAAATTGATTTTAATAAAATCTACAGCACATGCTGCAAGTTTTCGCTAATTCTGTTGTCTACATATGTTTCATGATTATATGTGCAGTTGGATCCAGAAAATGCTGAGGCTCTTGTTGCACTTGCAATTACGGATCTACATACAAATGAAGGTAAAGCTATGTCAAAAAATATTATTTTCCTTATGTCAAGTCTTATACGATCTTCTCATTATTTGTGCATGTTAATTTCTCATTTTGTGTAGACTAATTCTGCTGCTCTATAATATCTTCACAGCTGCTGGAATTAGGAAAGGAATGGAAAAAATGCAGAGAGCTTTTGAAATATATCCTTACTGTGCAATGGCGCTTAATTATCTAGCAAATCACTTCTTCTTTACTGGTCAACATTTTTTAGTTGAGCAACTGACTGAAACTGCTCTTGCTGTTACCAATCATGGACCAACAAAGGCACATTCTTACTACAATTTAGCACGATCTTACCATAGCAAGGTTGGAAACAATACCCTATTCCTTAATACCATTTTAATGAAGTGTGCAAAGTTTTTACTTGCTAAAAAAAGGTGGAAGGAGGGGGAAATAAGACTGTTTTGCCTGTTCAAGTGAATCTTTGTCTCCTTTTTGTATTCAACCACCCTTATCCATCATGTATTATGATAAGTGACTTACTTTGACTACCAAAAGCACCTCTCTCTCTTCCCTTGACTTTCATTCTTTCCCCTCTTTCCCTTTGTTAGGCATACATCTGAAGTTAACTCTTTTGTTTAAAAGCTTGTTTTGCAGTCTATGGTCTTCCTGACTACTAATAATATTAATGTTCTGCATCTTAACTTTAGGGGGACTATGAAAAAGCTGGGCTGTACTACATGGCATCTGTCAAGGAAATCAATAAGCCCTATGAATTTATATTTCCTTATTATGGTCAGTAACCACGTGCCATTGTCATATCATTATGGTTTTAATCTGTTTATAGGCATTTTTGATATGTTGGCATAATATTATTATGCTTTAATTTTTAATCATTCATCTTTACCACAATCATGATTGTTTTATTTGGGGGCTATAATGCATTGTATTAACTTTTGCTGTAGTCATCAATTGGATTTGCATTGGAGGTGTGAAAAGGGTTAATAGGACACCAAAAATTATCATAATTTTTTATGATATGGTAGATTGGCAAAGAAGGATACCCCAGGCCCCAGCCAACTCCAATTAGTAGGAATTAAGGCTTAATTGAGTTGAGTTGACTTGATTATTGCTATTTTATGTAACAGATAAATGCCTGATGTATTTGTAACTTGAAGCATGCTTAATTGTGTTCATAAAATCATATGGGATTCATATTTAATAGTTCAAATGGATTTGGGTTTTATTACCACTTTTCAACATGCATAATGCGGTGACTACTATATTGTTCAACACTGTATCCAAGTGGATGCACTTTTTGCAGAATTGTTATAATTGGTCTTCATATTTATTTTCTTTTGACCTATCGCTTCTTGTTCATATGCTGGAAAATTGATGACAGGTTTGGGACAAGTACAGTTGAAGTTGGGGGATTTGAGAAGTGCACAGTCAAACTTCGATAAGGTTTTGGAGATTTACCCTGATAATTGTGAGACATTGAAAGTGAGTTAGTCAATTGAAAGTGTTATTTCATGATTTTTAGGCTTGATTGTTTTGTGAATGTAACTTGAGTGAAAATAATTTCCACATCTTCTATGTTCTTGCAATTGCTCTTGCTGGCAACCTTGCCAACACCAGCTGCCGGTGCCACTACCTCATCTTACTAGAATATATTAGTTTTTTCATTTTATTTTTCTTCAGGCAAGAAAATTGCAAGAAAACAAATCATTTTTACTGCAAATGTCTTTAAAGATCATTTGACATGCAATGTCCAAACCAATCAGAAATCTGTTTTTAGCCCTCCAACTTTATCCTTATGGTTCATGTTGAATTGATGTTTCTCTCATGCTATAGGCTCTTGGGCACATATACGTTCAGCTTGGCCAGACTGAGAAGGCCCAGGAATTTATGAGGAAGGCTACCAAAATTGACCCACGTGATTCTCAGGTAGTTGATCCTTTTTATGTTATCTATTGTTTCTTGATGTTTTATTGAACAAGTCTCCCTACCAAGGACTGGTTTGTTGCAACACTATCACCTGTGTCTTGCATTTTTTTGGACGTGTATGGAGGAGTCCAGTTTTATTTGCTGAAAATAATTTAATAAGGTATAGTGATATTTGTGTTTTTGGCTAGTTTCATCATTTTGAAAAGGTGAAACAGCCAAATCCTTCTTTTTGTATGATAATGTAGGAATGTAGGATGTTTTCTGTATCTTTTTTTGGTTTTAACATGCAAACTACCATGTCCTCTGAGTTGCATGCTTTCAACTTTTCAAGTAAATAACCAAAGCTAATTCAGTTTGCTACATTCTTCATTTAGCTTCTAGTTTCACATCTTAAGATTCTTCTAACTATGATATAGGCATTTTTTGAGCTGGGGGAATTGTTAATTTCATCTGACACAGGAGAAGCTCTGGATGCCTTCAAAACTGTAAGGGCTTCCTATCCATTACTCTTTTGGAGATAGCAAGTGTTAATTCCTCATCCAGTTCTGCAATTTTTCTTGGATAATTGAGACTTCAAATAACGTTACAGGCTCGCAGTCTTTTGAAAAAGGGAGGTCAAGACGTACCAATTGAATTGCTTAACAATATTGGAGTTCTTCATTTTGAAAGGGGAGAGTTTGAGGTTTGTGCCACTCTCAAAGGATTAGATAAGAAGTTACAATTAGTATTCTTTTCCATTGTTCTTGAGTGGGTTTACACTCATTTTTTTTCCTTGGAAAGCAAATTTATTGGTGCAACCAGCAATAATAACCTTGATGTCTTCTTATTTGATAGCTTGCTGAACAATCTTTCAAGGAGGCTCTAGGTGATGGAGTTTGGCTTCCTTTCATTGAGGGTAGTGAGAAGTTCCAAGAGATTGATGCTAGTGCATCTGTTCTTCAATACAAGGACAGGCAATTATTTCATCGACTTGAAGATAGTGGTCGCCATGTGGAACTACCTTGGAATAAAGTCACACCGCTATTTAATCTTGCCAGATTACAAGAGCAGTTACACAATGCTGAAACTGCAAGCATTTTGTACCGACTAATCTTATATAAGGTATGTGGTGTATTTCTGTATATGTGCACATACACATGAATCTCGATTAGGTTCTTTTTTATACATAAATATCACTAAGGGGATTGGAATGGCATTAATTATGATTCTTTGTTAATAGAAACTCTTGTTTAACATTTAGTAGAAATACTTGAGAGATAGTTGGATCAGCCACATGTATCTTGTTCTCCATTTAGCTTTTCCTAGGACGTATCTTTTCCTTCATACCCTCAACTCATAGTTTTCTTGGCCATTTGCATTGTGTGTATGTGCTCTTTAACTTGAACTGAGCCATCTCCTTTTAAATGGTGCTGTTATTAGCTATGTTGTTTCTTTTCAACCACACCCATGTGACCCCAACTGGTTGGAAGGGGCTTACTTTTGACAGTAAATTTGTTGTTGTATACATGTATACCGAAAGAGTTGCTTAACTGCAGAATGTTTCTGCATGTTATCAACTTGTTTTATTTATTTTCATCTATGTTTAATTGTTTATAGATTTCTCAACTAGTTTCTGTAATAATTGTCTGATGTTTCATGACCTTGTCCATATATTATTTCATTTGGTAGGTTTTGCTTAATTCCTTTGTTCGTTCTTTGCAGTATCCAGACTATGTTGATGCTTATCTGAGACTTGCTGCCATTGCAAAAGCACGAAACAATGTTCAATTAAGCATCGAACTGGTTGTTAACTTGTTATTAACCATATAACTTGACTGCTTCTAGGTCATTTATTATTATAATATATATAGTGTATATTTTTATGTTTTCATGTAATGGTTCCTTTTTCATAGGTTCATGATGCTCTGAAGGTGAACGACAAGTGCCCTAATGCATTATCTATGCTTGGTGAGTTGGAGTTAAAAAATGATGACTGGGTTAAAGCAAAAGAAACCTTCCGGGCTGCTAGTGATGCAACTGATGGAAAGGATTCCTATGCCACACTCTCTCTGGTACATATGTTGTTCACTTTGTGTGCTTTTATTGCTGTCAAATTTTGTGGTATTACTTCATAAAGTCTTCTCTTAAAATCCTGCAAACCTTGACAAAAGTTCATTTCCAAAGAATTCTTTTTACCAGTATAATCATCTTGTAATTTTAATGAGAATTCATGTTAGTATTCTGATTGTTTTTTCTGCTTTTGTCGCTAGATTGTCATTTTCATCATTATCGTTAGTACAACATTTTCATCTCATTTGATTGTTTGACATTGGAAAGGGAAACTGGAACTACTTTGCTGCAATACGCAACGAGAAAAGAAATCCCAAGTTGGAAGCTACCCATTTGGAAAAAGCCAAGGAACTCTATACAAGAGTATGATTTTCTGGTTATTCTATTTCCTTTTGATTGCTGTGCTTTGCAATATTTCTTGATCACTTCCTTATTTCCTTCTGTTTGAATGGTACTTTTTGCACTTTTTTTTTTCCTCCCAGTTATACAAGTGCTTTTGCTCAACAGCTTTTCTATGTGGGTGTATGTTGCAGTTATGAAAATTCCATTAATATTTTGCATTTGATCAAAAGTAGTTCTATAGGGATTTTGTTAGTTTGTATAACTAAATTGATGGTAGTGCTTAATTGTTGGCTGGCGTCGTAAAAAAACTTGGAGGTTAGTTATGTTCAATTGAAAAGAGAGAAAACTATAGCCAATGAGCTCTAGCTCAAATTGCATTTCCTCCTGTAAGATTTGGGTGAAGGGAGTGGTTGTGGTTTCAAAACCCATTGGATGCATATGCAACTTACTAATAAAAAAAAGAGAACAAGAAAATAATATTATATATAAAAGCATAGAAGAAACTTTAGAGAGTATGAAAGATTACAGAATGGTAAATATATGAGCTAAGCTATTTATCAATATATATATATATATATATATGAGCTAAGCTATGAGTGTTCCCACCCTGCCCCCTCCACCTCGCCCCCTCCCTCCACCACAAACTTTGTCTGTTGCTCCTATACAATTCCCACCACCGCCATTCTTTTCCTCTTTCCCACAACACCTTCCACTACCGCCTTATCCTAATGCACAAGCTCTCCCACCTTTCGCTACCCCAAATCTTCTCCCCACCCCACATTATTTCTTCCCTACACATCCTATCCCTATCCAACAATCTTGCTACTGGCCAAGTCAGTTTGGTCAGTACATACCCCAATATACGCCAGCTCAATCCTCCCTACCCCTAAAAAATCTGGACCCTAAATCTACGCTGCAACCTTCACCTAAACTCAATTCCCATATTTCACAAGCTAAGCCTCCTCCTTTACCAGGGGGGACTGGGGAATTCTGCTTCTTTTCGTATCAACACAAAGGCTTTCTTCTTGGCTTTCGATGGGGGTCCTATGTATTCTTACTCCATCACTGAAAAACAGGGCAAGAATCATGGTTCTATTTGGGTTGTTAGATCGGGTTTGGATTGAATCATTGCATGCTCGGTAGAGTTATGCCGTTGGGATTTTAGCAAGCAACATTTTTTCAAATGGTTTCATGAGAATTATAAAATCTTGGAGTGTTCTAGTAAGTCAAATAAGGGTTGTATTTTTGTGGAAATATTAACAATGGGGCAAGACGTGGTTGTATGCGTGTCCTAGAAGGAAAGTTTTCATAAGGGTGGCTGGGCTTTTCTTGAAGGGAAGTTGTGTGATTTTTTCTTGGGAAAATCAGCTCCTAGGCTGGGGAAAGAGGTGGCTGCCGGTCGTGGTCCGTTTGAAAAATCCATCGGTAATCCAAGGAATCATGTTTGGAAAGAATTGAATGGGCACGTGAAATCAGGAAGTGATTTATTTTTGGAGAAGCAGTTTCCAAAACTGTCTGGCAATTAAAAATCAGAAGGAGAGATTTGGGTGATTTTATTTTATTCAAAATAAAATATTCCAACTCACCTCATATCTAGCCGGTCCATGCGAGTATCTTCTTTTAAGTGGACTCAGCCCCATTTTTATTTAAAAATCTTTGTTGATTTAGAAGGTGATGGCCAACGTTTGGTGAAGTGGGCCCATTTCGTTCAACCCAACGGCATTAAGGCTGTCCAAGCTATACAACCTAATGGGCTCAGGCCTATTAAGCAAGCCTAACATGCCCAACTGGCCAAAACCCATCAGGTTCAACCCGGCGCCTTTAATCACTTGGAAAAACAAGGCCTTTCACGATCATGGGAGATGGGTGAAGGATTGGGTTCCCACGTCTCAGTCGAGAAGTCGCTGCTAGTGCCTCCTAGTACTGATGAGGTGGGCGGGGATCTCTTAAGGTCCGTTGTGGCTGGGGCTGCTAGTAACCTTTCGGTGGGCTCTCTAAGTAGCGGTGCCAAGAAGGGGCGGGGAATTCCTGCTGCTTCATGTGTCTAGCCATGGGCTGTCTGATCAGTGGGATTGAGGAGGGTTTGGTGTTTCAAACTCCGATGGGCAATCCAGCTTCACAGAACTTATTGATTCTTCAACTGTGGGTTCTTCGACGACGCAATCGATGTCCTCTGATATGCTTCGCCATCAACTATTGTTGGAACAAAATTGATAATCTCCTCTTTCTCAGCTGGCATCTGATTCTTTCGAAGACGAGACTCTATTGTTGAACTGGGTCAATCCCACAGGATCAAATAAGGCTGAGGATGATCGGAATTTGTACCTCTGGCTCAATTGGATCCTAATGGGGGTCTGGATTTAATGACAGAGGAGGGTGACCCAGATGACATTTCTATGGGGGATGACTTGGAACCTTCAGTTTGGGTAAGTAAGATGATTAAGGGCTTTGTTAAGTTTGTGGGTTTTCCAATTGATTCTTGTGAGAGGCAGTGTGTTGATTTCTTTCAACAACTTGAGAAAGTGTGGGAGAAGCAAGCTGCTGTAGGTAGTCTTTGCCGCACTGCTGCTTCATCTAAAGAAGGTATGAGGGAATTATGGAATTTAGTTTCTACTATTAATTATGATGGGCAATCTGGTAGATGAACCAGAGGGATTGTGAATTTCAGTGGGTTGGGCTTTGTTGGTTGTCCATGAATTTGAAACTTTTATTTTGAAATGTGAGAGGATTTAACAATCCTCATAAGAGGGATACTGTGAAAAATCTACTTAAGGAATGGAAGTGTTTTCAAGAAACCAAATTAGACTGTACCAATTCTTTTGTTGTGAAAAGTTTTTGGGGCATGCCTTTCGTAGATTGGGTAGCTTTGGATGCCGTTCACACAACAAGGGGAGTTCTGGTGACCTGGGACATAAGGGTGTATGAGAAAATTGATTGTGTGGTTGGTAACTTTTCTGTTTCTGTCTTGTTGAAGGGTGTGGTAGATGGGTTTGTTTGGATATGTACGGGGGTGTATGGTTGGTCCGACTGATGCCGGTCTTAGGTTGTGTGAGAGTGAGGTGGAATTTGGCTTGGTGTGTCTTTGGTGATTTCAACATTATCAGATATCTGGCAGAGCGACTTAGTTGTAATTCGTTTAGTCCAGCCATGTTCAAATTCTTGGACTTTATTGAGAGGAATTTTTTGGTTGATCTACCTTTGATGGGGGTGAGTATACGTGGTTTCGAGACTCTGTGAATCCTTCTATGTCACAAATAGATAGAGTTTTGGTTTCAATTGACTAGGAAGACCACTTCTTGGACGTGATCCAATGGCTTCTCTCTCATGTGGTTTTAGATCATTGTCCTCTTATTGTGGAAGTAGGTGGCATGGCAAGGGGGAAGAGTTCTTTTAAATTTGAGAATATGTGACTTAAAGCGGAGGGTTTTGTGGATCGAGTTCAATGCTGGTAGAACGGATATCAAAGGCTTTTTTCTTAAAAAAGGGGGACAATAACACTGGGTTTTTTCATAGGCTTGCCAATTCACATAGACAAGCTAATACAATGAGGGGTGTGGAGGTTGAGGGAATTATGTATGAGGTTGAGTCAAATATTTATGATCAAGTGGTGGGTTTTTATAAGAGTTTATATCAGGAATCTGAATCTTGGAGGCCCACCGATGAAGTTTTTAAATATCCGCTTGTTGCTTGGGATAAAGTTGTTTGGCTAGTGGAGGCAGGTGGTTTGGGGATTCGGAGGAGTGGGCTTTTTAATGAAGCTCTGCTTAGGAAGTGGCTATGGTGCTTTGGGAAGGAAGTTACCCATTTATGGTGTCAGATTATAGCCACCAAATATGGGGAGGTTAGTGGTGGTTGGTGCACTAGAGTTGTTAGAGGGACACATGGCTGTGGTTTGTGGAAGAACATTAGAAAAGGTGCAGAAAGTTTCTTTGTTCAAGTGGTGACGACCCTTGGAGTGGTCCTATTTCTTTGAAAGTGTTATATCCAGAATTGTTTGCCTATGTTGTGGCTCCAAAAGCTCTAATTTTTTATTTGGTTTTATATGCACCAGATGGGGGAGGTAGGAGTTGGAACTTACTCTTCCGTCGCGACTTTAATGATTGGGAATTGGGGAGATTTTACTCTTTCTTTGAACGTGTTTCCACCAGGATACCAAGGGGGGAGGGTGATGATACCCCGATTTGGCAGTTGACTTATAGTGGTGTTTTTGATGTGTGCTCCTTTAATTATTCTTTATTGAAAGCCCCTTCTGTTTCTCTCCCTTGGCAGAGCATTTGGTGTATTAAGGTACCTAAAAGCATGTCTTTCTTTTTATAGACAGCTACTAGGGGTGGGATTCTTATAATAGATAACCTTGTTAAGAATTTGCCTCTTGTTAATTGGTGTTGTCTATGTCGGTGTGATAATGAAATTGTGGATCACCTTTTGCTCTATTGTAAGTTTGCTCATGCTTTGTGGAGTGAAGTCTTTCTTATGTTTGTTTAGTGGGTGATGCCGAATACAGTTGTCTCCCTTCTTTTCGCTTGGAGGAATTGGTTGGGGACTTATTCTTCAATTGTTTGGAATATGGTACTGGTGTGTCTTATGTGGTTAGTATGGAAGTAACGCAATTCCTGAACTTTTGAGAACATTGAGAGACTTATAGATCTATTGAAGACTTTGCTAGCTAGGACTTTGTTTTTATGGTCTTGTATTTGGGGTTTCACGCATTGTATTTCCATTTTTGATTTCCTTATTTCTGTTAGATTTTCCATTTGATTTGATTGTATTTGTTTCAAGTGCAGTGTGTTTATGATCGTAAACACATTGTACTTTTCCTATCAATAAAACTCTTATTATCTTAAAAAAAATGTTAAATACACAGAAATCAGAAGACTCCATGAAATATTTATATATATCTCAATCTCACAAACAAGATGTAGCACATAATTTTCTTCTTTCATGAAGAGAGGGAGATAAAGAAAATTATAGCAACCACAGGGAAAAAAGAAAAGAAAAGAAATAAGAAAATTAAAAAGGGTACTGAAAAATTGTGATGTTCTCTATTATGAACCATCTAAACAGCGTATTTGATTGACTTGTACACATTAGTCTGGATTTTAATAACCTCTTATTTCAATGTAATACTATGGCATGATGTTTTTAGAGTTCATCCTTTGATTCATTGTGCTTACAGCTCATTTAATTTCAGTTTCTTCCCTTTAATGCTTAATTTATTGTCTTAATGCTTTGCTGTCATTAATCATGAATCTGTTCTGTGGCATGTACTTTTCTATACCAACACTTGTAGGTTCTGCTTCAGCATCCTGCTAATCTGTATGCTGCCGATGGTGCGGGAGTGGTTTTGGCAGAGAAAGGCCACTTTGATGTTTCTAAAGATATATTCACTCAGGTATGCCAAATAGGTATTCCCCATTTTTGGGACATGTATAAACTTGCTAGAGTTTTCACTGAGGAATTATTATAGGTTCAAGAAGCTGCTAGTGGAAACATTTTTGTCCAGATGCCAGATGTTTGGATAAATTTGGCCCATGTTTATTTTGCACAAGGAAATTTTTCATTGGCTGTAAAAATGGTAATTGATCTCATTTTGTTTTATACTTCTTTCTTTTAACTTTATATTCCTTTTCATTACTGCATGCATGTGTTCATGAACCTTGTTGTCTTGCAGTATCAAAATTGCTTGCGGAAGTTTTACTATAACACAGACTCTCAGATTCTCCTCTATTTAGCTCGTACTTATTATGAAGCTGAACAGTGGCAAGACTGCAAAAAAACTTTACTGAGAGCCATCCACTTGGCACCTTCAAATTACACACTTAGGTTTGATGCAGGAGTTACCTTGCAGAAGTTTTCAGCATCAACACTACAAAAGACTAAGAAGACTGCTGATGAGGTTGTACAAACTTTACTGAGAGTTGCATTTGTTTAAGTTAAATTGTTAATGGGTCTCTGTTTGTCATTTACTGTAGCTTTTAAATGTGTGAAGTTCTGTTTTGCTCCAACTTGTTCTTCACTGAGACATTTTTGAATTATACCTGCCTATGCCATTGGCATGGATGTAATTTACATTCATAATTTTTGTTTAAATTGAACTACGTTTAAGCTGGAAGTGGCATTGACTATATTGAGTTTTTTGGAAAGCTTTTATTATGCTGGATATAATATAGTCTCTCTCTCTCTCTTGCTCTCACATTGCTGTTGCATTGGAATTCAAGTAGGTGCGGTCAACAATTGCAGAGCTAGAAAATGCTGTTCGGCTGTTTAGTCAGTTGTCTGCTGCTTCCAACCTTCACTTTCATGGGTTTGATGAGAAGAAAATTGACACCCATATTGACTATTGCAAGAATGTACTTGCCGCAGCCATACCTCACCTTGATGCAGCTATTCGTGAAGAGCAGCAGATCCGGCAGAGACAAGAAGTTGCTCGACAGGTTGCGTTGGCTGAGGAAGCGAGTCGTAAGGCTGAAGAACAAAGGAAATTTCAGGTCTGCTTGCTTTATACCCTGAACATCTATGGTTGTTGTGCAAGAACACATTCTTTGAGCCCTATATGCAGTAAATTCACTGATACTTTGTGTGAAAACAGCTGGAGAGGAGAAAGCAAGAGGACGAGCTAAAGCGGGTGAGGCAACAGGAGGAACATTTTCAGCGTATAAAGGTAAGGTTACCAACTATGTATTTTTAATTAAAGGGTCATGTTAATGGGTACCTTTCGGGCAATTGTTAATAAATCATATTAGGAAAGTTTTAACACCACTTTCATGGGAAATATAAAAAGTTGTCAGAAAAATTAATTGTTTTATCATTTTCCCATAAAATGTTTCTAATTATTGTTCTTAAACCAATGCCTTTAGGGTATCCGTTAACATTTCCCTTAATTAAAATATCTTGGCTTATTGATAGCCATTGCATTAGAGGTATGCAATGTTTTTTAAGCACACATGTTTAAGAATGTATGTCTCAGATTTATACTCTTGCTAAAGTCAGCTACAAAATATGTTGTAATAAAGTAAAGAAAGGAGCTATTCGGCAATCTACAGCAATTTTATTGAAACATTTTATCTTTGATTCAAATTGTATGGTATAGTATTTTGCCCCATAAGTAGGGATAGGCTTTATTTACTGCTATTTTGGGTCACAGTTCATTCTAATTTCAGTTACTTTATGTATTTGCTCTTGCATGCCCATACAAGACCAATATAAAATGTAAGGATATATACAGATCACAAAAATTTATAAATTATAAATGAAATGCTGCAATTAATGCTTGCGTATTGAATATGCACATCCATTTAGAGTGTGTTTGGTTGGTTCATTTAGAGTGTGTTTGGTTAGGGTGAAAATGGGGGAGAGAAAAGTGGGGAGAAAATGGTATGAGAGGGTGTTTAGTTGAGGGGGGGAAATGGGAGAGATTCTGGTGGGGCCCAAGAGTTTTCTCCATAGGCCCACCATTTGGGTTGATTTTGGAGTCTCCCCAATTTCGGGAGAAAAAGTAGGGGAAAGAGGGGGCTTGATGGGAAATTACCCATCTACCCCCATCTTGTCCCACTTGTGTGTGGTTGGTTGTGCTTTATTTATTTATTATTTTTAATTATATTTTTTTAAACTAACAGCATTTTTAAAATTTTTTTTTTATGTAATAGGGTCATGGAAATAAATCTATTCAAACTACATTTTCTATCTTCTCATTTTTTTTCTTAACCAAACAAAAAAGTTTTCTATTTCTCTACTTTTCTATCCTTCAAACTAAACACACACGAGGAAAAACTAAATATTTTTTATCCTCCCAACCAAATAAATCCTTGGTCAAACTTTTTTCCAAACTTTTGAGAGGTTTGGGCCCTTAGTTTTGCGTTCTAGATTCAGAGTGCACCACAAATAGGTTTGTGCATTACAAATGGCTTGGTCATGTTTGTCACCGAACTCCTAATTCATGTAGTTTGTCTGTGATATGGGGCAGGTCAGGATGGACTTGATTTATTAAGTATTGCATGGGAAGCAACTTGATGCTTATAGATTTTTACTGTTTAGGTTCCATTGGTCTTCTATGAGTTTAATACAACTAGCTAGTCAGTTATGACAATAAAATATCCTCTCAAAATCTAGATTTTCTTATTTGAACATGTTTCTTGCATCCATAGGAGCAATGGAAGAGCAGCACACCTGGTTCTAAGCGGAGAGAAAGGTCAGAGATTGATGATGAGGAAGGTGGGAATAGCGAGAAGAAGAAGAGAAAAGGTGGAAAGAGGAGAAAGAAGGACAAGGGCTCAAAGTCGCGATATGAGACAGAGGAACCAGAAGCTGACATGATGGATGATCAGGAAGATCTGGAAGATGAAGATGCTAACTTAAATTATAGGGAGCCTACAGGTCAGAATGATCAGGATGATGCAGAAGAGAATGCTCATGATCCTCTTGCAGCTGCTGGGCTTGAAGATTCTGATGCTGAAGATGATACGGTAATTTAATTTACTTTTATTTTTTGGATGAAGTAGTTCTGACTTCAAGAAACAACTGGTATCTGCTTAGATTCCTGCTGAAAAGTTTCAAAATCAATCTATGTTGCAACATGAGATTGTGGCTGGAAACTTTGATATGGGATGTGTGGCAGTCTTAAATGCATTTTGTGAAATACTTGGGCAAGATTTAATTTTTTTCGTTACCATGATCTCAGAACTATATAGATAATGATGTCTTTCCTTCTAGATACTGGAATGGTTTATTTAGTAGTGGTATGCTATATGCTACCTTGGGCAACAGGTCAATGGAGAATCATATCATTATTATCATGATTGCATGTTTCTGCAAACTGTTAATTCTTTTTTGTTTTACCCTTTTCCCTTGGTGCCCAGCATGCCCTGGAAGAGAGAGATGGGAGGGAAGGGGTGGGCAGGTGGGGGGAATTAAATTTTCCTTACAACATTTTGTTAACCTCTCTGCTAACTGATGTATTTTCAATTTTTCTGTAAACTTTGTTGAAGGCTGCGCCTTCATCAACCACAGGTCGACGGAGGCAGGCGTGGTCAGAATCTGATGATGATGAACCGTTGGAGAGGCAGCCATTGTCCAGAGAGAATTCTCCAGAGCTGCGGGATAGTGATGAAGAAGTCAAAGACGAAGTTCATAGGCCAAATGGACTTGATGCTGCTGAGGATGAGGATTGAGATTGAACTTCTTCGACTCTGGAGGGTACGTAACAAGCTAATATTTAAATTGACATGGACAATCTGTCCTTTCAGTCAATGTGAAAGCCTTTTACTTGGGGATCACTACTTTGTATATTTATGTGTTGTTTGTGCTCCCCAGAGTTCTGACGTATGGTTAAAACTTTTTGTTCTTTCAAAACTTACGTTAATTTAAAGCAGCTTTCATATCTTCAAACGGCATCCTATGCTAGGTTCCTTGCAGCTGCATCTCTCCCCTTGATGATTTTGAAATTATAGAGTGGTCATACTTACATCCCTGTTGCTGAATTGTTCATACTTTATCTAAAATCGTTGGATATTCTATTTGGTAATTTATACTGATCGTAGTTGGAATGCTGAAATATTCGTCTGGGAAAGTTGGAGGTTAATTTAAATTAGTGACTGTAAAGGTTGTTAGGATTTGGGTCGCATTATTAAGGGGTCTGCATGAGTTTGTGGGAACTAGATGTATGGATGTTAATTGGACTATATGTTGCTGCTTTAATCTTTCTGGGTCTTCAATAAGAACTATACCGTGGACTTAACCCATCACTTCTGAAATAACATGCTTCCACCAATTATCCCCTTCTAGATCGTGCAAAAATGAGAGTTTCATAACCTTTTAAAACTTTCTATAGTTTGGAAGTACTTAACTCGGTGCTTTTTAAGATTCAACTAAGGATCCTAGTTCTTCATATTGATCAACCCTACGTTTACCAATGACTTGTTTGGATAAGGGGGAGGGAAGGGGAGTAGAATAGAGTTGGGTTGGCTAGAAATTAGATTTTTTTTTTGCTAACTCTACTCTACTCCTCTCTCCCCTTAATCCCAAACGAGTCGTTAAAGGGCCTAATTTTGATGTCATCGCCTCATCTTCTTAGGCCATCAATGACACTTATTTCTCTTAGTTTTAGTCCCCTTTATTTTACAGGGGACCCAATTTGTTGGTACAAATGGGCAAAACGATCATCTCAGGCCGGTGCAACAATCCACTCAAACTGTCCAACCTACTCCACCCCACCCCGCAAGGATATGATGTTGATAGGGGTGTCAATGTTTGACTTAACCCGCAAACACGACACGAACCTGACACAGATTTTTTTGGGTTAGGGTTGGACCTTAATGGGTTTGAGTCATAAACGGGTCGACCCAAAAGTGACACGATAAGAAACATGTCATAAGTGGGTTAACCCGCGTAATCCACAATAGACACGTTTGACATGCCAATTTATTTGTGTCAACCCGAAATGACCGACTTAACACAACCCGTTTAACTCGTATAACAAATAAATATTTATTTTATTTTAGATTTTTCAAATACCTTTTATATCCAACATATATTTTAAATTTAAAAATAAAAGTGAGTAATTACAAAAATTTACAAGGGATATAATTGGAAATTGAAACTTTACAAACCCTAGAACTACTGATACTTTTTTTTTTTGGGCATAGAACTTGCACAAATGAAATTGGATGAGCTTGTGGAAGATGTTATAAATTTGGACATCAGTAAAGAATCTATGGATGATAATCGTGGTCATAGTCAGGATTAGTCTACTCTTTGCTCAAATTCTTTCAATATTGATACTTAGCATTTGGTAAGTTCTAAGGATATTATATTTTTGTTGAACTATGTTATTTTATTTTTGTTAAACTTTGTTATTTTGAATTTGGGTTGAAGTGTATGCACTTCTTTTGGAGTGTAAAGAACCTATTTTCTAGATGAATGTTATATTTTTGTTGAATTATATTATTTTGAATGTGGGTTGAAGACTTGAAGTGTATGCATTGCTTTTTGGAATGTAAAAAAAATTATTTCTAGATGGATGTTATATTTAATATTATATAGGTTGAAATAGGTTGTGTTACATTCGTGTCAACCCAACACGACTCATTTATTAAGCGTGTCAAATGAGTTGGGTCAAGTCAACCCGCCTTATTAACAGGTCGGGTTAGGGTTAAAGGATTATGACACGATTATTAAATGGGTCGGGTTAGAGTTGAGTCATTTAGTCGAATACCCATACCTCGACATGACACGAACCCGACATGTTAACCCGAATTGAGACCCCTGGATGTTGATTTCAAAGTGGGTTTAACTATTAAAAAAAAAAAAAAAGACTATCAAGACAAGAGCCAACCCATTTATATATACATACAAACACACCCATTTCTTTTTAATTTTTATCTCATATGAAATTTAATTATTTTTTTAAACTCTGTGATTTACATATGTTAATATAGAAAATAGGGTGAGGTTTGAGTCTAGTGTTTAGTTGCACTGAACTCATTGAGATTATAACATGTGTTCACTTTTGAACACGTCATCATCTTAACAGGTCTAGTGCACTACATGCACTGGACCTAAGCTTCATCCTAAAAAATATATGATACTTTTCCAACATATTTATAAGCATTCATAGTGACATGAATATTGTACTCATAGCTTGCTTCTTTTTATTTTTTCTTTTTTGAAAAAGTAAGAAAGTACTCGTAGTTTAAGACACGAGTACTTGATCTATAGGCAAGTGAGTTGCTTCCTATAATTTTCTTTAATGGTTTATGAGATTTGGAGGGAGTATAATTTAAATTTATTTGTAAATAGTAAAATAAATTTTAAAGCTTAGTATAAAACACATAGCTAAAACTAATCTGCTAAATCCGTCGAGTAAAAATTTTCAATCAACCTACCATTTTTGGAGGCTTGTGGGTTAGTGACAATTTGGAATTTTTTTAACCTGCCAAATGGTAGATCGATTGTAAATTTTCCCCTCAACCCGTCCAATCATACCTATGCACTATGCACAGTCCTAGCATAGGACAAGAACTCTCCATAAGCTTAAAAGGGCAACATATAAGATAAGTTTTTCTTTATTTTCATCAAACTTGGTTTTTGGGTGGTTCCTAGCTAATAGAGAGCCAAATGGTCTCAATGTGGAGGATAAAAAGTGTAGGTTTAGTTCTATCCATATTGTTTAGTCCCTTTTTTTTTTTTTTTTTTTTTTTTTTTTTTTTTTTTTTTTATTATTTAGATAGAATTCTACTCTAACCTAATATAAGTGTATGTGTGTAAAGCTCCCTCCAGAAGACATGAACTTTGGCCCTTACCCTCTACACCTCACAAACACTTATATTTGTGAAGTGACCATTAAGTCAAGAGTGTGTTGTGGTGACCATTTCATTTATACTCTTTTTGGACTAAAGTAACAAAATGCCCTCTCACATCATCTGATTCTAGAACAATTCAAACTAGTGCTCTTTTTGCCAAAGTTATAGTCGAATACTTAAAGTCTCTCTCTCACACACACACAGATACACAAAAACCCCAATCCTAATTTTTCACCCAAATTACAATGTCCTTTCTTAAACTTTAAAATTATATAATTACCCCTAATTTGAGGTTAACTTTGATGGAAAAGTCATGCACTTGCATTACACTTGACTTGTGGCCCAATTTAACCAGAGAGAGCCCACCAGAAAAGAGCTAAAGGACTAAACTGCCCCTCCCCAATGGTTATGTAATCTCTTTCTCTTTCCCAAATTAAAACCTCTTTATCTCTCTCATTGTTTTTGGTGGTCGAGAAATCATATAAAAGAAAAGAAAGGAAATCAAACAGCTTAAATCCCAATCTGAGCTTTTCTTCAATAGAGATTCTAGAAAAATTACAACCCCACTCACTCGCTCACCTACCAAAACCCTATCATTGAATCCCAATTTCTCAAAATTACAACCCCACTCACTCACTCAACCACCAAAACCCTATCATTGAATCCCAATTTCTCAAAACTCAGCCTCACCACCAAACCGTTAGCCACCACCACACCTCCACCTTCCAAAAATAACCAATCCCTCCACTTAGGGAATTAAAACCCATCACCTAGATTAATCCCAAATCACCACTAAAATTCCATGCCACAAGCTTTTGTTGCCATCGATTGCTACCCAACCCAATGTTGGGAGTAATGTTTTGAAATCCAATTAATTGTATGAGATTATCTTTTAAATAAAAGTGTTATATTCTTTTTTAGACTATATATGAACATTGGAAATTATGTATTCATTTGATAGATAGTCTTTAAGGTGCATTGTATGTGATTTAGGTATGCTAATGAGATTAGCATACGAAAGATCTAAATTACAATTCATTGTGACTTATAAACTTTAGTTCATGGTTGGTGATGAAATTATTGTGAACTTCATCTAATAAGGCTATAACATATTGATCATGATGATTTATCTTGAGCATGGAAGTAAAGACTTTTGATTGATATGTTGGTATATTTGGAATACATTGAACTAGAACGCTACGAGGCTTGCTCTACTAAGTACTGTCACTTGAACAAATGATCTTGTGACTGATAATGCAACAATTCTCAATCCTAACTCATGATGAACTCAAATGTGAATTGCTTGTTACGATGTACGCTAGAGTGAGATCTTGTATGGTCAATATGATGTACATTGATTAATTGCATGTAACGTTATGGTAATACTATTACTTAAAGTAGAATTTATAATCTCGATAAGAGACAAGAAACCTCTTATTGAGATTGATTTAATAGAAATTTGATTATTCAATGCGTTGGGCTTGGCCATTTTAGCAAGTAGTTTCTAAAGTTTATATTCTATAGAATATGATTCTAAGATTACAAAAATAATCAAGAGATTAAATTAGGAACTCAAGGACGATGTAGTGTTAATAAAGTGACAGTATCATTATGATCATGATTTTATTTTACTATGGATAATTTTTTGGAGGTTCAATGCAAATTTATGTAATTGAGGGATATAATGTTTAATTAAATAAAACTTAGAGTACAATTATATTTTTATAGTGAAATAAAATAATTAATGGTAATTTTAGGCTGGTTATGAGTTAAAAAAGGTTTAAGGCCATTGAAGTTAGAATTTTATTTTTTCCTTTGGTCCCACTTCAAGATATATATTTGAAAAGCCCTAATTAAGGGGGCTGCCATACTAGAGCTAGACTTTCTAAGTTACATGCATGAGTGTTATTTTTTTAAGTAGAGAAACTCAAAGTAGCGGCTAGGAAAAGAGTGAGATGAAAATCTAGTGCATACACGGCTCAAGGGGTTTTCAACAAAGGAAAAGTTCACACTTTTGGCCAATCATAATAGATATTGAGGTGAAGATCAAAGTGGTTCAAGAGTGGATCAAGTGCATTTGTTGAGATTTTAATTTAGTTTTAAAGTTTGAAGCATCAAGGTATGTGTTTTCCTACTATAATTTTTGGATTCATTGTAACATGAGTTTTATGCAAAAAATGAAGTAGTTCCTATTTTTATTCAGTTGCATAATATATATATATATATATATATATATATATATATATGATGATGCATGTAATTTTCCAACACCCAAAACCAACAATATTGTTGGTACACACAACGACCCAAAACCAAAGTCATAAACCCAAAAATTTGACAGTTAACCTATCAGACATGATTGAAATTCCCCGAAGTCTCAACCCATTAGTCAACCCCTCAAACACCAACAATCCGACAATCCCAACCAATTCCACACATTGTTCGTCCACATGGGGGCCCTTTTTTAGGACAGTTCTCCCTACCCAAATCCAATATGAAGTCCTGGATCACTGAAGAGAGGACTTGAAGTAGATATTAGTGTTGAATGGGTGAACTGGGCTCAGCTCACCGTGACCTATTTGGACCGTTATACAAACCGATCTGTGTGCAAGTCAAAAGAACTCCACAACAAGCAAAGATATAGGCTAAATATAACATGTACACAATATATGGATAAGAAAGCAAAATAAATAGTAATGTAGATAAGTGCAAAAATACTTCAAAGAGATTTATTTAACTAAGTCAAGTATTGTAATACATTTAGTCCCTGCAAGGATACTCCATAAAGACCAATAAGCCTCAAATGTGACATGGTTAATCCCTTTTTGGGTTCACAAGACTTGTGAAATTTGAGCCTTTGGGTCCAAGTGGCTCCTTAAAAATTGCTGAAGGACCTTTTACAATGCTTTTCTTCGCTTAGTGAACTCAACTTGAATCCTAAAACTCCCTTTTGAATATTCTGAGTTTTTATTGTGTGTATACTCTTTTTTTTCTTTTGTGCTTCTTAACTTGTCCATTTCCTTGGTAGTGGAGTTGGTTTCTTTTGTCAGAAGCCTTGATGGCTGCTCATTTCCTCATTCTCTCTTACTTCAACCTCTTGGGAACTCATGTCTGAAAGTGTCATGGTTGGCTTTCCATTCATAGAAGGCATCTCTTTGGGCAAGTTAGATCCTCCTCTAGGGTCAACAAGGCAAAACCCTCTCTTGAGGCTCTAAAAGGGACATTTTGAAGGTTTTGTGGTCTTGATAATGACTCTTTCTTACTAGTCCATTTCCTGATAATATCATAGACTCCTCTTCGTGATGGATGAACTCGGAAAGTTTCTGAAGACCTTCCTCTTATTTGCATGCTTTTTCTTTGATCGAGGTCCCTTTGGCTCTCCATGTTGAATTCTGGATTTCAAAACATCATTTGTCCCTTTCACCTTTTCCTCCATCCGAGAAACCCGAGTTTTGATAGGCCTTCTTGCATTTTTTTCTCCTAATTTTTACGGGCTTCCTTGAGGACCTGCTCTAAGGCTATTCTTAGGTCATCTGCACCCTTTCTAGGATTTCTTTGTTTTTTTGCTCCTTTTAACATTGGGCTCTTCTTTCCATCTTATTTCTCCTTGAATTCCCTTCTTCTCCTTGTCTTGTAAGGCCTTTTGCCAAACCGTGGGCCTTTTGGCTCTTCCAAGGCCCACGTTTTTCAACTTTGTGGGCTGGGTTCCCTTATTGCACATTTTGGACCTCAACAGTCCACAAATCAATAACTAAGACCACACCTCCGTGAAATACCAACAATTTGACCTTCAAGGGTTCCAATCGGTGTTGTTGCCTCATTAATGGTTATGAGACGTTAAAATGAGAGATGGAGATTCGGTGAGGAAGAACAGAGGGGTTGACCAATGATGATAACAAAAGAGGTTCAGAGGTTTAGATATTAGCAATTTCTATGAGCTAATGATAGGAGATTGAGATTTGGTGGTTCATTTGAGTTGTGATGGTGATTTTTTCTTTCTAGGTATACTGGTTATTGTCCCATGCTTTGCACAATTTTTTTTCTTCAATTTATTAATGTATAAATATTTGAAGTAGACATGTTATAAAAAAAAGTATTCTTCATTTAAAAGAAAAGTTATTATTATTATTATAAGAAGATTTTTTGTTATTATTTTATGTTGGCCTCTTTTAATTTGTGACTAAAAATTTGATTAGTTTTTTTTCCCTTGAAAGCATAAATTGTAAATGTTAGATGGGAAAACCAATTAAGCAATTTTCAATAAATCACTTATATAATTTAAAATATAAAAAATATATATATATACACACACAAATATCGATAGTTAATAACATAACAGCAGCAGCATCAGATTTGCTATTTAACAAAATGAAAACAAAAGAAAGAAGAAAAAAGAGAGAGAAGGAACAAACAAAAAACAAAAAACAAAAGCAATTGGAAGCTTATCTATTGAGAACAATAACAGTTGAACTCCATCAGAATCAAAAGAAAAATATGTATACATACTGATAGTTAATAACAGCAGTGGCATCAGATTTGCTGTTTAACAAAAAGAAAGGAAAAAAAAAAGAAAATGAACCAAAAAAAAATCAAAACAAAAGCAATTGAAAGCTTATCTATTGAGAACAACAACAACAATAGAACTCCATCAGCTGAAGAGAAGTGAAACCCTATAGTTTCCATGTTTTTCCTACCTAGATTCAAGATTTGCTTAATTCCTCGGTGACTTTCCATTTATGGAGAACATCACCAACAACAACATTAACTTTTTTTTTTTGGGTCAAATAAAATAGAAAAACAACTTTAGAAAGGAAAAGTAGATTGATAGAATACGGAGAAAAGATTGACAAACTAGGAAAAGTTGACAAACATATAAGCTACCATACCTTTATGAGAATACTTTTGTTGCAAGGGAAATTTATAGTGTAGTTTGTTATATATAGTGCAATTATCATTTATTAAAGAAATTATTGTTATTTTATATTGGAGATGAGTAGTGTGGGCTACTTTTTTGTTGTCCCAGGGAAACTGTTTGCGTACTCCCTGGGATATTTTTGCAGTCCCACATCGAAGACAACTCTCCCCACTTGCTGCTTTATAAGCTGTGAAGCTGAAGGAGTAGTGTACCATCAGTTAATTGGGACAACAAAAAAGTAGCCCACAATAAAAGGAGCTGTGAAGCTGAAAGAGTATTGTACCATCAATTAGTTGTATTAAATAGTTTAAATTTTCAAACTCTCGTTACAATGTTTTTAGAGGATTGCAGCATAAAGCAACATATATAGAATAAATTGTTTTTAAACTAAAGCTTCTATACTTACTACCCAAATGGACTTTCTTTGGAAACCACACCCGAATTAGTTCAATTGGCAAAAAGAATTCATAATAATATTTGATGATCACAAGAAATCAGTAGGCTGAATACTCCGGGCGTTAATGATCTAGCAGTCACTTGAAAAGGCCTGAAAAGAAAACACACGATCAAAGGTGATTGGTCTGGACCGGTCAAGAATCCTCCGATGCTTAAGTTAGTTTTTCTCTCAAATTCTGGAGTTCCAACTTCTTGGGAAATGTTTCACACTTACCTTTTCTTGTCATAAATGAGTGTTTATAGAGTCCGCTCTTGGAGCGGTTATTTGACATGTAACTTCCCCTGCATTTGAGGAGGTCAGGGGATTCTTGGATAACTTCCACAACCACTATGAGAGTTATCATATATTCATCTTCTATAACCGTTAATGATAGTTTAAGTATTCACAAAGGGAGATGAAGCGGAGTCTTATTAATTTATGTCTTTTGAATAATAACACGTGGCCCAATATACTAATTTGTGTAGATAAAACTTCTTTTGGAGTTTGTGTTGGGGATTGTCTTGGTACAATCCTCATAGACGACCATAGGCCCATGGACGACCCACTAGCTTATGGATGACTTTTTCATTTGGCACAGCCACTCTTGGTCTGGACAGCTCTCATGGACGAGATTGGAGTTCAACTTTTTAATCAACTTTTAGTTCACCATCAATATTAATATTGAGAGTGCTATAATCAGGCAGCTCTCCTTCAGAACCGTACCTAAAAGCGAATTGCATATATATATTATATTATTCTAGCTACTTCACTTATAAGCATTCCTAGCTCTGATAGTTTGATCTTGCTTGCGATATATGCTGCATATATGAAGTCACTACCATATGTATTAATAACTAAGACTAGGAAGAAAAAAAAAAAGTATACATACTTTATGATCATCATGCATGATTCAGTTCAAAATGTAATTTTTCAGAGTAATGGTTAACGAATATGTTGAAGGGATCATTTCATCTGCCAATGAAAGATGGAATAATTAATGAGAGAAACGGTGAATGAAAACGCAGTTGTGCATGAAAGTAAGAGAGTGGTATAACCTCTTAAAGGGTAGCCTGGTGAAGAAACAGTGCTTGAAATGATTACATTTATTCTAAAAGACTTTGTGTCTTCTCTAAAGCTTTAGATGTTGTAATGGTCAGTTTTTTTTTTTTTTTTTTTTTTTTTTTTTTTGTTCTTCCTCTTTTTCTATACTATTATTTAAGGAACTTCCCCTATTTGGATTCCTCATTTTTAAGTTAAAAAATGCCCCTACACCCCTTTATTTAAGTAGAGACCAAACTAAAGGATAATCTAGTAAAAATGCAACTCTAATTTCCATTAAAACATTACTTAAAAAATAGGACTACTTTCTTGTTAATTTTCAAATTACTTTATCTACTTATAAAATTTAAAATTTTAAAAATAAATTTACAATCTAAATTATAACCACCCAATAATATCGTGAGAGTAGTGGTGGAATGCTGATAGGGTTATTTTGCACGTATCTCTCACTCATTAGATTTTTTTTATAACCAATAGCTTTTTTTTTTTTTTTTTTGGGATAAGAACTGCTATTTATTTGATACAAATATTTTTTCCCCTCAAAACGATCGTACTTTTGCTCAACTTGATCGACTGCACAGAAATTTGCAATGTCAGAGTCCTTTGCTGTTCCTAAGATCTCTGAGAAGCATGACTGTCAAAATGGTTTGTATCTACTGCAATTATATGTTCTATTCGTGTTTGTTGGGCATGCAGCGGTTATTTCTTCTTCTCAAAAGCTATATTTTTCATCATGAATTATGGTGATCGTTCAACATGTTTTACCTAACAAAAAGTTTTGCCATTTTGAAACAGATGAATTGATGGTTTGTATCTACCGCAATTATATGTTCTATTCGTGTTTGTTGGGCATGCAGCGGTTATTTCTTCTTCTTCTCAAAAGCTATATTTTTCATCATGAATTATGGTGATCGTTTAACATGTTTTACCTAACAAAAAGTTTTGCCATTTTGAAACAGATGAATTGATGGAAATCCTTAAAAAGGAGCCTGTGGAGAAGATGACTCCAAATTGGTTTTGCATTTATGTGTGTAGGTATTGGATAAGATTTGATTTGAGAGCCTCACAGACAAAATCAACAAGACTCTTTCTATTTATGCGTGCAAGTACTTATATATTATTCTTCTCTATTTTGTTCCACGAACTTAATATTTAATGTGATTTTAGATTGCTAACACTTTTTTTGGTTTTTGGGTTATAGATTTGGTGAACAATTTGGGTACAATTGCAAGGTCTAGGACGAAGGAATTTATGGAGGCATTGTAGGCTGGAGCGAATGTGAGCATGATCGGTCAATTTGGTGTTGGGTTTTAAGGGAATTAAGCTGCTTGAAGTGGTAATTTATGCTACTTTTTTTTAACATAAAAATTTGTTGTAAAAAAAAATTCTTTTGTAACATAAATTATATTTATCATTTGTGATTGGAAAATATAATAATCTTAAATTATAATAAATACTCTAAATTAATCCTTATCCAAAAAATAGAAGAACCTCTGAGCACGAGCGTGAGCGCGTGCTCAGAGGCTAGTATGAGTTACCAATTTGACTGCCAAAGTAAATCAGTAGTCAATAGACTCTGCACATTATAATGTTAATTACTATCAGTTTTTATTCTTTTTTATTTATTTATTATTACGTGGAATACCAAAAGTCAAAAACATTAATCCAAAATGGTCATAAATAAAATTTAACAAAATGCTATTCGAAAACTTTGAACAATCATATTTCAAGTTTAATTTTCTTCGGTTCAGTTTCTTTCACCTTAAACGTATGCCAGTTATTTTTCTTTTTATTTTTTATTTTTTATTTTTAAATTTAATTTAATAATTATTAGATATTTTCACATTTGTCATTGTAATAGGCTTTGATAGAGTGACATGCGTTACCATTTTATGCATTCACCAGTTTTAGGGATTCAACTTTTATAATATACTAGGAATTTTTTTTTTTTTTTTTTTTTTTTTTTTTTTTTGAGAATCAACACCGAAAGCTTTATTAACTATGGCTGTGAAAATCAGCCTGAAGTACATCTGCAATCTTTGGTGGTACATCTTTCATCCAAACTTGTAAAGAAGAAAAGGAAATTGCTCGTCTCACAAGCGAGTGAGCTACAGTATTACAATGTCTCTGCACATGAGAATATGATATAATCGAGAAATGAGAGGCTAAATACCGTATATCGTTTACAATATGGCCAAGTTGTGAGAGACTATGAGAGTTTGTGGTTAGAGCATTTATAAGAATCTGTGAGTCACCCTCTAAAACACCCTTATTGAGACCTGTTTCGAGTGCCAACTCCATTGCACGTCTTGCTGCCAAAGCCTCCACTTCAATGGCTATAGTGGGTAGAGGGATTCGCTGCGACAAAGACACCATAACTTGCCCCTCATTGTTGCGGATTATCACTCCAATCCTCACATAATTCTCTGCCTTGAAGAGTGCCCTATCGAAATTAATTTTGTATTGCAGGTGCTCTGTTGGCTGCCATTGAGTTGGAGGTCTCCCTACAGGTAATACCATGGAGGTATTATGCAGTGAAAAGTCTTGCAATCTGCTACGAGCTCATTGCATGAGTTGTGTGAGTGTCAGCTCTTTCCCAACCTTAACTCATTTCTTCTCTTCCTCAGAGCTTACACCACCATAGCAAATAGCTCTGGGTCCCTGTTCTCCACCAAAATACATCCTATGAGATCGACAAAATTCGTCGTTTGTCGTAGGCTGTACTAATTCCATGTTGGTACCGCGAGCCACAATTCCTCCAATTTCGGACAGAGATAGAGAGCATGTAGAACATCTTCATGCTGCGATTGGCACTGATCACAGTAACTGGTAAAGATAATTTTCGTCTCAATAAGTTTTGCTTTGTGGGAAGGGAGTTTTTTGCAGCTCGTCATATCAGATTTTTCACTTTTCTTGGTACCTTAAGATTCCATATACCTTGCCACAGTGGTTTGAGCAAATGAGTGTCGGATTGCCTAGGTTGCTGATTTTGGTTCTCCATCTACAAAAAGCGGTATCCAGTCTTGACAGTATATGCACCCGTGGCACTGTGAGGCTAGATTAGTTCATTTGGCTGTTCTGTATGGCAGAGAGGCATATTCTTCACCACCATTGCCTCGAAACTCAGTAGTGTTTCATCTATCAATGCTGCCTTCCAACACTTGCATTCTTCATCAATGAAACTGTGAACCTTGGCTTCCACTAGACCTCCCACTCTTGGAGATAAGATTATTGGTGAGTGCTTTAGAGGCAGCCACCTATCTCCCCAAATGTTAACAGACTTCCCATCACCAATTCTCCATATTGCTCCATGCCTAATAATATCCCTCCCTTTAGGGTCCGTTTGGATGGAGGAGTGGAAAAGTGGGAGGATGGAAAATTGTGGGAGGATAGAAAAGTGGGAGGATGGAAAATATTTAGTTTTCCCTCTTGTATGTTTGGTTGGAGGGGTGGAAAAGTGGGAGGGTGGAAAACTCTTTTGTTTGGTTGGAGAGAAAAAGGGAAGGATGAAAAATGTAATTTATATAAATTGACTATTATACCCTTGTTGTATAATATGTAAAAAAATTTATTTATACTTATTACATAATATTAAATTTATCACATCACATATATAAATTTATATTATTATTTTTTTTATTATAATGTAAAAATTAGATCAGGTCATATTTGAAAAAAAAAAAAACGTTCAGGTCACATTGAAAAAAAAAAATGTTCAGGTCACGTGAAAAAAAGTAAAAAGAAAAAAAAAAAAAAGAGAACGTTTTAGGTCACAAAAAAAAAAAAGAAAAAAAAAGGGAAGAACGTTTCAGGTCAAAAAAAAAAAAAAAAAAAAAAAGAAAAGAAAAGAGAAGAAGGAAGAACGTTTCAGGTCAAAAAAAAAAAAAAAATGAAGAACGTTTCAGGTCAAAGCAAAAAAAAAAAAAAAGAAAAAAAGAAAAAGAAAGAAGAACGTTTCCAGGTCACGTGAAAAGAAAAAAAAAAAAAAAAGGAAGAAAGGAAGGGAGGGCATTACCGTAAAACTGCCTTAGTGCAGTTTTCCCCCCCTTGCTTTTCCTCCCAATTTGGGAGGAAAAAAATTTGTGGGCCCAGGGAGAAAATTTTCTCCCTAGTTTTCCACTCCCCCTATTTTCTTCCCATTCCCAAACAGTGGAAAACTGAGTTTTCCACCCCATTTTCCCTCTTATATTTTCCATCCTCCCTATATTCCACCCATCCAAACACAGCCTTAAAGATGCTCTTCCATGCATAGGATGCTGAACTTGGGCATGTGGCTTCCATGATCGAACATTGTGAAAAAAATTTCACTTTAAAAATCCGGTAAAACAATGTAGATTTATCATGTAGGAGGTGCCAAGTTTGTTTGGTGAGCAACGCATCATTGAACCGTGATAGGTCCTTAAATCCCATGCCGCCTTGCGCCTTTGGTTTACATAACTCTTCCCACCTAACCCAATGCACCTATCGACTATCTCCCTACAGCCCCTAAAAAAAAACTTTGAATAAGAGCTTCAATATCATGGCAAAGACCAACCGATAGTTTGAAGCATGACATCGTGTATGTAGGGAGTGTTTGAGCCACTGCTTTAATCAAAATTTCTCTTCCGGCTTGTGATAGGAGTTTGCCTTCCCATCCTTGAAGCTTCTTCCACACTCTTTGCTTGATGTTGTCAAAGCTTTCCTTCTTTTTGTGGCCTATGAAACTTGGTAATCCCAAGTACTTTTCATATTTTTTGACCACGGGTACACCAAGAGCCTTTTGTATTGAAGTTTGCATTTGTTAGGAGGTAGATTTGCTGAAAAATAGAGTTGTTTTATCTCTATTTATTTGTTGTCCAGATGCTCGTTCATAAGTGGCTAGAATCTCCAAGAGCTTTTCACACTCGTTTATTTTTGTCTTGCAAAAAATAAGGTTGTCATCTCTAAAAAGAAGACGTGTTAGTTTTGGTGCACTTCGACAAATAGAGACACCCCTTATATCTCCATTCTCCTCTGCCTTTCTTAATAATCCATGGAACCCCTCTGTGCATAGCAAGAATAAGTATGGAGATAGTGGATCCCCTTAGCGCAGCCCCCTAGTGGATTTGATGTGACCATGTGGCTCCCCATTGATCAATATCGAATAAGTTGCTTTGGTGATACATTGCATCATTAGATTTATCCATGTGTCACCAAAACCCATTTTCTTCATCAGTTTCTCCATATATTGCCACTCCACCCTATCATACGCCTTGCTCATGTCTAGTTTAAGTGCCATATACCCTGTCTCACCCGAACTGTGATTTCTCATGTAGTGGAGGGTTTCAAAGGCCACCATAATATTATCAGAGATCAACCTATCTTTCACAAAAGCACTTTGTTGTTCCGAAACTAAATGGGGTAGAATTTTTTTTTCAATCTGTTAGCCAACACTTTTGAAAAAATTCTATACAAAACATTGCTGAGACTAATAGGGCGATATTGTGAAATATACTCTGGATTTTTAACTTTAGGGATCAAAGTTATAAATGAATAACACAATGATTAAGAGAGGTTACCAGAATTTAAAAATAATAAAATTGCATCAACAACATCACTACCTACCAACGACCAGTAGTGTTGATAAAAAATAGGTGGCACACCATCTCCATACTTAGGGCGATTTCAGGGGAGCCATCTGCTTCAGAGCTGTTTGTACTTCTTCGGCCTTAAAATTAGCAATCAAATCATGGTTCATCTCCTCTATTACAACCTGAGGGACTTGTGCCAAAATATCATTAAAGTTGTCCAGATTTTGGAAGGTGAAGAGAGCTTGATAAAATTCCAAAACAGTGTACACCACACAGCTTGGGTTTGTGCACCACTGCCCATTGTTGTTATGCAGCCCCTTTATATAATTTTTTCTTCTTCTTTGCGAAGCTTTGCTATGAAAGAACTACATATTCCTATCCCCATCTTTCAACCATTGAACCTTTGCCCACTGCCCCCACATCTGTGCCTCTCGGTCAAGGAGTTTATTGATCTCTTTTTCCAATTTTTTCAGCAAATACATCGACCCCCTATTGTGTGCTAGTCTCTCAACCTTGGCAAGCTTCTCTCTTTTTTTTTTTCTTTTTTTTTTCCAATTCCCTCTTAACATTTTGGAAATAGGTCTTGCTCCATTTGGTCAATTTTTTTCCCACAAGTATCAATCTTTTTTATCACTTTATCTCCCACCGGGTCTGTACAAGACTTCTACCAAACAGCTTCAATTGTTTCCCCACATCCCGGTTCGCTCATCCACATCTGCTCAAACTGAAATGGCCTTTGTTGCTTGCATTCCATCCCATCCAGAGTAATCAAAAGTGGTTTATGATCTGAGGTAGTAACATCTAAATGGTGAACTTGTGTATCCGGAAACAAAGAGAACCACTCATTGGTTGCCACCGCCCTATCCAACCTTTCCCATATTGTGAAATTGTCAAAGTGCTTATGCCAAGTAAACTTTGATCCCACAAAACCAAGATCCATAAATTCGCATTCATCCAAGATGTCTCTAAAAGCTTGCATTTGTACATGAGGCCGAACTCTTCCACTCAATTTTTTCAATTGCTTTGTGACTTCATTAAAATCACCCGCACATAACCATGGCGCTTGACTTCGAGTTTTCAAATTTCTCAACCATGCCCAAACTTCATGTTTGAGTTGGGTGTCTGGTTCTCCATAGAAGCCTGTGAACCTCTACTTGCCTTCCTTATTTTTACAAATTGTGGCATTGATATGGTTTTTTGAAAAGGTCTCAATTGTTAAGTCAAACTCTTCCTTCCAATACATCACCAAACCCCCTGGCTTATTTCTCCTAGGTGCCACAAACCTGTGTTTAAACTTCAAACGGTCTTGAATTAAAATTAGCCTAGCTTCATCTATCCATGTCTCTGCTAAAAACACATTGGAGGGATCTTTTGCCTACACTAACTCTACAAGCTAATTTTCTGTACGTTGGTTCCCAAGCCCTTAACAGTTCCAACATAAAAGACTCATTGGTTCTGGCAGGACTGGGAGCCAGCCTCTGCCAATATCAAATTGTTAACTTTGCCATCCTGAGAAACAATTTTCTTTTTCTTCTGTAACTCGGATTGACCCCCAATATGTCGAGCACTCCTTTTTGACCCCACTGCCTCTGCCATAATAACATCTATTCCGGGGATGGACCTACCCACATGTTTCCAAGTACTTGAATTTCTTGTGTTGATGTTTGTATTTTTGGATATAGTAGAGAGTGGTACATGAGATTGACATGATGGTGTTGCACGTGATTGAGTGGACTTCAAAAAAATTTCATTAATAGTCACCGACTCCAAATTGTTTTCCTTACTCGTAGAGGAGTTTGGTTCTGAGTGTAATTCTGTGACAACATCAAATCTTAGTTAATCTCCTCAATTGTCTCTTCAAACAGGCCAGCTGATAGACTCCCCAAATTTTGGGCTGGATTTTTAGTCTTGACTACACAAAAAATATCATGATCTTGATTTGGTATCACACTTTCCTTATTTGGTCTAATAATCTCTGACGTCGGTCCCCTTCTTCGAATCACCACTGGTGGCTTTTCAGGCAGTTTTGTGGTTGAAGTTGTCTTCTGACCAACATGTTTTGTTTTATAGAAGCTCAGAACAGAGACTGAGTTTCTTCTTGATTGCACAAAGGGTGGTGCTTTAATCCATGCATTATATTGTTGAGCCTCGGTTGGCAGTGTACCTTTGCTCTCTATCCATAACTCACAATCCCTATCATCGTGTGTAAGGCTGCCACACCAGTAGCATAGGGTTGACAGTCGTTCATATTTGAAAGATACCCATAACTCCTTGCTGTTTTCTAAAGAGATCACTCTACCTCTACACAAAGGCTGGGAAACATCAACCTTAACCCGCACCCAGATAAAACCATCTCCCAATGTTTCTCCTTCATCCATGTTTTTGTCCACCAAACCTATTGCATGACAGACTTTTTCAGCAACTATCCTTGTTCAGAAATGGACTGGTATATCGTGTACCTAAACCCAGAAAGTAACAATGTTAAATTCTATATCGAGTACATCAACCTCCTTATCAAGCCAATGTAAAAGCATAAGATGCTTGTCAAAGCTCCATGGTTCAGTATTAAGGACCACATGATCACTCTCCTTCGTCACCATTTTTCATTCTCCATAAGGATGTGAACGTTTTTGCAATGGCCTCAATATTCAAAGCTCGTTTGGTGAGAAACTTTGTTGCAAGAACAAAATCAGCCATTGCATCCTCCTCTATAATGCTAAGGTGTGAACCTTCAACATCCGAGAGGGTAAGGCAGCTCCAAGATTTTGCCAACTCCTCCATCAAACTAGAAACCCAAAAAAAAAAAAAAAAAAAAAACCCTATAAGGAACTAGAAAGTGTCTCCCCTACCCCGAAAGAAAAGGAAAGCCACAAAACCTTGAAGGTAAACTTGTTACCTCAAAGTACAAAATCACCTTCGAAGAAGGGCCGGCTATTCTGCGACTTAGGAGAAGATGGAGAGGAGCCACGTTTCGTTAGCGAAGAGAAACCCATTTACTTATTGTAAGTCATTAATATACTAGTTATTGGTTTGTGCTTCACACAATTTTTTCTTTAATTTATTAATTTATAAATTTTATAAGTAGACACATTATAAGAAAAATTATTCTTCATTTAAAAATAAGTATTATATTATTATTATTATTATCATTTGATACAAGATAGAAATTTTACTATAACCTAATCTAAGTGTATATGTGTGAAGTTCCCTAACTCCAGCCCTTACCCCCAACACCCCATAAACATTTATACTTGTGGAGTGACCATCGTACCAAGGGTGCGTGATGATATTATTTTATTATATAAACGTTTGTTATTATTTTATGTTGTCCTCTTTTAATTTGTGACTAAATTTGATTACTTTATTCCCCCCCCCCCCTGTGAAAGTATAAATTGTAAATAATGGAATGAGAAAACCAGTTGAGCAATTTTCAATTAACTTCTTATATAAACTTAAAGAAAAAAGTGTACATACGGATAGTTAATAACATCAATGACATCAAATTTGCTATTTAAAAAAAAAAAAAAAAAAAAGTACTGGAAAGCTTATCTATTAAGAACATCAATAAACAATAGAACTTCATCAACATTAGAGAAGTAGAATCCCACAGTTTCCATATCTCTCTTTATTACCTGACTTCAGAGTTTGTTTAATTTCTCGGTAACTTTTTATATATGAAGAACAATATCAACAAAAAAAAATTAAGATTAACTACTTTCTATTTATATTCTTCGTCCAATAAAATAGAAAAATAACTTTAAAAATGAAAAGAAGATTGATCGAATATGGAGAAAGATTAAATAAATTGAAAAAAAAGAGAGGAAAAGTTGACAAAAGATATAAATTGACGTCGTACCTTTGTGAGAATACTTTTGTTACAATTGGAATTCATAATATAGTTTGTTACATATAGTGCAATTATCAAGATGAGTAGCTATAAGTTACACAAATGTAAGAAATTGAAGAGTTATGAGTTACAAATGATGATATAATAACCCACATATTTTTGTTGTTGCATGTAACTATCCATTAACTATACCTCTGGGTTATACAAACCATTAAATTGACATGGTTATATATCCATTATTAATTCTGATCGAAATTGTCTCATTCTTTTGCTCAAATTGAAGTCCTAGATGTCTAATTTTTATCAAAATTAACCTTACTCACAAATTCAAAATATTCTAAGAGATATTAACGAAATGACGAGCAGAGGACATTTGTTGGAAAATATTTTTAGCATAAATAACATTAATAGACCCCAATTACTTTCATTTCAGAATTAATCAATCCTAAATTTACCCTAATTAAAAAGATAATTACACAAATTACTCATTGAATAATTATCAAGTGTGTTTCAAAAAAAATAAAAATAATTAATTTCAAATTGATTATAATTATAAATAATTGGAATTAATTGTTTATAATATCACATATAGTCGGCCTTAATTTGTCATAATGCATTCATCAAAGCTTTCTTTGATAACTTTTAATCTAATGGTCTGATTTAGGCTTATGACCAATCAATTTGGTTGTTACAATATTAAGATCATTTTGATAAAACAAAATTAAGGATCTAATGGCCGCAATTAAGATGCTTATCTTAAATGTGAAATTTCTATTTTACCCTCCGTGTGAGGTTAAGAGTACGTTTGGATTGCGTTGATTTCCAGCGCGTCTATGTTTTTCCTTTTTTTTTTTTTTTTTTTTTCACGCGTTTTTGAGACTTGCGGCTACTATTCATGTACTGTTCAATGAACAGTAGCCACAGAGTTTGACTTTTCTAACTTTTTTCAGCCAATTAGTGCACATCATGTACTGTTCACAGACCCACAAATTTCACTTTTCAGCAACTTTTTCATTAAAAATAGGTTCCACGGTACTATTCACACATTTAAAAATTATTTTGTTACAATGTTTTTCAGTTTTTAGTTTCAGTTTTCAGTTTTAAGCTGTATCCAAACGGACCCTAAATGTGGGTTGCAAAATGGGGTGTCAACAATTTAAAATTTAAAAAAAAAAAAAATGATGCTTCTTTTCTTTCATTTTTTGGTGTGTAATCATGTGTGGGTGATTACAGGGATGGAACTAGGATCAAAATTTAGGGGGGGCCAAAACCTCAATAAAAAAAAGTTCTTTAAAATACAAATTATCATATATTTAATGTTAAGAAAATATCAACAAAAGAGAGGAGAAACAAAATAACTGTTTATTAATACATTTTAAAATAATAATTTAAAAATAGAATTCAACATGCTTTTAAATAACAAAAATCATCTATAGTTGATTTTGTACAAAAACTTTGCAACAATCTCCCTTTCAATCCTAATTTCTTTTTATTAATGATACATGAATTTATAAAATTTATATAATAAAAATTGTAATACTAATGATTGTACACTACACATTAGCACCAATTTATTAAAGCAACTATTCAATTCTATAATACCCCACATAAAATAAACTAATTTACTAATAAAGAACCAACTAGGTTAAAAAAAAATTAAATATTTTAAGTTAAAAATTAATAGCCAAACACACCTGCCATCCCACCCCACACATTGATTAATGGTCACCCACGCACCCCACTCTCACTCACTACAAGTACATTAACTTGATTTGTAATTTGTATTCATCTATCTTTCTTCTTCTTTTTCTTTGTGCATTTTTTTTTTCTTTTCAACAAAAATAGTCATATATTTTTCACGAAAATTCAAATAGTCAATCTTAACACTCATTAAAAAAATAGCTTAGATCTAAGAAGAAAAAGTAAGAAATAGCCAACACAGTAACACGAATGTTGTAGTATAATTGTTTGCCAGTTGGGTTTTATCATTTTCATAGGCCAATTTGTAACTTATTGGGAGGAGGGGAGCCAAAAATAATTATTTTGGGCTTAATTGTTAAACTATTCATTAGATGTGTATACCATTACTATTTAAAATAAATAAATAAATAAATAAATTGGGGAGGGGGGCAATGGCCCCCTCTGCCCCTTACTAGTTCCGTCTGATCAGCAAACCTGAGGGTGATATAAGTATATAACATATATAACGCAAAGATTGACGTTGAAGTGTTTTCTGGTTTTTTTTGGCACCCCCACCCCCCTCTTTAGTGGAAATCTCATTAAAAACACATCTTCCAAAGCAGCCATTGCAACACAACAGTAGCCTAAGTTAGCGAGGCTTAAAGATCAAAAAAGTGGAAATAGGGACTCTCAAGGACAGCATAAGTATTAATAAGAATTGAGCTAATTTATGCCTTTGTATTCAATTTTTCATGCTTCTGAAGAATATCAATTTGTTTAAGCAATATCATAGAAGGGTAGATTGAGCTGAGCTAAAAAAAAAAAAAAAAAAAAGAGTAGAAGGATAGATTGTCAATAAATCAAATAATCATGCAGATACTCCAAACAAGTAGGGTGAGAGAGAACTTCCGTTGATTGTCTTAAAGGATGTAAATAATATTGAGTAGTCAATAAATTTGCCTTTGTTTGATGAGTACTGTGGTTGAGACTGTCTATACCAATTAATTTGGACGAACTCAGAAGTGACAAAGTAGAAAATCTTGGTGCCATTGGGTCCCTCCATCATAATTTTTTTTTTGGATGTCCCCTCTACTATAATTGCAGCAAACAAACAGAGAACATTGAATAAAACCCAGAAGATACAAATCAAAATTTAAGCTTAGTAATAAGACACCGATTTGGCTGAGTAATTCAAACTATTTATGAAGTGAAGTGGAAAGGAACAGAAATAAAAAGGCAAAAGACATAGGATCCTACAATTAAAACACAGATAACCAAGCCCAACCACATTCCCTGAAAAAAAGAAAGAAAAAAAAGAGAGAGAAAAGACCAGCAGTTCTTAGACCTCACACAAAACCATGTCCCCCCACCACATAAGTACATTTTTGGCTTTTGATTCAGAAACTCATCAGTACTGAAAGCTCAACCATCTGCAAAACAAACAAAGTGGAGTTATATTATATTAAAATAGGTTTGAAACAACTGGGTTATGAACAAATTCGTATTAATAAAAGAAAAGTTGTTTATTGAAATTCAATTACCATTATGGGTTCTGGAACTGAAGATGGGGAAATCATGATGAGAGGAGTTAGGAATGGAAATGGATAGGCGGGTTGTTGAAACTGATGAGCTATTTGATGATTTATCATCCAACTGATCAACCCATGAATCTCTCTCTTTAGGGGGCCATTCATCAAAGAAATGGTGAATGGTCTTCTGGGGTTGGGGTTGTTCTTTCTCCATTAATTTGATATCACTACCCAGAACAAAGAAATGCTGGTCTCCTTCTGATTGTTTTGTGGTGGAATCACTGAGGCTTTGAAGCTGCAAGTAAGAAGAGTAGTCACTCTGGTTTTGTAAACCAGAGCAGCTCCTTTGTTTTGAAGAAGATGTGCTCATTGTCAGTGGTGTGAGTTGCCATGGGTCATCCATGGATAATGGACCGGATAAGCTTCTCATAGTCCCAGATGGCTCTGAGAAGAAAGCATGCTCATCCACCTCCTCTTTCAGCCCATAAATATACCTGTTTCTTCTTCCCAAAGAACAAGAAAATCATAAATAAAGGTACTAATAAATAAGTACCATATATAAATATGTTTTTGAAAGTCGTATTAATTCAAGTCAAGTACTTTTTCTCAAAACAGTAACACACACACACCTGAAATCTGTGTTCGTCTGGGAGTAAGGGCTAGACTCCAAAAGCAATGGGGTGGTATTGTTGTCATGAGGTGACAAGCCAATACCTGGAGTCCTTGAAGAAGATGTGGGATTATGATAAAGGAAGTGGTGGTGAGGAGGGTTACTGTTAGTGTAGTAAGAATGGTGAAGGTGGCTGTGATGGGTATCTGAGGATGACATTGAAGAGAGTGAAGAAAAAGGATTAGGATAATGAGAGGTTGGGGTTAGTGCAGCGGAGTGGTTCTTGGTGATTGATGAGATTGTTGAAGTTGATGGGTTTGTTGTTGTTGATGATGGTGATGTTGTTGTTGTTGTTTTCAAAACTTCCACAGGCTTTCTTGAACGGTTTTTCCCTCTGTGCATGTGTCTCTCACAGTACTTTGAATCCGGAAATGCCTCTTTTGAGCACCTCCATTTTTTACCATCTGTTCTTCTGCATCTGCCTGGCTCTGGGTCTATCTTCCTCCCCAAACCCATCTGCAAACAATTCCATCCAAGTCCAACTGCACTCAAAACCCCACCTTAATTAATTTGTCACCAATACCACAAAATGCCATTCAACAACTCAAAAAATTGAAAGAAAATAAAAATATATCCAAGAATATATAGTGTAGTTTTTTTTTTTTTTTTTTTGAGAAACATATATAGTGTAGTTGGTTTACCATGTTGATGAGGTTGGTGAGGGAAGAACTTTGAAGAGAGAGAAGAATCAAGGCAGCTTCTTTTGATAGTATAGAGGAGATCAGGTGGTATAGGGATGCCTGAGGCCATGTACTTGAAGATTAGAGCTTGGTGTTCAAGCTCTTGCCATTGAGATGCAGAGAAGGGAAACCTGTTTCTTCCACTCATCTCTTGTTGAAGAAGAAGAAAAAAAAGAAAAAGAAAGGAACTTTCAAAGAGGAAAAAGAAAAGAACCTCTTCCCTTGTCTTCAGAGTTCACAGGTGCAAGTAAAAAAATTTTAAAAAGGACCAGGTTCAGGAGCAGAGAGGAAAATAGGAGAAGCATCAGAGATGTGTTTGGACTGAGGGGGTTATTACTTATTACATGACTAGTAGCAGTAGTAGAGGACCTTGGCGTAGAGTAGGTATATTTATTTCAGGGACCATTGGGCTGCAGAATCTTCTGTACATAGATAAAACTAATGGTTCTGATTACAGTGTTGCATGCCATGCTGATGCCACACCTGTTTCTCTCTCTCTCTCTCTGCCTGCTCCTATTATGACTGCACCTCTCTGTTGCTTCTGCTTCTGCACCTAAGCTGCCTGTGTGGCAGCTCCTGTCTCTGACATCTCTACGGAAATCCATAAACAAAAGTAACATTACAAAGATTATTTAATAAAAAAAACAAAAGAGAAAATAATTAATATTGGCATTATTATTATTATATGTAAGACTGTAAGAGTTAGTGTCTGAAACCAATGCCTGTCTGTCTGAGACAAGGTTGTACGGTTTTAGCTTTTACTGCTACTAACTCTTTTACTTTTTAGTTTTTTTCTGTTCCTTTACCTCACTCCTCCACTTACTATTTGACCTTTTTTTTGGCTTCTGATATCATAAAAGAAAAACACTTCTTTTCTTTTTTACATCTGTTTATGTTTTTTTAATTCTTTAAACCTGTTAACAATAACATGATCCATTGATCTCCTCTCTCCTCCTCCACGACACTGCATCATCCATCGATCAAGGAGTAGTTTTGAGCCATATATATGATGATTTGAGATTTGACTGTGTCTGTGTCGAACTACTAGTACTGGTACAACAATCGCTGATCTGCCCATGCTAGGATAATTAGGAATGAGAATTGAGAACATGGAGAGAGAGAGAGAGAGAGGAAAACAGAGAAATATTATTATTATTGTTGTAAGTTTATAAAATTTTCATATCACGTTATGCCCACCAACAGTTGTAAAACAATGTATAACTTTTTTTTTTTTAATAACTTAAATTTATTGTAATTTTACCCACAAAATAATAATAATTAATTACACCATAATTCCTGGTCCAGGAAAGAAAGAACACTGATTAAAGATCAGAATGTCATCCATATATATACTAATTTGTTTTGTTAAAGAAAGTTGATTTTTCTGTACATGTGGCCTACATAATCTACACATTCAACCTACGTACCTAACTTTTTTTTCCCGTTACTATCTCTTCTTTAATGGGATCTTCATGATCTATGAGACTATGACACAACAATACATTGCATAGAAATTAATTAAGTGGCATTATTGATTTTTTAGTAGAAGTACACACCAGAAAGTCCGCCTCTGTAGATCTGATTAATCAATGTTGATCAATTTAGTGAAACTAAAGAGACAAAAGTAGACGAACTTGTAATTAAAATGGTCCAAATTTGGAACTTGTGGATTTGTCAACCAAAAACAAAAAAAAAATTTGGTGGAACGATTTGCTCTCAAGTATACGGTAATTAAATTCTGATCATTTATGCATGTTCAGTATGTAAATGCAGGATTGAACCAAGATTAACGCTATCCCAGCAATCATATACAACCATAAAACCAAGAAATTGTAATTTTCTTGGTTTTATGGTTGTTTATGATTGCTGGGAAAGCATTAAAATGAGAACTTTGTCAGTGTTTCTACTTAGTATCATATATTTTAGTTCACTCTTAAGTCCAGGAAAATGTGGATGGTTGTGATAAGTTCATGGCCAACGTATCACTCTATTAGGAATATTAAAATGAGAAGTATTGGAGTGAAAAAAAAAAAAAAAAAAAAAAGAAGTTCTAAATGGTGTGGATCTAAATGTTAACTCTTACCTCTCCCTCTTCACCTAAAAAATTTACAATTTTTCTTTTTTGGTTGTTAGGTGAAGATCCTCGTTGTTAGTTGCAGTTACTGGCACTGATATCTCAGACATTACAACTCTAGCTAGTAGTTTAATTTGGGGTTTCTTTGTATGGTGTACGGTCAAAGACACTAGGAGCTGGAGCTAGAGCTTGAAACTGAAAAGTTTCTAACAAGAGTATCGTAAATAAAACTAAAAATTAGTTGAAATAGTACCGTAAAATTTATGAATAATATCAAATAGTATAATAAGACCTATAAATAATTACAAAAATAAACTAAATAAAATAAAATAAAAACATTTTTCAGGCAACAACAAAAGCAACCTAAATCTCAAACTATTCTTGGAGAGTTACTTTGTCAGAGAGTTGTACTAAGAGTGAGAGTAGTCAGTAGTGCACTCTTCCACACTGTTTCTTTTCCCTCTCCCGGCAAGCTCAAGCAAATGCAAACCATTTTTTTTAATTAATAATTTACGTAACCACAATTTACTGCATTTTCTTGTATTAATTTAAATTTCTTCCTCTTTCAAATTCACTTTTTGGCAGCCATTAAATTATTTCACTAACTTTCACTTTCTGATTAAAAAAGGGGGGGGGGGGGGGGGGGATAATTATGGTTGAAATAGCAAACATTGCGAAAAATAATAGAATAATGCTAAAGATATTAACTATTTTACAAAAAAATTTACAAACTATTGATGTGGTGAGTAATTATTAATAAATGAAAAAGTGATATTAATGGTGGACTTAGATGAAAACTAATAAAAAGTTGGCCATATCAGCAATTTGTAAAAATATTGTAAAATCATTTGTGACTGTAGCATTACTCAAAATAATATTTCCCTTAAGATTTGTATAAATGCCACATATTTATTTACCCATGCCCTCTCACACTATGATTTTCATAACATAATATTCCATTTATAAAAAATATTTTTATTGAATTAAAAGAGGAAATGACACTCTTCTAAAGTAGTTTGTGAATAAATGAAGATTGACACAAAATATGTTTTTAGCTAAAAATATTTTTCTTTTTAGTGTTGGGTTACGTTTAGAAGGTATTTTGACCATTTTGTAAGTTTTAAAGGTTTTTTTGGAGGTTTAGGTAGTGTTTTAGTCATTTTAAGAGTTTTTAGTGTTATTTGGTCCTTTTATAGATTCTAGTGAACTTGGTAATTTTGGGATTTTATGGGTATTTTGGTCATTCTAGGGGTTATAACATGTAATTTGGTCATTTTGGAGGCTTCCAAGTTTATTTTGGTTATTTTTGGGGTTATTGTGGTAATTTTGAAGGGTATTTTGATCACTTTTAGGATTTTGGAGGTATTTTGGAGTCTTAAGTAGTACCATGGTTATATCAATATTCCAGAGCTAATTTGGCAATTTTAGAGGTGTTGGTGTGGACACAGTGAGGGGGCTGAATGTAGAATGCATTTGACTTTAAAAAAATAATAATAATAAATATTGCATTTTCTTGGTCAATTGACTTTTTTTTTCTTTTCTTTTTTTTCAGTTTGACTAGGAATTTAGCAAATACATGAAAATATTAAAAATGTTTTTTTTTTTTTTCGTCGAAACAAACACAGCTTAAAAATAAAATATTATCTCCATGGAATTACCGTGTGCTTACATGTCCACTATAATTAGGATTAAAAACAAAAATAGGATTTAATATTTCTATTAAAATTTATTTAATCCTTTTAGGGACCAATTAAAATTAACCTATGATAATCTCATGCATGCATGTCTATGATACGGTCAATTAATGATCAACCAATCAAATTTAAGTATTAACAAAACAATGACTTGGGCACTATTTTGAACACAAAAGGAGGTCAACTTTCTTGAAATTATAATACGACCACTTGAGAATTGAGAAGTAAAATTTAGGGCTGAGTTCACTTTTAAAATACTGAAAAATGCAAAGTTATTGTTTTACCCTTAATTCTTAAAAAGTGGAAGATAATAAATAGGTCGCAAAATGTGGTATCTACAATAGAATGTCTAGATTTCATAATGCATAATGATCCGTGGGTAAATTATCAATTTTGATAAAACTGGTGTTTTGAGGTACGTGGCAAATGAACTACGTGCTGTGATATAATGTGGATTAATTGGGTATGTTAAATTTGTGTATCAAGTTTTTTCATTAATTTGTATTGATTCAGATGTTTCTCAAAAAAAAGTTTTTTCATTAGTTCTTGTTCTTACTTTCTATTTTCTTATAACGTAATTGGCAGTCTATTAGGAGTATAAGATTTTGTTATTGGTTCATCAGATACTTGTCAACTTATGAGTAAATAATTTTTGTCATTTTTATAGTTTAAAATCGTTATTTTATTAGCATCATTTTTAATTGTAATTATTTAGCATTTACTTTTATTAGATTTAGACTTTAGAAATGAATCGTTAACACAGAAATGTCAAAACATTTTTCAAGTTATGAAATATTGCACTTTAAAGTAGAATTTGTTATATAATATCGTGCTAAGCAAGTTAATATCAGACAAAATAATGAATTATTAATAATCTTTGAGGCACTTGCTAGCTAGGCCTATATTATATAGGATATTTATCACTTGAATTTTTCTCCAATCATTTCCAAATTAAACAATTGTTGATTTGTGAAAACAGAGAGAAGCCACAATTATTGAGGAGACCACTTTATATCGTATAAGATCATGTTAGAATGTTACTCCTTTAACCTATGATTAAGCAACATTTGCGAAATTTAATCCGTTTCATAATGCAAAGTGAATTTGTTTCTTCCAATTTCTAGCATTGTAGCTATAGCGTGGTTGATGCCAAAATCTACACTCTTAAAACCTTATTTTCCACACTATTATTATATTAACTTTTATGCACTTGATTTAACAATATCAAAGTAGTATTTTTGATTGATCATGTAACCTCCATACTCCATAAAAAGGCAGCTGTCATTAAGGATCTGCATTGGCCAACCATTCCAACAGCGTAAGCTAGCAAAATCATGAGAAACCAAATTTGACAAGTGAAATCTGGCGAAATAATCTGATATTTGGAATGATAAACATAATTTTAGCCTAGAATTTCGATAATTTAAGTGCGGCTTAGGTATGGAAAGAGCAAGCGAAATGAATTGGAATATATATATCAAATACAATATTGGTATTCACAAGTTAGATGGCATGCAGGATTTCTATCTTTATCTACCTATACTTTCTAAATTTTGTCTGCCTATGCTGAGCTAATATTACATCTTAATCCAAAAGCAGGGCTTAATTAATTATACATTAAAGGTGGGATGGCCGTGGATGAGCTTTGAAGAACAAGAAAATATAGCAGCATCACGCCAGGAAAATTTTAACTCATAATATAATTGAAAAATTACACATTACTGAACTTGCGTTCACGTTACACAGAAAGGTACACAAAATCCAAGCCAACCTTGCATGGTAGAGCACTATTCCTTCTGGATGAAAGAAAGAACAAGATCTGTGTGTACAGAGAAGAGTTGTGTGTCCACAAAAAGCTGCTTGCCGTGATAGAGAGGAGGAAAAAAAAATTAGTACGATTTTTAATACTCTCCATAATAAAGATCATTAGGAGTAAGAATTAAAACAAGGTTCAAAAGGTTAAAATCAAATGGTGATTGTCTGCATTTATTCTAAACAAGTAATTTAACGAAACCATGATGTGTGCCTTCAAATTAACATCATAAACTCACATGAACATGAATAAGGTTTGGAAAAGATGCCATCAAATATGCCTTTTTAAGATGCAGTCAGATTTTTATTTTTTTTTTAATAAATTGGTAAGTGTCATTGACCTAATGGTCGTTTACTCCTTTTAAGATGTTAGCCTCTTTCTTTGACGAATTCTTGCCCAGGAAAATAAAAATAAAAACTATCTCAAATGGAGGGGGGGGGGGGTGGTGGGGACCCTAGCCCAACCTGTTTGCAAGATAACTTCTCAAATAATCTCAATAAGAAATAGAAATGGGTTACACAAACTAGTGTGTAAATCATGTTGGAAACAAAACACACCTTCATAAATGGTCGATCACGACTGGGGAATGAGTCAATGAAACTCTCCTTCAAAAGCAATGATACCTATAAAGTAGAAGGAATTTAGTGTCAGATCTGTTTCAACATATTTTGTAGTTTGCTAAAGTGAATCATGAAGAGATTGTTTGCTATTCAAAATTTTTTGATAATTGAGGGGAGGGGGGATTTGAAACCTGGACATCTCCGTTGGAAACACTAGGAGTTGCCAATTGAGCTACAAGGCTCTTGACGTTTGTTATTCAACATTACAAGTCAAATAATCATGCAATTTCTGCATCTATTTTTGCAAGCTTGCTGCATATGGAAGTCCTTGTGCACCTTCACTTTCATGCTAAACAAAATGGACTTCAGGTGGTACTCTAATCCCTTGCTAATTTCTAAATCTCACTTCTGCAAAAAATTCTAATCCCTATCCTACTATCTTAGTGCTATCTCTGCCACCACTTAAATATCTGATCTAGATTAGGAAGATATTGTGAAAGTTTTTCTTGACAAGTAATGATTGCATATATTGCATTGAGTAAAGCCAGTTCTTCCAAAAACGTAGTTACTATGACAGAAATAAAAGAATAATCGATGTTTAAAGATGCCACCAACTAATAGAAAGCAGTCAAATAAAAATTTCCTAACATTCCAATCAGGGAAAAAATACAAACCTTATCATCATTGGATTGAACATTTGTAATTGTGTGGGAACGAAGGTTAGAGCAAAGAGAATCCAAGTAAGACCTTAGCACTGCTAGGAAACCCTTTGCTGCTTCGACCTACATATCACAAACATAGATACAAAAACAACAGTGAGCAGACCATCAAATACTGTTTTTATAATTCAATAGTTACAATGAGGGAGGTGATTTGAACCCTAGATGTCTCCGTTGGAAACATCAGGAGGTGTCAACTAGTTATGTTACAATGGAGAACAAACCATCAAATACCATTGTCACGTCATTCAAGGTAAGAATCTCATCTCAAGTATAAAGAACATGGCGAATTGGTCGTCCTTGATATTTGATATAAGAAATAAAATATATTGCTTTGTGTCAATCATGTCACCAACCAAACTAATATGGTTCAATCAAGATAAGAAGTTAATTTTAAAAAGAAGGCAGTTAACCAAAACCTACATTCTCAAAAAATAGAAATTTTTCCAAAAAAATAATTGATTAAGATAATATGGGAATATATACATATTACAACAGGCACAGCAAAAGGCATAGGACAATGGCAATCTTATGGACAAAGTAGTAACAACACAGACCATTGGGAGGCATTCTGTGAGGCTTGTGACAGGAAAAGATCTTCACTTTGCGCAAGGATGTAAGAGGTCAAATCAGTAAAAGGGTGGAAACCCACAGACAAAGGGTAATAGTGAGTTTGGAAGTAGCTTTTTGATTAAAGTTGGTTGAAAATATAATTGTACACAGAAAAGGTGGGACTTTAAAAAGCTGCACATAAGCAAATAAGCTAAAAAGCTAAAAGAAGAAGCTGTTGGCAAATGCACACATCTATCTTGTACATTTGTTATCGCCATGTGGCCAGTACCAAAAATACCATCAAGAAAACTCATGAATCTCATGTAGCATTAATGGGAAATGCATAAAGCCATTGTTGGAACCATAATGAACTCGTGGCAATGAGAAACTACAGAATCAGCTATACCAAATGCAACATTGGCAGTCAACTAGACTCCAGGTGCCTACAGTTCTCATATCACAAAAAAAAAAAAAAAAGTTGCTACTGATACGATCTTTCTAAAGAAATTTACTGTGACAACCAAGGGCTTCCTGCTAGCCCAGATATATGTCAATAACACTAAAAGCATGCAAGAATGGAGAACAAGTAGATTTGGCCAGGGGAAGGAGGGTGCAAAGGAACAGTGAGGACCAAACATATCAGGCAAAAAAGCACACCTGCACTTCTGTGCATTCATACACTGGCCGTTTCTTCCCCAAATAACTTTCTCCAACAAGCTTTGCATGATAAGGACTCAACAAGGAAAATAACTCCCTCTGTTGTGGCAGTTGAGGTATCGACGGTGACTTCACCTAATGCATCAGAGGAATAATTATAAATAAGATAACTTGGTCACAAAGTCTAAGCTAAACAATAGGTCCAAATATATATTACTTACATTATGGAATTAAACAATGCAAAGTGACATAAAAGAGTGGCAGCAAACAAACATCACTAAAGGTGATATACAAATTTCATGATGCAAAAGAAAAGCATGCACTTAAATTGACTTTAACCTTTAAATTTGCTGACCAATATTACAGTGCCTTTTTCCTTGCATCAGGTTCCATGAGGACTCATGATCAAACCATTTCAGATTATTTTTAAACTGAAAACCAGAATAAAGTCTCTCCATGCCCATAAATACTAAAGAAGAACATACTCCAGGATCCAAGGGCCTCAAACCTCAAAGCCCAAGGAAAGGATGCTATCCAAATCTTGCCCAACGCATATCATAAGCAGATTGTTATCTTATGGTAAAACCATCCAAGGAGAAATTATCTTTTTTTTGATAGGTGATTTGTCACCATCCAACCTTGAAGTTGCTTGTCAAGCAACTTCAAGGGTCAGATAATTTCTTTTTCTCTTCGCCTCCTCCAAGGAGGAATTATCTGAACCTTGAAGTTGCTTGACAAGCAACAAATGCTATCATTTAAAAGAAACAAAAGACAACAATGAACAGAAAAATATTTATAATCTTCTATAAATCATCTGCCTTGTTCAACCACAATATTCTTTGGAAAAAATAAAACAGAAAAGAAAGACAAGAAACTTGAAAAGCATCAATCTAACCAAATCAAATTTCTGAAAAAGAAAAAAAATTACACACCTGATTCTTGTTGACATCAAGTAGAATGACATTTGTCAACTTTGACTGAACTTCATTGGTTTTGTTCTTTACACCAACCTGTAGATGAAAATTACTTATAGGAATCAATCAGATGTCAGCAGTAGTACTAACTAAAAAATTATGTCTAATATAATGGCTGGAAGACACATTTGGATTTATCTCCATCATAAGGACCCTGAAATTTCCCAACAATATAGATGCAGGAGCATCTAAGCCCAAAACAAAGAAGGCCCAATAGTTTATTTTGTCTAGCCCATAGTTATTATAAGACTAGTCTTTTATCACTCTATGTTATGTTTTATTTATTATTATGTCTTTACCAATTTTTTTTTTTTTTTTGAAAGTAATAAAAAGTTTTATTAGGAAAAAACAACAGACATCAGGTATACAGGAATTATACTAGATGAACATCTCAGCTAAGCTAGATGATAAAGAATAAAAAGTTTTAAAAGGTCATGCAACTAGCATGGGACTTTTAATAAAGTTGGATGGTTAGGATTTAATTGTTATATGTAAGATAGAGGCCTAGGATTCTAGGGTTACTAAAGGCTATTATAAATAGCCCCTTTTGTGTCATTGTAGGCAGCTTCTTCTTATCTAATTCACAAAAATTACAGATTTATGTTTTTCTTGAGCTCTTTGAGACTAGCAATTGATATTTGATTGTTCCAACTTCAATCCTATTATCTATTTCTTCGCCTTAATCTTGTTTGTAGTTGGAATTTCCTCTTAAACCCTTCTCCTACACTAGATCTAAGTTCTCCTCACCATATCAAGTATGCAGCATGCACTTGTACAAAGGAAACGCTGAATAAAAACAACCAAACTTGCACATTTATAGTCTAAAAAACCCATTCCTAATATTATTCTAAGAAGTTAAGTATAATAAGACACATTACAGTGTAACTAATGAACACTTACAATGTAAGGGACAGGTGCATCCAAAAAGTCCAGCATGTCATTTGGTAAAACCTGGATTTTGATGCACACGATTAAGACACAAAGAATAGTTTAATAGAAAAAAAAGTGTTAAAATAATCCCAAAAATTACAGTTCGCTTTAAAATTTTCAAAGGTCACAAGAAACCTATACCGGCATTAGCAGGCTTTGCCACTGGTAGGGGCGGATTAGAGGGATAATGGACAAAACTGAAGCAGATAAGATTCCCTGTACATCAAAGAATTTCAAAAATCCAATATAATCACCAAAGGTTCTGCTGCATTTTTGAAAACTAATAAAAAACAAATGAAAATCTAAATGATTCAAATATAACCTCAAAGGGTTTTGCAATGAAATACATTAAAGATGACATGTCAAACAAAACATCACAAATGCAACATTTTAAACCTGTATATTCTGAAAACTGCCCAAGCCCAACCGTTATAGGATAATCATCATGAATAAATATGCAGCCCATAACCATCCTAAATTTTTTGAAAGTGGGACTAAACTAACAATATTGCATTTCTCAGCAAACAAAATAATGTGGAGACTATACATCTTCATGAGATCATTATAAACATGACATGAGGCAAATTACATACCAGATTGGAACAAACAACCACAATCTGCTTTTCCAGCAGAGCTGCTGCAAACAATGTTAAGACCTGCACAGTGCAAGGAAAATCAATACCTATGCTTCAGCCATCATGTATACATTCTAATTACTGTTGATTCAATTTGAGATACTGGAAGAAACCACCATTTTACACTGATCCTTACAAATCAATATTAAAGATACAGGATATTAGCCACATTGAGAAAACATTGTAACAGAGACTAGAATTGTATACAGGAGACTTCAATGTTCAACGATTCATATTAACATTACACCTTTTTCTTTATGACATGGAACCTCACCAAGGGAAGGCCCCTTGGACCCACCCCTAGGGACTAAACCACAGATACAAAAATCCACCTGCTAGAACCACGCATCAAGTAATCTAGGGGAACTCCTAGTAGGGATCGACCACAGGATATCTGGGTCTACAACTCTTCTCAAGCCTCCAACCACTAGATTGCACCCTGACGGGTAACATTGCACCTATTATCCATATATATATAGAACAGTGATGAACAATTCCAGATATAAGTTTAAAAGATGAGCAGGACACAACTAAGCTATGAACAACACTAAAAACTATCATCCAGCAAAATTTCAAATATATTAGTTCAAAAACACCAATAAAAATCAACAGCAATCAGTAGCAGGGAGCACTAATAATAAAATACAAAGCTGGGTATCAACTTACATTCTCAAGTCGTAAGGAGCCACATATGCATGCAATAGCCCATACTGATAATGCAGATGCTTCCTCCTCCACCAAGAGTGCACCGTGTGCCTGATAAGAATAGACAACAATAAGATTCATATGACCTATCATGCCTACAATAACACGTAATATTTAACACCCCCCCCCCCCCCCCCCCCCCCCCCCCCCCCGGCCCTCATTTTTCCCTGGGCTGGTGGAAAGAAAGTTAACAAAAATATTGCTATAGAAAAAGGTTTAGCTAAAAATCACCACACCAGAAAAAGGTTGGGTTAATTCAACTGATCCTACAAAGTTATATATATAATTGAAATAATTTTATTTCAAAAGGGGAAATAGATCAAACACACAAAGTTTTCATCAGAATCTACCTCAGCAAACTCTAGACTTGTACTGCATGATCTCAAATTAATAGTTGAGCCAGCAATATGTAAAACTGTTTCATCTGGTCTATTATATTCCAAAGGATGCAGGTGCTCCAAAGGATGAAACCTAAGTGTTGAACCCCTGGCAGGGCAATGCAACCGGTAATACTCACATATGATCTGTAATGGCCCATGGTTGTTTGCCTGGAAAACCAGGGAAAATTCGTAAATTGTTGAGGAGATCCAGCTACAAGATTAAGAAGCAGACAGCTTATAAATATTTAAATGGATCTATTTAAAAAAGACGACTTGTTTGAACCTTAGCCCATTCAAGAATATCAATAAGGTCACTGGGATATTCCTGGCCAGAGAAAGACGCCTCTTCTGTCTCAGTATCGTCAGCATCACTTCTAAAATTTCTATCTTCACTAGGAGAACCCTGAAAACTGCATAAAACAATATTTATACATACATATATGGCATATATAAGCAGCTCACAATCATATGACTGCTTTTTTATTATTAAGGCATACACATGGCATACAATCATGTAACATCAATTCAAAATTTGTATTCACTATCATTAAAATGATTTACACACATATAACAGCATTTTTACTACCTACATTTGTCATGAAATAGGCAAGCAACTCTATAAAACAAGGCATTTACATGTCCTCCATTCACCTTAACATCAGATAATTTTTTTCACGTTACTTGTAAATCTACCAGTACCCTTCAGCCAATTTATAAAAATAATTTAAAAAAATAAAAAAATAAATCAAAGGATTATGGAGGGAAGGTAAAGATATTAAAAGAAAAAAAAAAGCATAGCTTACTGCAGGTTGTAGTCCCCCTTAAAGGAACAAAGCACATACCCTGAGTATGATATCGTTCCTATAACAGAATATACCGAATGATAGAGATATACCTAGAGGAAGATTCAGAGCTTTCATAGTGATAATACCGCAGGAGTGGCAGGACAGCATTTGGCAAACGCCTTTCTACCACTTGCTTGTTTGCTGAGCAATCATCCACATAGATATCACAATCTTCAGGGTTTGCAGTGCTAGATTCTCTTTTCGCTGATACCATCTCAGAATCTAGATCTATAGGAACAACAACATTATCATTGAGACCTTTCTTCAACAAGCAAAAGTCTCCCTCAAGCATTTCATGCTCTTCATGATTTGCATCATCTGTAACTCTTTCAAGTTTAGACTCTCTTAAACTTAATTCAGAAATTTCTGCTGTTCCGTGCAGCATGTCCTCCACTCTGTGATTCTGTATTACATCATCTGAATTTTCTTCTAAATTTTCTTCCTCCCTACAATCCTCAAGGGACTCTGGATTTAGAAGACCAATATCTTTTGTTAACCGTTCCAACCTTTCTTCTGTGAAGATGCTACAGGAAAATAGCAAGAAATGTCAAGATGAGCAATGTTCACATGAAAAAAAAGAGAGTATATTGTTGGCATTGATTAGTAAAGTGGAAGTAATAAATCAAGTAAAATCTACTCCATCAAAGCATGAATATTAACCAAATTTCTCCTTTCCCCATTTCATAGTGATAAGATGGAGGAGCATATAATGCTCTTTGGTTTCTTCTGGGTTATTTACAGTTGGCATCTTGGAAGCCTTCTTGTTTAATATAGAATAAAATTATCAAAGAGGAATAGGAGGGCTTTCAAAGCCAACAGTCTAGGGTAAGATCTAAAAAGGATTCCACGTAGCCTTGTTCTCCTCAGTTTCAATTTTTCCTCTTAGAATAGCCTCAGGTATATTCTAGGATAGATGCTTCAGAATATAAATTGTATTCTTTCCTTATCCTTTTTCCTTTCTCTTAAGAGTGGTCTCTGTTGGTATGCTTCATGTGTACTTGGGTTATGCCCTATTCTTGGAAGCTCCTGATAAAGTTTTGTTGCTTACAGTCTCTCCAAAGTGCAAGGGCCACTAGGAGGGGAAGGGGGGGTGGGGGGGAACTGTTTAATATTCTCCTCACAAAGAGGTCAAACCATATCATTTCACCTGCAAAACTATATCTCAGTTGCAGGAAACATGTACTGTTTAAAGCCTCCTGATGCAGCAATGGAAGATTGAATTGTTATTACTTTGCAAATTTGCCTATTTAATAATTATTTTATGGGGTCCACATGTGAAGTCCAATTGAAGTAAAAATCATGTATTTTTAACAGTTTATGTATGAGTCTTTTAGAGATTTAAAAAAAAAAAAAAAAAAATTATTTGAGTTTTTCTTTTATTAGTTATGGTCTACTATTCCCACGAATTAAGGGTATTTTGATAGTTTAGAATTAAGAATTTTCTAAGAGATTTTAAGTATCTTAAATTTTATTTTCTTTGAGCCCAATTTTGTCTTTTGTTAGGTTTTTTGTTTATTAGTGAAACTAGGACCACTAGTACAAGAAAAGGTCCTTATATATATATTTGTTCTCAAAGGAGAAGTTAAATATAAAATTATTGATTGTTTTGAGCACAGAGGCATGTTAGACTTTGTGTGTCCTTTTCTCCCCTTTTTGTTCTCTATTGTCCTCTTCTTCTTCTCTTGTGGTACTGTATTTTTTTTTTTTTTTTTTGATAGGTAAAGAGTAGAGATAACTGTTCATAGGTACAGTTCATACAACCTCTGAACACCATAAAAAAGCCTCTCTTTTCTTCTTCCTTTCAACCCCAAATCAAACCCTTCTTTTACCTATCAAAACCCTAAACCCTACATACTTTCTTCAACCAAATAGCCATCAATTAACTCATCAGCTCACATTTTAATTCCTAACACAACCCCATAACCCTTTCTTCAACAACTCTAAATCCTATTTCCTGGATTCCTCCTAAACTTTAACCCACCACAACCACAAGTGGACAAATTCCCCATTTTGTTCTACGTTGCCTCATATCAATATCACATGTGGTTCCACCTTACAATCAGCAACATGTGCTAATCCAGCTTTTTCTTTTTTCAAATCCATTCACTAAACTTCCTTTAGGTACATAGCATATTGGATATATGTTTTATATTTATTACTGCAATTTTTAAACCAAAAGTAAGTTGATCAAATAGGTATATAAACACACCTATTCAGTACACCAAAATGCAATTCGAAGAAGGGAAGCCTCGAGAGAATGCAATAACATCTCTTTGTGGTTAATATATGACGACTTAAAGGTGGGCAAGCAGGTTGTTTATCTGAAATCATGGAAAGCAATCCAAAGGGCTTTTGTACAAGTTCTTCAACTAACACACAGCATCCATACATTGTTGAATCATCAGCCACCTATTAAAAAAATGCACAGGTATGCGTTAGTTAGAAAACAAAAAAGAAACAGATCACATAATTAAACTGGAAGGAAAATAGAAAAACATGTCATGCAAATAATCTAAATCTATTAAAGTAAAACAGAGATTATAGCTCAAATAGGCCACATAAGCAGCAAATACAGCAAGTATTTAAGTGCATACCCCTACCAGAGGTAATAAAAACTAAAAATTAATAGTACATAATTGTCTTAGTTCTTGCTTGTCTTCAAGGAATTCTTCCTCCTTGGGCATAAAACACAACTCCAAACAATCTTTAAATGACATAACTCAATATACCAATTCATTACAAAATGAGAAACTTCAAACATACTTACTTAGTAAATTAATAGTTATTTCCCAAAATATCAGCCAACACTTGAATTCTGTGTCTCTGACTCTAGCATCAAATATGGAATTTCTTGGGGAGGCTGGTGTTCAGATACTGTTGGGGGTCCTTATGGAATGCGCCCAAGAAAAAATCAGAAACAGATAGGCCAGATTTGCTAGATTTGTTTGGTTTGAGGTACGAGATAGAACTGGAACTCGTTTTCGGTATTATCTTTGGTGTGGTGATACAACATTTAAGGATAGGTATCCGGAGTTATTCATAATTGCTATGAATAGAGATGCAATGGTGACAGATTACATGGAAGTCATACGACTGTATTTATTGGAACCCATTATTTCTTAGAGTGGTACAAGCCTGGGAATAAAAATCTATGGCTCAATTCTTGGATGATGTATAAGCTATAGTTTTTCAAGAGGGAGACAACAAGGTGGTTTTGTCCCTTTCGAAAGCCATGATTTTCTAGTCAAAAGTTGGTACAAGGCCTAGGGGGTGGGGAGTGATAGCCCATTTTCATGTAGAAGAATATGGAAAGTCAGAGCTCTACCAAGAGTGTTTTTCTTAATTAATTGGACCAGTGTTATGGGTATTCATAACGACTGATAATTTAAGAAAGCAGGGCATAATTATTACTGATTGGTGTTGCATGTGTAAGTCAAATGGAGGAGTCTGTCAATCATATGTTTCTAAATTGTAATGTTGCTTGGGAATTGTAGACTCTTGTTCTCTGCAAGTTTAGGGTGAGTGGACTACGCCAAGCTCAATGATTGAACTATGGTATGTTGGAAAGGGCATTCCAGCAATTCCTTTATGTTCAAAGTGGAGCATCTGGGGAGAAAGGAATGCATGAACTTCTGAAGGAAATTAGATATCAGTAGTTTTTGGAGGTGGGGTATGATTGGGAGTCAGCTGCTAGCTCATCTTCTTCTACAAATTTTTTAGAGCTCCAAGATAGATCGATTTTAGGTATTAATTTTTTTGTTTTCCCATGTTCAGCTCTTCCTTTGTATACAACCCATGTAGTAGGATTACATGCACGTTTTTAATGAAATTTATTTACTTATAAATAACATTTGGCGAATCTAGCAGGTTGTTACACCTAGAAATTCTGGGGCAGAATCTCAAAATCTGTGGGGATTGCAACCTGGTCCACTCAATTGGAGCACGCATGATCTTGGCATAAAAGATTAATAAGAACTCAAATATTCTCTTCTGAATTGATGGCTCCTCAAATGATAACACCCTTTTCTCCAAATTGGGCTACAGCTCCTTTGGAACCTTCAGAGGGGTTTCAAAACTCATCTACATTCAATACTCATATTAGATTTTTTTTTTTTTTTTTAAGAAATAATTACAACATGCTACTATCTCCGCAGTTCGAACCCTTTCCCCCCTAGACCCCCAAGCACTTTGTACATAGAGAGGTGCCAATTCAGCTACAAGGCCTTTGGCAATACTCATTAGATTGATCAATTCTTAAAAAACATACTCATTAATTGGGTAATTCTTTGAGAAATTACAGACAATACTGGACAAAGTTTTTGGTTGATTGTAAACAACTAACAAAGTGTGATGCATGTCAAAACAAACAGATTTTGAAGTTTTAGCACTAAGATAGAGTATGTATGGGTATGTGACGAAGGGATGGGGTTCAGCACACAATTGGGGTTCACCATCAATGCAGTAATTGAAGATGGACAAAACTGCGGTTGTTTGAATTATCAACTAACGTGCTCATAATTGTATAAGCTATGCTAAAAAGTAACTTAAAGAGCAATCAAGTTTAATAATCATCAAAGAACCACACTTGATGACTGCACAATGGGAATATATATATATATATATATATATATTTATATTCTACAACTACAGAAAAATATAGCTATCCAGGCAGAATTCTAAACCATAGAATTAAAACGCCCTATACATCAAGATCAGTATCGTTATTTGAAGTAGCTAGAAACCTGTCTCATCCCAAGAACAAGCAGAAATTTACAGGTCAAACAACAGGTTTCATAAGGTAACGGAGTAATAGAATTCTTGTTATGGAAAGGCAAACAATACATATACAAGAAGATGAAAACAAAGTGGCATAATATCTTACCTGTAACCGGAATACAAAGGAGAGGTCGCTTTGTTTAAAGTGCTCCTGTAGTATAAGCAATGAAATAGAGGATCAAACTTCTCCTCAGTTATAATGGAAGCTATTAAGACTACAAAATTGTAAGGAAAAAACATTAAACTTGGTAAACATAAATTATTAAAAGGAACAAGAAAATAACTTGAACTAGCTGAAGATTAAGGAATTCTCATGATGGTAAGCTGTCACATCATATAGTAAAGTACCTGCCCAAGAAGAATTTCATTCAACTCACTCATGGAAGGAGTTCTATCGATAGCATGAACCTGAAATCACATATCTCCAAGTTTTAGAAACACCATGTAAAAGCTCACACTACTCTATGAACAAACAAAAAGAAAATATACTTTGAGTACTAAAATACACGAACAAAGAAACAAAATCAGTGACTAAACTCTCAAACATCAAACCAGTTAAGTACATAGACATATAGATATTTAACTTCTTAAAAACATCAAGAAACATGCTCACATGAAGTTTCAGTTGTACCAAAATTCTACTCTTTACATAAACTGCGTGAGTGTACTAGTCACCACAGTTGAAGACAATATTTTCTTGTTGACAATAATACACAACCCCTTTTTCATTTTCAGGTTTTATATCAAAGAGAAAAAATAGGCTAGAACCCCCCCCCCCCCCCAAGCCCATCACTCCCATGACTGGAACTAGACCAAGAACTGCTCCTTAGTAAAGGGTGGAGGTAACACTTGCCTACGAGGGTCAGTAAGATGGCAACTGAATGGACTCACAACTCACAAGAGGATTTTTGTTGTGTCAGTAAGATGGCAACTAAATAAACTTCACCCATAGCTACATTTTATGAATCCTTAACAGCTAAATAACTAGAAGTCATGAGCAAATAAAAGCATAGTTCCTAACTTTCAAACACACAAACTGATCATTCAATAAATAGATCCATCGAGCATACACCCAACCTCCAGGCCTCCAGGGAAGCAAAATGAAAGAAGATCTTTGTATTTAAGAGGCAGCTGCTTTTCTGGAGGGTAAACAAATAAGACCTGAAAACAGAAAACAATAATATGTATATATCATATCAAATTCTTAAACAAAGATCCAAATGTAAATGAATTCAATATTTCTCAAGAATAATGCCCAACCTGGGGTTCAACGTTTGGTTCTACACGTGATTGATTCTGAGAACTTAGTGCGCTTCGCAATCTTCCAGAACCTTCAGACTTTCTGGCAATGTATTGCCTATGAAGTGCTTGAATATCACAGTTAGGATGAAGCCCGACAACTACCATGCTCTCAAAAAGCCTTGTTGGCTCCTTTAAAGACCTATGATCCTGCACACTTGAATAGGAGAGATGTTACAGAAACACTGCAGACAGTTTTTCATTTTTAATAGTAAATGTCTGATGATTAAAGGATACAAAGCACATAAAGAAAACACCAACAATGGCCTTTATCAGTCATCATACTGCTATAATTAAATAACAAGCAGGATGGAATAACTATATAAACTCAAACTTGGAAAACACTTCAGTGACAGCCTGTTGAACTTCCTCCATGGAGAATTTGGAGGAGTCCACTGAAACAAAATAGCATACCAAGTATTGTAGCTGACAGCTTGCCCATTGCCGCTTCTGGCTAGTCAGAACTTCCGGATTGTAATTTGCACTTTTCACTGCAGGAGGCTGTGAGAATCCTTTTAGCACTCTTGAGAATTGACGCTGCAGTTTTTCAATTGGGCTACCCCCAGTATCATCTTTTGATGAAAACACCACAGATGGCCGAGGCGAACGAGAAGCAGTGGCAGCAGCAGCTGCCGCAGCAACAGCTCTTGCAACATCATCCCTTGTCTGCATGAAGAATGAAGCACCCCAACCCGGACTACCTGTCTCTTCACTATTAGTCATCCTAAATATTTCTCTCCACCTACAAACACAATAATCCAAGTCTGAGACACACAAAATCACTAGCTAGATTACTTATCAAAAAAAAAAATCACTAGCTAAATAAAAAAGTAAATATTTGCAAAAATACAAAGCTTGCCTTGATATTCAAGATATTAATCTGACCCCCAGAACTAGAAGCCACTAGCCAAATAGTTTGCCTAGCAACAAACAACAGTGGTAACAACTCTGAGAAGAGATTTCCGCATGACTGAAATTCTCAAGCAACTATTAAATTGACCCTTTATTTCAAGACAACATAGAGCATAGAAATGAAAGGTAATTCCTGATTTTACTCATGAAGACACTTTCGAACTGCTAAAGAAACACTTTCTTGTTTTTTTTTTTTTTTTTTTTTTTTTTTTAAACCTTCCCAGAAATTCCCAATACAGGTTTAGATTGTGATTTCATTGGCAAATGGAAAAAAAAAAAACTTGTTTCTTGCAGGTTTAGATTGTGTAACCGGTAGGGACGGAGGTCTGGGATCCAAACACAGTAGGTGCATGTGTAAGTCACCAATAAAATCTGTAGCCAGTGCACAAAGCTCTCACTTTTGTGGAGTTCAATATAGGTGATTGGTAATGGTAGGCAACCTTAACTGGAGAGACTGATTCCGGGATGTGTAAGTGTCACTCACCAAAAAAAAATTTTCCTGCTCCCAAAGTTTTTGGACAAAGTATATGTTGTTGTATAAGTGAAATTGTCCGTAAAAAATCTAACCGTGTACACAATTCCTTCTAGTTCAACTCCATAAGTGAGTGTTTGTGTGAGTATATATACATAGATACAGACACATGCGTAATTAGTAAGAGTTTCATCAAAAGTTTCTGATGAAGCTATTAATAAAGATGCAAGCTTGTAGACCAATTCAACAGCTTTTTGAAAAAAAGAAGAAGATTAAACTAAGGTGATTTTTCGATCAGTTAATTTCCTTTCATCCAACTCTGACAGTTACACCAAGCTAAGAAAAATCAAAAGGGCAAACCCCCGCCCCCCCAAAAAAAAAACCTACAAATTTCACCACCTATCAGACATGAATTTCATAACCAAATCAATTCAACAACTTTTAACCACAGAATCAATCTAACCCACAAGCATTAATTATCAATTCAAACACAGCACAGCACAGCACCAAAGAAAAAGGAGGTTGAACATCACAAAATTGAATGAAAAACATAAAAAATAAATAAAAATAAAAAGAGCCATCAGTAAAGAAAAAACAGAAATGAAACCAAACTCACCTTTCAAATAACCGATAATCACACACACACACACAGAGAAAAGAAGAAGAAGAAGAAGGAAGTTTAGGCGGCCATAGCAGAGCTCTGTTTCTGTAAAAGGTCCTCAAAGAGAGAGAAGAAGGATTTGTGATAAAAATAGATTAATTAGCTTAATTAATAATGGAAGTTTTTCCAAAGAAGAAATAATAATGTATTTAATATGTTCGAGAAAATGTGTGTGAGAGAGATAGGACCCCTCTAGTCTCTCGTATGTGTCGAAACTGCAAAATTATAAGAAAGGAAAGTGAGAGAGGAGAGGCCGGCCAGTTTCTTCTTTGTTGTGTTGTGTTTTGTCCGTGTTTTTATCTTCACATAACTACATTTTCCTACATAAGCATCCAATGACTTCCTTTCTTTCTTTCTTTTTTTCCTTATTTGGACAAAGTGTTTTTTTTTTTTTTTTTTAAGGCTAAAATGTAAAATTGATCTTCTAACTTTCTTCAAATTTCATTCCAATTTTCTAACTTTGAGTCTTTTAAATTCCAGATTTATTCAATTAAGACTTTTCCGTTAACTTTTGTTAAAAAATTTTGAAAAAAAAATAAAATATTTTTCAATCATTAATTAAATTTTTTTAATTTAAAATTTTTGAAGAAAATTTTATAAAATTGAAAAATTAACCATAACATGTAACAAAAATTGATGGAAAAGTCTTAATTAAATAAACTTGAAAGTTAGAAGACTACAATGAACACAAGTAAAGTTAAATGACTGAAATGAAACCTTAAGAAATTTAGAGGGTTAGATTTATATTTTACTGTTTTTTTAATGTCTTATCTAACTATTTGAAAATTATTTTCTTTGTGGGTTTTATTTGATAAATAAATAATTTATCTTTTAAATAAGTCATATAACTAAAGTACATATAATGATATATCTTATTTGTTTTGTTTATTTGAAAAATTGAATTATGTAGTTTCTAATCCATGTAATGTGCTGAAATTTTAATTAAAAATATTTATATAGATTATATATTTAATTAATAAGTTTTAATAAATAAAATAAAACTTTGACTAATTTTATATGTTATTTCTTATTTTTAAAAATATAACTTAATCATGTTACAGCTTTTCTAAAACTTCCTAGGGCATATTTTAATATAATATCAAAAATAAAATTTACACCTACAAATTTGGTCAAAAATAATTTTGGTCCTTTAAGTTTAAAATTAATCACTTTAGTCTGGAAACTTTGTTCAAAAATTATTTTGGTCCTTAAAGTTTGAAGTTGGTCATTTTAGTCCATTAATTTTGCACACAAATAATTTTAATCATTTAAAGACTCACTTAATTCAGTAACTTTGTCCAAAAATCACTCAAAACTATCAACTTATAGGATTAAAATGATTTTCGAGTAAAGTTACTCGACTAAAATGATCATTTTCAAAATTAAATGACTAAAATGATTTCGAGATAAAGTTATTAAACTAAAATGACCAATTTCAAACTTAAAGGATTAAAATGATTTTTGAGCAAAGTTTACCGTGAAAATTACATTCTAAAAACCAAATTGAAAAACGCATTAAAGGATAACATGGGAAAAAATTATGTTTTTGAAAAGCTTACATGTCAATATTATAAGAATTTAATAAAAAAATTTCTATAAATTTATATAATTGCATAAGATATAGATACATAAATTATTTATAAACATATATATATATATATATATATGTAAATAATGGTAATTTCAAAATATAATAATTTTTATTTCAATAACAATGTATTAAATAATATTTTTTTGAAAATGGTAAACGTTTATTATATATTTTTTAAAAAATATTATAGGATATATATATAGTTCATTCCGTGGTGATTCATCCAACTTAAGTGACTTTGAAAAAAAGCTTTTTTATAATTTAAGTTTTTTTAGTAAATAAATAGCAATAATAGAAATATAAAATTTAAACCGCATATATGAAACATCATAAAGATATCACTCTCAATTAATTACTTCAGAACTCAAACCATAAACACACCGTATCTTACATTTTCCATTAAATGCAACCATCTAGTTATATGGTCATAACTCACATCCAAAAATTAGATTTTTCAAGTTGCACAAAGCCGCAAAGTAAAAAATTATAATTAAAAAAAAAAAAAAAAAAAAACCCAAAATCTTCTTTGCACAAAAAAGAAAAAACAGAATCATGAATTTACGAGATTTGGATATTTTTAAAACGCTTTTTTAAGATCGGCTTTTTTCGGGCGTGCCTTGCGCCGCTCTTCGAAATGCACGAAACGGTGAGGAACTTCTTTGGGTGTTAATATTTGCACCATGTTTCTAGGTATACACGGCTTCTGATTTTGACACTTGGCAAAAAGATATAGAGGAATAGCCTTTTCTTTTGTCAATGCCACGTGTTCGTACTGGATTTTTTTCAGGCATTTTTTTTTATCATTGGTCTTCGGTCAAAGAATAATGAAAGAGTTTTCTTTCTTTCCCTTTTTTTTTTTTCATGCTCCTTATGATTTTTTTTTTTTTTTTAAATTTGCGAGGGGATGGTATGATGTGGTATGATGAGATGAGGGGACCAAAAATGTGCCCTTTTTTCTACTCTGTGTTGTAGAGACGAAGGGCCCACTAAGAGTTGGATGGAGATTTAAGTTTTATGGCTAACATCATTGACATTGTAGGGCAATAGGACCATGTGGGGTACCCCCCCTAGCCCCAAATGCCCTAGCAGTACTATATGGATATGATTTATTTTTTTTCTATCTTATAGGTTATAGGCTTATATCATTGAGTATCCAAACTAACCTAACCAAAAATAATAGAAAGCAACCAAGGGGGAGTCTTATGGCATAATATTGTTAAATTTGGAGTTTATTTGCATTATAGGTACTATTCCAAATTATTTAGGGAATTGAGGAAAGAGAGTGAATTTCGACAATGGTGTTGTCAAAATTCAACAAAAGTATGAGAGAGAAAGAGAAAAAGTGGGAGAAAGAAAATTTTGAATTTCGGTAATCACATTATTGAAATTCTTGCTGCCCAAACCTGCTGACCGAAAACCAATTGTGGCAATGCCATTGCCGAAATAGGGGAAAAAAATAATTTTGTAGCAATTGTGGCAATGCCATTGCCGAAAATGAGAGGAAAAAGATAAATAAATAATAGTTGCCGAAATCTGGGGAGGAAAAAAAAAAAATGCTACGTCCATAATATTTTTACAATATTTTCACAACAAATCATAGGTGATTAGTTATTATTAGTTCAAATTTGAATTTAACATTGAGATTACTTTTTTAATCCAATAATAACAACCTGCCACTTAAAATTTCTTGTAAAAATATTGTAAAAATTGTGTGCACATATCATTTCTTTAAAATAAAAAAAAAAAAGTGGAATGGATTTGTGGCAATGGCATTGCCGAAATAGGAGGGAAAAAAAAATTTCCTATGATTTCGGAAACACCACTTTTTCTCTTTCTCTCTCATACTTTTGTTGAATTTCGGCAACATCGTTGCCGAAATTCACTCTCTTTCCTCAATTCTCTAAATAACTTGGAATAGTACTTATAACACAAATAAATTTCGGATTTAGCAATATTCGGCCAAAAGACTCAACCAAGGGGTATCCTAATTATAGATAAAGAGATTTTTTTAATATTGCATTGCCTCCTTGAATCATAGATGCTCTACAACCTCTATTGTTTCTTCAACTACAAAATACAAAAGAGATAAAAGTTGGATAAACGCTTGGTTTTGGTGGTTTATTTGCTATAAAAGTAATATTGAGAAAGGTTGGATAAATGGTTGGTTTGGTTGTTTATTTGCTAGATAAAAGTAATATTGTATCTAATTTGTTTTTTTTTTTTTAAGAAAAACTTTAAAAATTTATGGATAAACAAATAAACATTTGGTCCTATTAACATGTGTCTTTAGACATTTGTTTATAGACTATTTTAAAAAGTTTTAATACTGTTATTATGAGAAATATAAAAAATTATTAAAAAATCAATTACCTTTTTATTTTTTTATAAAAAAATTTAATCAATATTCTTAAAATATCCGTTAACTTTTCTCATAAACAAAACGAGGGGGGAAAAATACCAAACCAAGCTAAAGAGGCTAATACCTTAATGGGATTTTTTCTTAACCTCCCAAATAATTGCTTTTTTAATTATTTTTTTTCTTAAAATTAAGTAGACGACGGTCAAATGACAAGGTAATTCCACTTATGACTTATGGCTTATGCCTTAAAAGTATCATCCCACTGACTTTGTGGCCTTTGACCTATTTTCGCAGCCTATGTGCAAATTTCTTTACATGTTTTTTTTTTTTTTTTTTACATGCAATTTTCAAAGAAGAGTACAATGAAAACGTATGAATCTTGCACTCAAAATCAATAAAATGAGTGATATATATATGGTAGTGTTTCCAGAAATTTTTTCTAGGGCGTCATTCAAATTCATGTTTAAGAAGTTAATAATTTTCTCAAAAAAAGAAGTTAATAATGATCTTTGTGTAAATAATTTTTTTTTTTAATTTCATCTTGATCATTAGGATAATAAGATAAGATATTTTCTCGTAACCCATGATCCAAATGAAGAATTTTCGTGTTAACACAAGTTCTCTTAAAAGATGAATCCTGAACAGAAAATGAATCTTGTGATACACGTGATTTTCCTTGTCACAAAGTCCATAGTACTAGGAAGATAATAAAGTATAAATTATAAGTCCAATGGGCAAATTGTTTCTCAATATAACGAAGATGTCAATTATTGTTGTTAAGATTACATATTGGAGATCATCTATTGTCTCTTACTATATATAATAAAGTTATTAATTATTGTTGTTAAGTGAACTTTCATTATTATTACTTAGAATACTTTAATTTATTATTTATTAGTTTTTTGTTTATACTTTTTTCAATATTTTTATTTAACAATTCAACTCAACTTTGACAACTTATTAGTCTTTGTAATTCATTAAAAAGAATTTTTATTGTGTCTTTTGCATTACTCTATTAAGAATTCAACACAATAATCTCTCAAAACCTCACAAGTACACTCTTTGACTTGGCCAAGGAGTATTAAGCTGAGCACTCCATTTGGCCAAAGAAACTTTTCGGAGTACTATCTCAGACCCTCACAAGTAAGGGTGGCAATTTGTGTTTGTGGATTGGGTTCGTGTCATGTCGAGCCATGAATTTTCAGTTATATGGGTGGACTCAAACTCAACCTATTTAATTAATGCGTCAATAATTCTCAACCCTAACTCGGTCTGTTTATTAAACAGGTCAACCCAACCCAACACATTTAATTAACCCGGTTAATTAAAAAGTCTTGTAAAAGTCAATACGAATGACCCATTTAATAGCTTTTTTTATTTATTAGGTCATGCATGACCTGAATAACCTGTTATTAATTTCTATATATCTAAAATTAAAATACAATTGCAATTATAAATTAAGCAATAATAACAAAATAATAAATAAATAAATAAAAGTTAATACATTTATAAGCTAAACAGGTCAAACAGATTCGTATGTTGAACATGAACACGACATATTTATTAAATGAATCAGCCGTGTTGACCTGAATATAACTTGAACCAATTTAGCCTTAACACATGACCTGTTTATAAACGGGTTAGTCATGTCGAGGTCGCAGGTCATGTCAGATTTTGCCACTCCTACTCATAGGTACACTTTCTGACTTGGCCGAGGAGCATTAGGCCAAGGACTCCATTTGACACTCTCAGGTGCACACTTTTTGACCCTCTCAAGTACACACTTTCTGATCCTTTCAAGTACCTTCTCTCGAGAACACCCTCCCGATAACTCATAATGTACTTTGCTTCACCAAAACCTCCTTTAATTAACAAATTTATTGTAGGAAAGTCAACCCAAATTAGATTTGAACCCACTACGACACTTTAGGATTAGCATAAGGTAAAATTTAGATACAATTCATTAAAATATTCAATTAAGTTCAAATATATAGTTATATTATTTGTATCTTATTGGTCAGTGTAACTATGTGTTTGAACCTAATGTATTGGATATACCTCAATTTTGTATATTTGCGTAAAAGTCGAACATATCGCAGAGATAAGAAGCTCCTGCCACTAACAAAAAATTGTTATCAATTATAAAAGACAGAGTCGTGTTGATGCATATACAATGTTTACATAAATTTCCTACTCACGAAAAAAGAACAAACCTATGTTTAAACACTGGAACAACTAAATTCTAATTGGAGATTTCTAAAGTTGGGTAGTTTAGTTGGAAATCAAAAGCATAAACAGCAATAAGTCAGCTATTTATTGGTAAATATTGGACTCTTAGAATATGACAATAACAAAAAGTCTAACAAGTAGGGATGCAATATCTTTCAGAATATTTTTTCTAATTATTAATATAGTTTGTTGTTTGTTACATAATAAAAATGGTGCCAATTTTTGAACTAAGGCGAAAGTAATGTTTCTTTGATCACAACAAATCTTATATTTACAATCTTTAAAAAATATGTTTCTAGCAATACTTTGACAATTAACCCACAACAAAAATAAAAGTTTTTTTTTTCTTTTCATTTTTTCATTTTTCCTTGAGAATAAGCCAAAAAATAGATGACATTTAACATTTCCTCTTGGCCGGCACAGGCCAGCTGATTGGTACTTACAAAATAAAACACCCAATCACCCATGCCAAAAGTCCAACTTTTGTGTGGACATGGATGATTGATCTAAAAATGAGAGCAATATAAAGCTAGCAGCCAACAAAATGCAGCCCCTCCTTTCATACAGGCACCAACTACCATTACGACTGCCTTGTACCTATTTGACAAAATAATGGGCATCTTCTAAATTTTGATTTTTTTTAGTTGGATAATTAGGAGAAAGGAAATTTAAACTAAGCCAATGCTCCTCGGCCAGTGGCTAGTCAGAAATTTAAAAACATTAAAGTGTGAGTTTGTTTGCGTTTTTTTCTTGGGTTCCATGCATTATTTATGAGACCCGTAAGTTTTTTAATAAAGCAAACGTAACTTTAAAATTAGGTCTCACGGGCACTATTTATAGTTTAAAAATTATTTTATTACAGTGTTTTCAGCAATAAATTTTTAGTTTTTAATAATAAGCAGTATCCAAATAGACCCTAAAAAGTATTAGTTAATTGGACTACAAATTTTTTGACAAAGCTAGTGGAGATTAAACTCTAATATCTGAGACATCACAAAAAGATGCTAGAATCAGTGAATATCCATCCCTAAAATCCCAAATGGTATCGTCAAGTGTTTCTGTCATGGGACTCATCATATATTAGATTTAAGAATTAATGCCACATTTAATTGACCAAGTGGGGGGATATTAATATTATACTACGAAAGTTTCATTTCCGCCCACCTTTTTTGTCCACTTGTTGAATATGGGCACATGACCGGTCTTTGACTGTGACAGATAAGGATACGGTCAAATTTTATATAATCATAAAGGGGAATTATTGATGCTTACGGTATACTTATCTTCACAAACTAAAGGCAGGAAAAATCTTATGGAATTTGTAAAACATAACGTCTAAGGCCCTCAAGTTTAATGGATTGGTGTTAAGACTTAAGACTTAGGACTTAAAGACTTAAGAGCTATAGAGCTAAATCGTACGACAATAGTTTTCTTTTTTAAAAAAATATTTATGTAGAGTAAAGGTTTAAATTTTTCATATCTTTACTTGAGATTAAGTCATACTATTTGTAGAGGTTTTTTTTTCTTTGCCTATTTTCTAAGATCAATATTTATATATATATATATATATATATTTAAAATTAATCAAATTGTTTTAAAAATAGACAAAGTTTGGCTACAAGCTTGATTGTAACCTAAAACTACAACTTCCACTTAAAAAAAGTAGCTTGTCTACTGTAGGCACTGGGTTTGAGCACTTCTTTTATTAGATAAGGGGACTCAAACCCAACTAGCCCAATACAATAAATTTATAGATAATGGGTTTAAGAACTAGGCCTTAGTGAGGGTTACAACAACTAGACATGGTTATGAGTGGATTGAATAACAAGGACGTGGACTAAAGTGTGAAATTCTGTCCCTGGCCCTCATCTGCGGAGCTTGTTGTTCTTATTATTTCTTTAGTGCTTGGTTACAAAGGTTTCAAAGATGATACAAATTGCTACAGTATTCTCTATTTCTAATTCTCGATCCCCCTTTTCCTGGAGGATTTCTCACATTATATATCCCCTTCCAGTTGATCTTGGCCCTCCATCTGTTGATCATGCAGGTCACTACTCGAGTGCTTGTCCCATTAGTCGCTTTCCCAAACTTTTTGTGAGTTGTAGCAATCAAGACAGTATTGTTTATAAGTTATTTCCTCATTAATGCGGCTAGAACGTTAGTCGTGGGCATTTAATGCGGAGGTGACAGTTTCTCCTTAAATTGCTCCTCCACTATGCTCCCATGGCTGACCCACTGTACTTGTCCTTTTTCTTGGGACGCTTGGGAGGCTACCTTCGATGGCGTGCCGCTTTTCCCTTCTATGATCTTGGTTGGCCGAGAACAGGATTGTCCTCGGTGATGTTTCTTGGCAATTTGGGCTTTCTTCGTTCGTCGTCGGGCATTTCTTCCTCCTCGGCGTGGGTCTTGGGCTTAGTATAAAGTGGGTCGGGGTTACCGAATTCTTTGACCCCACATCTACATATGTTGGAAATCAAACAGTTGAATTGCATGTTCTTTTATTTATGTTTTTAACATATGTGTAAAATTTTTTACCAATAAGATTTTATTTACTATTTAATCTACAAACTTATTTTTTCTGCATAATTTTAGAGTACAAAAACTTAAAATTTAAATATTTGATTGATGATATAGTTATTGATCTTTGATCTTTAGAAATTTTGCAAACATGGATGATATAAGAAGAAAATGTAATCTAAAAGTAGATTTGTCAACGTTCACATCCAATAAAAATATATTGAGTAACTAAGTTTGTTGACAAACTGTGTTTTTTAAAAATCTACCCCTAATTTTTCTAAAACCTATTTTAGTATTTCTCTTAAAAAAATGTAACTAATAAGTTGTGATTGTGATGCAACTCTAGAGAGTGAATTTTTTAACTAATCACAAATTGCCGCATCATATTACTAAGTTTACGTAGTACATCCGAAAAGGCCAAGTACAAAATATCACGTGTTGTTTAATGGGTATTACTGTCATTATTCAAAGACCAATGGAGATTACAAAGTGTCACTGAATAAAATTTACAAAAAATATTCAAGAGTCAATCACATTTAAATACATTGATATTTTAAATTTAAAGTGACATGTGCAATCTAATTAAATATTTCCATTTCTATATATATATATTAAGCCAAAGTTAAGAGAAAATTTAATTATATTTCAATTAGATTCTCAATTTTGCACGTGTCCAATCTAATTTTTAATTTTTATGCAAAGTGAGTTATCTATACATATATTCGTAGGCAAAACTCAAAGAAAGTTTAATTAGAATTTGAAATAAGTATCCAATTTTGCGCCATGCGTCTAAATTTATGTGAGAACCACACCATAATTATCAACTTAAGTCTATGCCATGAATCTACTTAAGTTTTTTAATCTCTGTGCCAAGTGAGTTAATAAGCGCAAAAATACTAAGAATCTAATATTAATGAATTATAAAATTAAAATTAAAAAAAATCACATATACTCAATAAAAATCATCACACAACAAAGATTACCTCATGTTCTATCTTATTAAAAATTAGGAAAAAATTATCACAAGTAGTATTAAATTTAGATAAGAATTTTAATATGTAACTAATTACGTTTACTTTTTTTAAAAATCATTTAACTAATTATTTATATTATTATGATAAAAATTTTGTTTAATTTTAAATGTATCCATACGTATGCATGTGTTATATGCTTTATTTATTTATAATAATTTGATTAACTATTTATATTTTTATAATAAAAATTGTGTTTACTTTTAAATGCATCCATGCGTTTGCATGGATTATATGCTAGTTGAATGTAAAATCAATGAATCCAAATCCAATTGGAGTCTAACTTATGCCACGTGTCCATCTCATTTTTGTTACAAGTAAATTATTGGATGCAAAAATCAAAGAGTCTAAATTTAATTAAATTATAAATCATATATATATAATGAGAGACCATTACATATTTTTAAAGAGTATAGTTTAAAAAATGTGTAAGCTAATACTATATATAATTTGAACCATGTAATTGTGATTGTTTCTAATTATACCCATGCATATGCATAGGGTTACACACTAGTTTTACTTAAAATGAAGACACTTCATATATTAAATGATGCAACGTGTCCCTTAAAGAACAAGACTTAAAGCCTCCCCATAAAAAATTTTAAAAAAAAAACAAAACAAAACTTAAACTTTCTTCATTCAAATCATGACACATGTCGCCAATCAAAATCGACAATGTGTCATTAACCTTCTTAAGACTCCTATAAATAAAGGCTATTACCAGTATTGTAGGAGAATATTTAGAAGTATCAAAACTCTATTGGTTTCAAGTTTCAAAACCTTCAAGTTTCAAAACTTCTAAGAACTTTTACGTTATCTTCAAATATAAAAAATGTTCATCCCTCTAAGTTTTAAAGTTCTTTTGGAATAAAGTTCCAAAATCTCCAAGAACTTCAAAAATTTATACCTTGAAAGCTATGTCAGATAAATATTCAAAACTTTGAAGAACTTCTACATCAAGATCTTCGAATATGAAGAACATTCATTCAAAGTCTTCGAGTTTTGTTGGAATCAAGTTCCAAGAGCTCCAAAAACTCCAAGGACTCTAATCCTTCAAAGTTTCATCATATTCAAGCTCTAAAACCCCGAAAAACTTTCCCCACTAACCTTTGAGGGCGAAGAACATGCAAAGAACATGAAGTTAGTGGCGACTCCAGGAATTTTGTTTAGGGGGGTCATTAAAAAATTTTAATAAAAAAAAAACTTGAATATATCGAATTATTGACAAAATAAAATTAATACATGAAGTTTTACAATTTTCTTATACAAGTTTTCAAATTTTAAATTGTTATATGATAATTCATTATGAGTAACTATACCCAATGTGGGTAGCTATGACTATGAGGCTATGACTATTTTATTTCGTTAAGTCTATCTAACATTTTTATTTTTATGCAGTTGTTATTATCTATTTGTTATTGTTTTTATAAAATATTTTAAACTAAATGATTAAACTAAACTTATTGTAGGTTTCAGTTAGCTCAATTGGTAAAGTCTCTGATGGTTGAATAAGAGATTTGGGGTTCAATCCCTGCCTGCACCAAAAACTTATTGGTATCTTGATCTGATGATAAAGAGCTATCATCAGGAGCGGACGCCATAGGTTGAAACCCTCTCTCAAAAAAAAAAAAAAAACTAAACTTATTAGCTTCGTATTAATTATTGAGGCACACAACCACACTCATTCATATATAAACTTATACACTTTGCGTCTAACCAGTCAAATGCTTGGACAATCACTAATTTTACAAATTTTTTCTTAAATTTTACTAACTTTATAAAAAAAAAGTTATTATAACATGATAACTGTAAGGACGCGATTCGCGGCGGACCGTAACAGTGTCGGGTTCGCACGTAAAAAGGCCCCTAATAATATCATTTGTAGAGCGTGGGTTTGGAAGGCTAGGCCTTGATCGACAGGCGGTGGGTTTTTCGTGGTGTTCGTACAAGTTTCGGTTTTCCTTCACCCCTGGAGTCTTTCTCCTGGAGGTGGGCTGGGAGGCTCTGGTTTTTGGCCATTTTTCCCACCCCCCTATTGGCACACCTTCCTTTTTATTATATAGTCCGTCTTGGTTGATCCTGACCCTCCACTTGTAAGTCAGGCAGGAGCTTATTTCTGTATCCATCCCATCAATTGTCCCGTCTAACTTTCTATTAGTTGCATGGATCGAAGTTTACACCGTCCAAACGTCTTTTCTCATTAACCAGCTCTAGGTATTGGCAGGTGCATTTACTGAAGGGGGGACGCATTTTCCTTGGTCCGATTTCACACCCTGCTTCCCTATGGGGCCCATTCCGTTCACATCCCCTTGAGGGGGCTGTTTGGGGATTGCCTACGCCAGGGTGTTGGTCTTCCCGTTGAAACTCTGGAATGCCGAGGACAGGATAAGTTCTTAGCCGTTCCCCTTGCTACCTCGGCCACTGATCATTCGTCCTCGGCAAGATACCTCCTCGGCACGGGCCCTGGGCCCAGATGGAGTTTAGGCCGGACTGCAGAACTTTCGGACCCACAATAGCCCCTCAAAATCTTGTTATCCGTCCCCTCGGACGGATAGGAGGGTTTTGATGACATCATGGATCTGCCAATGCCTATCAATCCTTGTCATCTAGCGATTCCCGAGGTTTTTCACCTGCCCAAGGCACGTTCCTAGAGCCGTTGGAAGGCGAAACGTGGCCTCATTAAATACGGGCGGCTTGGTGCTTCCCACGTTCAACGGTGTGATGGAGATCGAACGGTGGTGATCTCCTGGCCTCTTTGGGCGGGAAAAGGGGCGTGCAGTTTACCCTAGAAAGTATAAAAGATTTTTTTGGAGATGGATCCGTCTCTCCAGTTCTGTACTTAAGAGTTTTAGTGCGTGTATCCAGGGTTCATCCGAACTTCCGCCCAAATTCAAGTCTATCTCAAGCACATATAGCCCATCCGAAGCGTAATTCTCTTTTTATGTAAGTTCCCTACCTCTATTAACTCACGTTTTTTCTTTTCTGGATTTATTTCTCTTTGGCTCCCTTTTCTTTTTCGTCGCGGGCTAGGTTTGTTTTAGTAAATGACGAAGGCGGCTAAGTTGAGATTGAGGAAGTTGGTCGATACTGAAGAGGCGATGAATAAGTTCATCGTTGATTATAGGATTCCCCCCAACGTAAGTCTGGAGCACTGTAAGATGGGGGAATGGCACATTAAGAGGGGAACGGGCGCGGTTGTAATTCCCGTCCTCGCCTTTGTAGAGGGAGGTATGAGAATCCCTATGGGACCAGTGACAAGGGGTTACCTCAGGCATTTCCGTTTAGCCCCTACCCAGTGCGCCGGCAATGTTCTTAGGATTTTGGGTTGTGCGGACGCTTTAAACGAGAAGATGGGTTTAAGACTGACCCACCATGATGTAAACTGGTGCTATAACCTCCAAAAATTGAAAGGAAAAACCTACTACATGAGGTCGAGGGATGATAGGGTTCGGTTGATCCAGTGCCTCCCTGATTCCAACAAGGGTCTGAACAAGGATTTCCTTATCATCTCTGGGGAGTGGCATGATGGCGATCCATGCCCCGTAGTAGAAGGAGAACCAGGTGGGGTATTAGGAATGGAAGAGGGATAACCCTTTAAACCATTCTAACCTAACTTCCTAGTTTATTGATGATTTGCAAGAATTTGAACATGTATATATGAAATCGTGTTTTTCCTTTTTCCTTCTGGTTACATTGTTAGCCGCCCTCGTGGATACATACTATTTGTTTATGAGTTCTGCGCTGATTCATTTTAACATGTACGAATATTTATGCATGCAATACATTTATCATCATGCTCCCCCAAACCCTAATTTACTTGCACCTACAGAGGCTTTAGACTCATTTCTGACCTTCGTTTTACGAAAATATAGGCACCATTTTCAACATCACGCATAGTAGCTAAGTCTTGCTAATCGCAATTTCTTCATCCGAGTAGTTGGTTTCCCCATAGGCTTGAGTCCGAGGACTATGCAATGCCTTGGTTCTGTCCAAGACCTAGTTTTCCTCATCCAGGTAGTTGGTTTCCCCAGAGGCTTGAGTCCGAGGACTATGCAATGCCTTGGTTCTGTCCAAGACCTAGTTTTCCTCATCCAGGTAGTTGGTTTCCCCAGAGGCTTGAGTCCGAGGACTATGCAATGCCTTGATTCTGTCCAAAACCTAGTTTTCCTCATCCAGGTAGTTGGTTTCCCCAGAGGCTTGAGTCCGAGGACTATGCAATGCCTTGGTTCTGTACAAGACCTAGTTTTCCTCATCCAGGTAGTTGGTTTCTCCAGAGGCTTGAGTCCGAGGACTATGCAATGCCTTGGTTCTGTCCAAAACCTAGTTTTCCAACATCCAGGTAGTTGGTTTCCCTAGAGGCTTGAGTCCGTGGACTATGCAATGCCTTGGTTCTGTCCAAAACCTAGTTTTCCAACATCCAGGTAGTTGGTTTCCCCAGAGGCTTGAGTCTGTGGACTATGCAATGCCTTGGTTCTGTCCAAAACCTAGTTTTCCAACATCCAGGTAGTTGGTTTCCCCAAAGGCTTGAGTCCGTGGACTATGCAATGCCTTAGTTCTGTCCAAAACCTAGTTTTCTCTTTGTGTGGGATCTTGGCTTTAGGGGAGTTAGCTCCTCAGCCAAGCCCCTAGAGTTTATCCATATGGTTAACGCTACCAAGTGCCTAGTTTGCTCTTTTCGGGGGACCTTGGCTTTAAGGGAGTTAGCTCCTCAACCAAGCCTCTAGTCAAGAAACGTAGTCCCTAACAGAACTTTATACTAGAATTCTATAACCAACGGTTAGAAATAACGAAGAAACTCTATCGACCCACTTCCTATACCAACACACAAGCCCTCCCCACAGACGGCGCCAATTGTAAGGACGCGATTCGCGGCGGACCGTAACAGTGTCGGGTTCGCACGTAAAAAGGCCCCTAACAATATCATTTGTAGAGCGTGGGTTTGGAAGGCTAGGCCTTGATCGACAGGCGGTGGGTTTTTCGTGGTGTTCGTACAAATTTCGGTTTTCCTTCACCCCTGGAGGTGGGCTGGGAGGCTCTGATTTTTGGCCATTTTTCCCACCCCCCTATTGGCACACCTTCCTTTTTATTATATAGTCCGTCTTGGTTGATCCTGACCCTCCACTTGTAGGTCAGGCAGGAGCTTATTTCTGTATCCATCCCATCAATTGTCCCGTCTAACTTTCTATTAGTTGCATGAATCGAAGTTTACACCGTCCAAACGTCTTTTCTCATTAACCAGCTCTGGGTATTGGTAGGTGCATTTACTGAAGGGGGGACGCATTTTCCTTGGTCCGATTTCACACCCTGCTTCCCTATGGGGCTCATTCCGTTCACATCCCCTTGAGGGTGCTGTTTGGGGATTGCCTACGCCAGGGTGTTGGTCTTCCCGTTGAAGCTCTGGAATGCCGAGGACAGGATAAGTTCTCAGTCGTTCCCCTTGCTACCTCGGCCACTGATCATTCGTCCTCGGCAAGATACCTCCTCGGCACGGGCCCTGGGCCCAGATGGAGTTTGGGCCGGACTGCAGAACTCTTGGACCCACAATAACAATACACACACATGTAACAAACCATCTCTATTTCCTAATTATTAAATTATATAAATTTATATTATATTTATATTGTACACACAAATGTCCACACACATCATAATTCACAAAAATAGCATTATAACAAAAAGTAATACACACTATCAATATTATACATATTCATACATATAATATAAATTTATAAAAAAAAGTGATACTTACGATTCACAAACACTGACTCTTTACTCTTAGAGTTAGAAATACTTGTAATAAGGGTGTGCAAAATTTTAGTCAGGATGTGCAAAAATATTTTTAAAAATAAATTAAAGTATTAAACTAACAAATAAAAATATTATATGTATATAATTTTTTTTTTTTGGAAGTCAGGGGGGTTCATTTGAACCCCCTGAATATAAAATAGCACCGCCCCTGCATGAAGTCTCTAACAAGCGTACAACCAAATATTCATCACAGTTCCATTGCAAAGACCTTTTAATCCATCTTCCAATCAATGTGGAGGACAATTGTATTCGAATCAAGACTGCATCGACATAATTCTTGAATCAAAGATTTTTCAAGGAAATTGAATAAGAGATTTATTTTATTGCAATAGAATCTAAATACAAAGAATTGTACCTACTCATTCATAAATACAAATTTCATTTGCAAAACTATTTCAATTATTTGATTCTTGAAAATTTGTGTTTACTACAACATTGGTATGAAACATTAAGTGTCCATTTGAGACAACTTATTTAGTTTTTTACTAAAAACTTTTTTGTTGAAAGTGTGTTAAAATATATTTGTATTTCGAAAAAATTTGAAAAAATGAAAAAAAAAAAGTGAGAATTTAAAAAATTGTACATAAAAGTTAAAAGCTAAAACTAATGCCAAACAGGCTTTAAATACTTTTTCTACTCAAAGAAATAAGATCGGATTGTCTTCTTTTATCAAACGAGAAAAATATGTGAACTTTCGACCTTTTTCCCTTGATTATTATTATTTTTGAAGAGAAGATATGTTAATGGTTCACTACAAAAAACGAGTTTTCAAGCTGCGATTTTGAACGACCATTTGTTGGAAAATTGGAGTTGGAATACATCAAGTGGGCTAAGCCCAACTGAACAGAGGCAGTAAGAGGTCATCAGCTTGTCCCATAACAATCATTCCTGCATCTCTGACGTTTCTAATGCATTTAAAGCCCAATGAAAGTTCTTCAGGGTTTATAGGCAACCAATAAACATCAATACAAACTGTGTGTGAGATAGGAGTGCCAAAGTGATGAAGAAGCTCAATACTTAGGTGCTGTCAATTGCTAGACTTAGAAGAGGGAAAAATTCACCTACAATCTTCTGCCTTTTCATGCTTTCCTCCTATTACTTGCATTGTAGTCCCTCAATTAAGCAGGTTGTAGAGTAGGAGTGCAATTTTTTCTGTGGGAGTGCGTGTGATTATTGGCAGTACTGCGGCAATTAATGATGGTGTTGGCGTAAATTTTTAATTAAAAGGTAATAGAAAAAAAAAAAAAAATACTAGACCAAAAAATTGATGCCAAACAAACGTAAATAGCTTTTTAAGTTGTGCCTTCAAAAAAAAAAAAAAAAGGGTGAAAATGGGCTACCCATAAAATATACTGGTTATAAAGTAAAATTTTTCCTAAGTAGAAATCACTATTTCAATATATAATTACAAGAATGTGCCTCGGTCATGTCACCCAATGACCTCAAATAGTTAATATAATATAAAAGCCCGTCAGCAAAAGCCGGCGACAGAGAATGAGGATAACTGGAAAAACAAAACATTAAGGCAAGTTCTTCCTTGGTCCTAGATTCTGTTCTGGTTCTCAAATCTCAATCCTTCATAACGGTCCAGTTTCGCATCCCAGAACGATGAGGGGTCAAGGTCAAAGACCTTGCCTTTACGTCTTCGCATGGCGTGTTTGTCGAGAATACGGCGTCGCATGGAGCGAGGTGGAGCACTGATAGCACCGCCGTGTATGAGCGTGTCATCGGCCTGGTGGTGTGTCGAGAAGTCGAGGCCGTCGTCTGCGGCGGCGATGGTGAGCTTTTGGGGGAAGCAAGTGACGCGGGGCATGAAGAAGGTGCGTGTGCCGCAGAGGAAAGATATAAAGCAAAGGAAAGTGACCATGGTGAGGTAATAAAGGTTGGATCTTTTGGTATTGAAAGGCAACAAATAGTACAGAGGATTTGGCCAAGCCATTGAAACCAAACTCTAAAACCCCCCACAGAGAGAAAGAGAGAGGGGAAAGAGGGTGTGGCGTAATACGTACGTGTGGGTTGTGTGTATGTATGGTCCATGGAGTTTGGGTCCTTGACGGTAACTTCCGTATTTTTGGAGTTTTCAAGGCGTGGAATTTTAGGTACCGTATGGATTGCGCTGAAAGTCGTCTGTCTGCGTCTGCGTTTTTTTTTGTTTTTTGTTTTTTGTTTTTTTTTTTTTTTTCACACGTTTTGCTGAAAGGCTGGGGACAATTTTCACTGTAACAGTATTGGTCATACACTGTAATAATACTGTTTATGAGACCCACAGTCATTTTATTAAAAAAAAATATTAAAAATGGGTCGCACAGTACTATTCACACATTTAAAAATTATTTTGTTACCGTGTTTTCAATTTTTAATTTTCAGTTTCAACAACAATAAATTCAATCCAAACAGACCCTTAAGTGTTGGTTTGTTTGTCATCAATTCAATTGTTCCCGTGATAAGTTATGTAATCAAACCAAAGAAGAAAGAGAAGTTATTGTTTACCAAAAAGAAGAAGAAAGGGAAGTTAGAGCATCGGCAGTGGGGCTTGTATATGCCAAATGTTAGGAACATTTGGCATTTAAGCCCCAAAACTGCTCAACAATGGGAAGACCAAATGCTAAAAGGCCAAATTTATTTTGAGATATAGCTACAGTACCATCTCAAATGTAAGATGGTATTGTAGCTGAATTGCATAAAAAAAATATTTTTCTAATACTCTCATTTCTCTCTCCTCTCTCATTTTAACCCGGCAATTTCTCTCTCCTCTCTCATTTTTTCTCTTTCATTTCTCTCTCTTTCTTTCTGCTCTCTCTTCTTCTTGCTCTCTGATTCTTCTCAATATCTTCACTCTCTCCGACAACTCTCTAGATCGGTGTTGGGTTTCTAGATCAGTGGTGGGTCTCTAGATCGACGGTGGGTTTCTAGATAAGTGGTGGGTGGGTCTCCTCTTTTTTCCTTCTCCGGCAACTCTCTCTCTCTTTCATTTTTCCTTCTTCGCGTGGGTCAACAAAATCAACTTCCTTTAAGCTTCCCAGCAGCGAATCTGTTTCCTTCGAGCTTCGGCGGTGGTGGGTCTGGTTTTTGACCGTGGGTTACTATGTTTTTTTTTTTTTTTTTGGTGGTGTTGATGGGCGGAGAGGGTGGTGGTGGTGGTGTTGACTGTTTTTTGACCGTGGGTTGCAAGGTTTGCTTTTGACTGTTTGGTGTGTGAGATAAAAATATTTTGGGTTTTTTTGTTTCTGTTTTGGTTTGGGTGTTGGGGGAAATTCTTGATATAAACGAAAATTTGTGTGAATTAATGTGAAAGTTGATTGATTTAGATTTGAGGGAATGAACCCAATTTTTGTGAATCGTTTGTGTGTGTGCTCGGTTGATTTGGAAATGGAGTCCGATTTTTTTGAATCGGTGTGGATCGTGGGGGGTCGTGGTGGCTTATGGTGGCTCTGGGGCTGAGGATCGTGGTGGATTGGCGAGTTTGGAGTTCTGGGTTAATCTATGGGTTTGATTTTGATTTTTAATTTTGTTAATCTATGGGTTTCTGGGGTTTCAAGAAAACAACAGTTTGGGTATGTTCTTCGTGGTGGTGGTAGCAGCAGGTGGTTGCAGAGGTTATTTGGGTATTGGGTTTTTTATTTTATTTTATTTTATTTTTTTATTTGGGTTTTAGGATATATTATTTTATTGTGTAAAAATATTATTTTAATGAGTAGAATAGGAAAATAAAAGTTAGGATGTTGGGTGTATTGAAAAATGATATGGTATAAGTGATAAAGTAGCTTTTTGAGATGGTAAAATAAGATGAAATATGAGATCCGGATGTGGATGCTCTTATGATTAGAATAATAGCTCAATCATATCAATTAAAATTTATAAATAAAAGAAAGAAAACATTTTATTAGTATATAGAAATTATTTTATTGATTTCTTAGCAATATGAGTAAATTAACTATCTTACTAAATTAATTAGTTACATGATAATTATCAAAAAAAAAAAAAATAGTTACATGATAAAAGTACATTAATTGTAAGCGTAAAACATAATTATGCTAAGCTACATGGCTTTTTTTTTTGAGAATCAAGAACTTGAACTTCATTAACAAAAAACAAATCAGTCATAATCGGCACAGAGTACATGAGAAACGTGTGGAGAAACATTCTTTGTCCAAATTGAGAAACCTCTAACATGTCTAGCATGTTGAGCTAGGTTATGTGCTACCATATTGCCCATTCGACCAACATGAGAGTACCTAATATTGCTATTTGCCACCATGGATTTCATTGAGCTGAGGATATGACCAAATGAGGACAATGATGCCTCGTCAGACTTCAGAGTTTTAATAATATTTGCGGAGTCTCCCTCTAGTGTGAAAGCAGTGAAACCGAGCCCTTGTGCAAAAGAAATAGCTCTAGCAGCAGCCATTGCTTCTGTTATGTCTGGAGAAAAAGGAAGACTTGCTTGCTTTGATAGGGAAGCAAGTGCTTGTCCTTTATTGTTCCAGATAACAACTCCAAAACCTGCTTTGCCCATATCTCTAAATTGAGCTCCGTCAAAGTTAACTTTGATTTCCCCCTTCGCCGGTGGTGACCATCGAATCCAGGATTGAGAAGGACCTCTGAGTTGTGCAGCATCATTGGTATTGACTTGTTGAAAGACTGCCAATGCTTGAATCGTTGTTGGTGCCACCTATGCAAGCAGAAAATCCTTTGGATAGGTTCGAACTTGGTTTCTGCGATGCCAAAGCGTCCACATCACCGAGGCCAGCAACTCCGGATTTTTCTATTCTTTGACTGTGTAAGTGAGCACTTCCTGAATGGATGAAAATACTCCTGTCTACCTAAACGAAAATATGGGCATTGATCCCCATACCTGTGTGAGCTGTGAGCATCCCCAGAGTGCGTGGAAAATAGATTCAGTCTCGAGCTTGCAAAGTTCACATGTGTCTTCATTTAAAATATGCCTTCGTCGCAGGTTTTGTTTCACTGGTAAAGCATTGTGACTGGTCCTCCATAAGAAATTTCGGACTTTGCTTTGCACATTAAGACTCCAGATTAACTTCCACACTTCATTATCCGGCTGCACTGACACATCTTGTGGATATGTTGCTTGGTCAGATGTGAGGAACCTTGTACTCGATCTCACTGTGTAATTTCCTAATGGAGTGAAAGGTCAAACAATGATATCCTCCACTGCATTTGGACACAATGGAGTGCTTGAAATCAACTCTGCCTCCTGTGGGGTGAAAAGTCCATTCAACATGTTGGAATCCCACTTCTTTGTGACTGGGTCTATGAGTGCAAAAACTTTCATATCCTTAAAAGTAGGTACCACTTGAGATTTAATTCTTGAATGAGCTTTAGAAGGTAGCCAAGCGTCATTCCACACACTAATAGCATCACCACAACCCACTCTCCACCGTGCTCCTTTCAACAATAGATCTCGCCCTTTTAATATGCTATGCCATGCATATGACCCCGAACTTGAGTGAGAAGCTTCTAGGATAGAGCAGTGTAGAAAGAACCTCGCCTTAAAAACTCTATAAAATAGAGTTTTTTTGGTGAAGTAATCGCCATGCTTGTTTAGCTAAGAGGGTATCATTGAAATTAGCCAAAGTCTTTAAACCCCATACCCTCTTCTGACCTTGGCTTACAAAGGGTGTTCCACTTTGACTCAATGTACCTTCCTTCTATCACCTTTTTGGCCCCACCAAAACTTTCTTATGAGACTCTCAATATCTCCCCAAAGTCCCAAAGGAAGTTTGAAGCATAAGCTACATGGCTTAAAAATGACATGTAGTTCATAAAATTTACTATATTAAAACACAAAACTATGATAAATGTTCAAAATAAATTATCATAATGTTTAAATGGAGTAGTATTTAAATTTCTTGAAAATTAAGTAATTGAAATGAATTATGATAATCCTAATGTTTTGGTAATAGACTTTTATTTAAATTAAAATATCTCAAGTATGTAACCACTTGTCATATAGATAAGATAACTAATTGACACAACTACAACTTTTGCACCTCATTTGTTTCGCTGTACATTTGAAAATATTTTTAGGTGTTTGGTGTGACATGTAAAAATTTTCAAATACAACTCACTAAAATCGGTGGTTCATGCATCAGAGTAGGCAGTCTAGCAACTAGATCACCGACCACTGAATATGAGAGAGCTACTGCGTGTTTTTATAGGCAACCAATAAACATCAATACAAAATGTGTGTGAGATAGGAGTGCCAATCATTCACATTACTACCTTACCACAAAATATATATATATATATACATAATCCAGTAGGACTTACCCAATTATTACTACTAATATTATCTGTTGTCTCTACCTAACCTTTTTATTTTTTATTTTTATTTTTTTTTTGCTTCAATTATATGACGTTACCTTTTTATCCAATCTATTTACAGCAAAATTAAGATAACTTCCAAAACTCGAATAATTATTCAGTGTACCCAAATCCAACCCATATTTTTGTATATTTCCATTCCTGCGCTAGATGAAGATTACGTGGAAGCACCATTATCTGAAGATTACAATTTACATGTAATAAGCATAGGTTAAAAATTATATTTTGTTAGACTTCTCAGCAAAAAAAAGAAAAAGAAAAAAAGAAGATGGAGTTTTTGAATACAAATGAATGTCAGTCGCATACTAATCGTTGATCACCCTCCAAACGTGACAAACTATTCTTAGGATTCTCTGCCTCGTAAAAGTTTAACATACTTGTCTTTCATTCTTCAATCGATTGCAAAATTCAAACACGGTTTGGAGTTTGGACTTTGAAGCATTGAAAAAGATATGGTCAAACACAACTCATTTTATGTTGAAATACCACACGTGTTCGTTCGTTCTGCCTTCAAATAATTTAAAATGTGAACGACATGGGGAATCTACAAAATATAAAAATAAAAATGATAATTTTCCAACCATAATCACATGTATTGTAAATCTTTTATCACAATTATGAGTGACAAAGGTGCGGTTTGGATTGGACTGAAAATAACGTTTGCGTTTTGTCTGTGTTTTCCTTTTTTTTTTTTTCCTTCTTCTTCAGTCGCAGTTGTTGACTAAGTCAGCAGTGAACAGTGCATCCGTGCACTGTTTATGGATCCACAAATTTCACTTTTCAACAATTTTTTCATTAAAAATGGGTTCCACGGCACTATTCACATATTTAAAAATTATTTTGCTACAGTATTTTCAGTTTCAATTTTCAATTTTAGCAAAAATAAACTCAATTCAAACAGACCCAAAATATAAATATGATAGATTCGTAGGAAAGTAATGCTTTAATTATGGAAAAGGTTAAAGTAATGGTTTATGTATGGAGAATGTTAAACGGTATTTTTAGAAATTATTTTTAAAAATATTTTATTAAAAGAAGGATAAAACAATAAATATTATTAACAAATTTTTACATTTTTTTGAAAATAATATTAAAACTTTCATGTTATAATTTATTAATAATTATCTTAACGATATCTTTTTAATTATTAACAGATTATGCGTTGTTTTTATAAAGACACCCATTCCATGTATCCAGCCAGGCAGCCACACGCTTATCACATGGTATTCCCTACCGACCAGTTGGTAAATACTAAAATGTCCAAAAACCCTTTATGATCAATAATTTTTATATAAAAGCTGCTGCCTCTCTCGTCTCGTGTCGTGGGTTTTCCGAGTTTCAATTCTTCGTCAGATCATCATCATCGAGATTAACAGCGACAACAAATGGCGGAAAAATCAGCAACACTCTTCTCTCCCTACAAGATGGGCAACTTCAACCTCTCTCACAGGTCAGCTCACTACTATTTTCTGATTTACTTTTTTAATCTCTGGGTGTGTTTTGGAAAATAAATAAATAAATAAAATAAAATAATTTGAGATGCGGTTGCGCTTGGCAGGGTGGTACTTGCTCCAATGACCAGGTGCAGAGCTTTAAATGGGATTCCACAACCAGCGCTTGCGGAGTATTACCAGCAAAGGTCAACTCACGCCGGTTTTCTCATCACCGAAGGCACTTTGGTCTCTAACTCAGCCGCCGGGTAATTTCGTCTATTCACTTTTTTCTCTTCTTTTTTTCTTTAGTGCTATGCTATGTGTGCCCCACTAAACTTCACATCAACCGATCACTTTTGTGTTCCTCTCAGACTCATAGGCTCTAACACTACACAAGTTTGGCTTTTCTTTATTTATTTATAATAAAAGCCTTTTCAAAAGTAAATATGAAAAAACAATTTTTATAATAATTTTTATGATGATGGTTGGAGTGTGAGTGTAACATCTAATGACGCGTGTTAATTAAAGTCATGAAATGTTTTGATCATAACTTGTACGTTATGTTAATCATCAATCACATTATCAATTGTAAAAAGATTATAAATACTAATTAGTAGTATCACTTTTTTCCCTCAATTGGGAAATGATATTATGTGTAACAAAAATACATAACGTTTTTTTTTAATTAAATGAAGATGGGTTTCATACTTGTGAATTCCACCGTCCACCTCTATGTGAGAACGGAAGTTGTGTGTAGTTATTATTCAATCCTCTTTTAATTTGGGCATGATAAGTAGTTTGGATCTTTGTGGATTTAGGACAGAGTGAGAGTGGTTTTGGATTTGGATTTGGATTTGAATTTGGATGGCCATGGGCTTACAGTTACTATTTCAATGTCTGAAAGTTGAGTGAAAGGGGTTTTCCAAATGCAAGTGGTGTAAGAAGAAAATGCAGAAAGAAATCTGAACTTTAACCATTTTGCTTAATAAATTCGACAGAAATTAATGTGTCATTTTAATGAATTTTTATTGTCCACAAACCTAAACATCTTGAAATCAAGCTTATCTTCTTTGGCTATTGCAAGTTAATGTCCTCGATCAATATGTCACAACAACACTAACTATATATAGGTTCAAATATATATGATCTTTTTTGTTTATGTACAGAAGATTATTTTGAAAGTTTTAATAATGAATATTTTTTGTTGACGGAAGCAGGTTCCCACATGTTCCTGGGATATATAATGAAGAGCAGGTGGAAGCATGGAAGAAAGTGGTGGATGCAGTTCATGCCAAAGGTGCCATCATTTTCTGCCAATTGTGGCATGTCGGCCGTGCATCTCATCAAGGTGCCCATCTATCTATCTATCTGGAAATTGATGTTATATGATAATTGATCCAATTCTCATTAATCTCAAATGATGCTTCTCTCATAACTTACTTTGGATTCAAGATTCATTGCTTTCTTCCTAAAGACAAGATGATTGATGTTATTATTATTATTATTAGTAGACTGGTAATTTCGTTGTTGTTGTTGAAGCGAGCTGACCATTTTAGCTGGTGTCTTTGACCAATTGATTAGTTTATCAACCTGGTGGGGCGCCTCCAATTTCATCGACGAGCAAGCCCATATCAAATAGATGGAGAGTTCTCTTGCCAGACGGGTCCTATGGCATATACCCGAAGCCTAGAGCCCTGGAAACTTATGAAATATTGGATGTTGTGGAGCATTATCGCAGGGCAGCATCGAATGCCATTCGAGCAGGTTTGTTAATTTAACTTATGTCTTTATCAGTTTGTGACTATGTCATGCGGTTGCTTTAGTTCTAAGCTTCTGATGACTTTAGCTTAATTACTTTACCTGCTTAATTCTTTTTAATTGGGGTGAAGCCCGTTTTAAGTTTTAACTAAAAGGGTATTGAATACCACCATCATAACTTTGTATGACTCTGCTTTGTACTTTGTAGTAACATGGGGCACGTTAAGTGACTATGAGTGTGTCTCCTTCTAGTGGCTATTGAATAGATTACAAGTGAAATCATGATGCCAAATGTCAATGTCATACCCGTGCATATAGTTTTGGACTTGATACCTATTCGTGGTCCCCCAATTCTTTAGTTGCTCACAGGTGCATCAAAATATTAAAGATAAGAAGAGCTTAGGATTTCAGAAATTTTATAAATAGCAAATGGTTATTATTATTTTGAAAATTTAAGCATCACTTAGTAAGCATTTTATTTTCTTTAACCGGTTTGCAATGAGAATTCAAATTGTTTGTAAAAATTAATTATAATACAGGACATATAATTGCCTCAAGGTTATCTTTTCACACTGCACCTTTGATTGAAGTTTGATGCAATGGATTTGTTTGTCTTCCGTGGTGCATCGTACTGACAAACAAGCAGTTGTTATTATGTTCAAGTATCATCATATATAATCTTCATGTAATGCAATTTATCAAAAAAATATAAAAATAATCTTCATGTAATGCAGGTTTTGACGGAATTGAGATTCATGGGGCACATGGCTACCTCATCGACCAATTTTTGAAGGATGGGATCAATGATCGAACAGACGAGTATGGTGGCTCAATTGACAATCGATGCAAATTCTTATTGCAGGTGGTTAAAGCAGTAGTGGCAGCCATTGGTGCAGAACGAGTTGGAGTGAGAATTTCTCCAGCAATTGATCACCTTGATGCCACAGACTCAGACCCACTTGGCCTAGGCTTGGCAGTGATTGATAGACTTAACAAACTCCAAGTAGAACTTGGCTCAAAACTCACTTATCTTCATGTGACTCAGCCTCGATACACAGCTTATGGGCAGACAGAATCTGGAAGACCTGGCACTGAAGAGGAGGAAACTCACCTAATTAGGGCCTTCAGAAAAGCTTATCAGGGAACCTTTATCTGTAGTGGTGGCTTCACTCGAGAGCTAGGCATGCAAGCTTTGGCTCAAGATGAGGCTGATTTGATATCTTATGGTCGCCTTTTTATCTCAAACCCGGACTTGGTCATGAGGTTTAAGATCAATGCACCCCTAAATAAGTACATTAGAAAAACTTTCTATACACAGGATCCTGTTGTTGGGTACGTAGACTACCCTTTTCTGACTAAGGGAGGAAAGGAGGGATTGTCCCGTCTCTGAACTGAATAATTGCTTGTATGTTACTCTAATAATTGCCTATGTATGCTCTTTGCATGTCTTGTTCTGGGCTCAAACTTGATATACTTTCGTTGTGGAGACTGGAGACTTAAGAGTGATAATAGTTAACGGAAGTAATTTTAAATATGCATTGTACACTACAAATTTCTGAAACAAATCTTCATTAGTTAGTGATATGGCATGGAGCTTTTATGCACTGTAAGTCTGTAACGTACTGGAGATTTAAATCATTTCATATTGCTGGCTAAAATGGGTTGCTATTGGCTGATATGCCCCGATTTTTTAGCGGTTAGTACAAATCCCTATGATATGTTATGGGGTTGTCAATTCTGTTCTAGAAATTATTTCAGTCTGTCCATTAGCACAAGATCAAATTTGAGGGGGCCCAAACATAACCAAAAAAGAATTCATGAAAATAATAAAATAATGCTAAAGCATGGTAAACAAAAAGCAACATTTTTCCTTGGTGAATATTCAAACCACGTGAAGGCATGAAGCAAAAAAAAAAAAACGCAAACCACGAATATTGAAAAGCTAGCTACTTGTAGCTTGTTTGAATAGTTTTATATAGACCAAGCTTAATGTAGGCTAGTTGATTTTTATCAAGTTAATTAATATCATAATCCCATATTTCTTACACAATTCGGGATCACACTGCAAATGAACTATTATCAATATCATCTATACGTGATGATTTTTCAAAATTTTATTTGAGGATGTTTATAAATTGCTACATCAACACTAGAAATTAACATTAGCTTGACTAACATCATAATCCCATATATAACAATTAATGTTTTTAACTTTTCATTCCATTATTTATTTAATTCTAAAATTTGATTCTCTACTAATTTAGAGTTTATACAGAGGTTAAAATAAAATAATAAACATTACATCAGGACCTACCATAATTGAAAACAAGAGTATTATGAAAATATTATGTCATTTTGTGATATCCCAATACTTTCTCATAAAATAATTTTACTTATAAGATTAAGTCATATTGTTGAGTTTTAGAGCATTTTTATACTATTAATTCTAACCGTACTCCCTCCTATCAAATTAAAAATGGGTCTCACTAAGTAAATTTGTGGTGAAACTCATGATTAGTGTGAGTGGCAAGAGTATCACGTTGCTATATTCTAGGAGTATTGAATATTTTGAATATAAAATGTATTATGTTTTAATGTTTTAATGAGTTAAGGTTTTAACATAACAAAGTCCATTCAAAGAAAATATTCTTGTTCCTTTATTCCTCATAAAAAATAGGTAAAGTTCACAAGATTTGGCCGCATAAAAAAAAGGTAAAATACTATTTTGGAATCTAAACTTTATCAAAAATTTGTTTTTTGTCCTTAAACTTTAAAAAGTTATGTTTTCATCTTTAAACTTTGTAATTAATTTTTTTAGTAGTTTAGAGACAAAAATAGAGATAACAAAAGAACCTTTTTTCAATAATTTAGGAATGAAAAAAAACTTTTGGTTTAAGGACATAAAGTAAAATATTTTAAATAGTTTTGGAACAAAAAAAGAAATTTTCAATAGCTTAGGGACAAAGGAACCTATTAAAACTTAGGGATGAAAAATAAACTTTTGGTAAAGTTTAAAGACCAAAAATAGTAGTTACCCTAATAAAATTAATATTCACTCTCTATTTTATTTCAAGATGCACTAGGATTCTTAAAAGATAGGGTTAAAATATTATTTTGGTTTCTAAATTTTATCAAAAGTTTTTTTTTTTTTTCCATCTATGAACTTAAAAAAATTTGTTTTTGGTTCCTTAAATTATTGAAAAGTTCATTTTTCATTCTTAAATTATTGAAATTTTTTACTTTTTTTCCTTAAAACTTTAAGAAAGATTTTTCTTTCATTTAGAATTATTAAAAAAAATTATTTTTTATCCCTTATTTTTGTCTATAAACTATAAAAATAACTCTTAATAAAGTTTAGAAACGAAAAATAAGCTTTTAATAAAGTTTAGAAACTTATATAATATTTTACCTTATAAAATATGAAGTATTACTTTCTATAAAATTTTAATTCTTTTTATCATGTGCGAAACACATAGCTAATAAAATTATTATTATTATATTAAAATTGGGGTGGGGGTGTTGGGGGGGGGGGGGTGTGATTACATGCTATTTTGTAAGATTTATATTTTACACAATTTATTTGGAAACTTGAGGAGTAAATACAGGATAAACAGGCGTTTTGTCAGGAAAGAAAAGCCCAAAGTTCTGCTCTACGCCGACTGGCTTTTGATTCACAATGAACATGGCAAAAATGAAGCCTTCTATGTTAATGTTTGGTCTTTTTGGAGTCCCATTCTTGACAAGAATATGCTGTATGAAGTTCTTATTATATGTTGCTGCAAGTGATGGAGTTGTCAACTCACCATTCCCAGCTGAAGGCCATCCACTCTCAGACACTGCCACATTCACATCAGCTACACCAGCTCTCTCCATTGCTGAATAAAAAGCATCAACAATGGCATCAAAAAGGTTGGAATAGCCTAAGGCCCCATCCTGAACCACAATTCCGGTTGCTGTAAACTGTGCATAATCCAAGTGAACGCGCGCTTGCTGTGTCGGATGAATAGGTAAAGTAAGGATACACATCGATCATAAGTGGGGTTTTCTGAACTGATAAAAATTTGAGAATGTCAACCATAACAGTGCGTGCCTCAGCTGTGAATGCACCTGCTGAAGGAGGATAAGAGGTTCCCAACACACTTGCTGGCACAACTGTGGTCACCTTGACATTAGCTAGATTCCTAGCAATGAGTATGTTTTGGAGAAATTGCATTACGGGCAAAACGTAATTGCCAAGGGATCCAGGAATAACCTCATTGCCAACAGAAATATACCCAAAAACAACATCATTAAGGTAAGGTTGCACATTGATTGCAAACCATGATTCTACGGCTGCTTGGCTAGCTGCCAAGCCAGGTAAATCTTCATTTCGTATGCCCAATGTTACAACAATTTGGCTCCCTCTTAGTGCTTCAAGTGCTGCGGGATTGGGATCAAATAGTCTCAATTTGCTAATACCATATTGTTTGTAGAGTTGAATTACTTCAGTAGGAGGAGGTAGGTTATCTCCTATCATTCCATAGCAAACACCAATATCTAGGGGGGTTTGTGCGTGAACAACTTGGTTTTGACTCCGAGTGGCTGCAATGACACACAGAATTAATGCAATCCAGAAGATCGAAATTGTTCTTATTTTCATCACGGAATGCTTGTCCTGTCATAATGAGAATCAATAATCAAATAGAGGAATAAATAAAAAATATTAATTTTCAAAGGATTGCTTAGTGTTATTACATAATTATATACATATCAGAAATTGTTCATGTTAATATACTTTCATTTCCATATGACCTATTAACAATTACATACAATATCAGTTAAGAAAAACGTAGAAGATGCAACAATAAAGCTGGAGAGATTAGAAGACCTTTGATTCAAAGTCCTACCTTCGATCGTCTTATATATATCATTTTCAAATCTACCAAACCTCGGAATATATTATATATATTAGATCGAGGGTTGTATGTTCGTAGCTCCTTTAGCATGTAGCATGGATGTCATATATATAGTGATTCAAACTTAAGGCAATGTATTAATTATCTGCACGTCGTTATCCACGCACTGACGCACACATTAATTTTTGTTAGCACACCACGCATACATTAGTTTGATTGCTTTGTTAAGCCATTTGCTTAATTTTAATTACTCAGAAATTCATTCATATCTTTACTTGATGGAAGTTTTTCGCATGCAAATTAAAGATCCTTTAATACAATACAATTTATTACCATTTTTTGGATTCCACTTTATATTCAACTATCACATATTTTATCAGTTGAGCTAACTGGAACCCACTTGTAATATATTTGTTTAACTTTCCTTATACTATAGGCAAAGTTTAAAATGAAAAAAAAAAAAAAAAAAAAAAAAAAAAACACATAACAAGTTGTAATTGGTGAAACACAAAATGTGATACAAAGGATTTATATTCTTTTTAATGGACAATTGTGCTTGGACATGCGTAATTTGTAAGTCTAGTATTTACCAAAATAATTTCTTCATCATATTAGGTATGTAGCATTCTTAATTAAGAAGAGACTTAAATTAATTGGCTTTTTTTTTTTTTTTTTTTTTACCTGTTATTTACCGATCCCTGTATGGCACAACCACGAGAATGGGAAAACAAATATCCATAGTTCTGTTGGCAAACCTCTGGAAGTAAACTTCATATGTGGCTAATGTTTTTTGCATACCGACGAATACTGCATTTTGTGCATGCAAAAAGGAAAATTATAGAAATATGAAGTACAACCAATATCCTTTATGAAATTTGATATTTAATTTTAAAATTTAAATGGATGCTAGTTTTTAGTACCTTCTTTGTTGCCTTAACCATTTTTTTTTAATATAAAAAAAAGAGTTTCAACTTACGATGTCCGTTTCTAATAATTACTCTTTTATCATTAGCTCAAGACACAAATTAGTTTTTTGATGTAGGTGGGACTCAAACCCCAAATATCTTATTGTAAGAGACTTTGCCAGTTGAGCGCTATTTATTGGAACTTGCAAATTATGGTCAATGACCCAATTGGTCTGATGGCACCTCTCTAAGTACTAAGTATATATCTAGGGATTGAGATTTGAGGGGGCACCATGAAAAGAAAAAAAAAAAGGGAAAACCACAAGAAAAATGGTGAACCTACTCTAAGTTAGGGGCAATCCATGAACCAAAATGACAAATAAATGACCATACGAGAGAAGATGAGACTAGCTCTAAGCTAAAGCAACTGTGATGAGGAAAATGTGACAATAAATTAGGGACAAGTTGATTGGAGAGAATACAAGAAGAGAGAAATGAGATAAGTGAGGTGTGTATGCTCAAACAAGAAGGTGTGTATGCTCAAACAAGAGCGATGATCAAGTTGACAAGAGATGATCAAATTTAAGTTCCTATTTGGGCTAATCAATGAATATGGTAGGTGATTCATGTAAAACTAGTTCAAAGATAATACACATTGATGTGCGAACTCATCTAGATCTTCTATGATCTCTTGCTTTTTCCTCCCTTCCTCAAATCCTCAAATTTTCTTCAAGTTTCTTTTTGTATTCAAATCATGTCCTGCTCTACTATCTCTAAGCTCTTGTCGAACTTGAAACTTCTTTGGACTAGAGTTTCTTCTATCTTGTTGTGCTCATAATTATTCATTTGTCTCAAAACTCTTGTTTGTGTTTGAAACTTCATTGATCTAGAGTCTTTTTCAACCATCTTTGATCTTTATATAGAGGTGTTAGGAATTCTAAAACATTGATGGTCATCCAAAGGCATAAGGTGCATAATAAAAATGATAAAATGAAGTGAATGAATGTTTTATTTGAATACATATGTGCCTCCATAAGAAGAAAGAACAAAATGAACCCATGGCCTAATCAACTCTTCCTTGTTAAATTAAGATTAAAGCATGCTAGTGGATTATTTAAATTACTTGAATATGCTAGAATGTTCTTGATATGCTTGAATGTTGTTCATATCATTCTTTACTTGTTCTTGGTTGTTCATCATATGTTCATGCATGATACTAGTTTTGATCTTAAATCCATATCCAAAATATGAAAAACATATTAATTTCATAATTTTTCCAAATACTTGAAAATAAGGTTTATTACATGCACACACATTAAATTCAAGCAAATCAATGAACATGCAATTGATTAATAATATTGGATGATGTAACATAAATGTTGGTCACCATAATCTAGAAGACTAATTTCACTGGGCAAGGTGGGTGCCTAACACATTCCATCTTATAATATAGCCTTTGAGTTTAGATCAAGGATTAGTAGATTAATGTTTATTCATGTAATTTTCAATCTCTAGATTGTAACTTGGAAACAAAGGCATGTACTCTATCTTAGATTATATCTAAGATCAAAGCCATGTAATTTCGTATTATGAATGTACATTCATTCTCAAATCAATAAAACGATGAATTTTTTAATTACGGTTTTCTTATTTATTCCAATAATTAAATATATGACGACTCTATTGTAAAACCCTTAATCTAAAGGGAAAAATATAATTAGTTCAACCCCCATTTTAAGAGGCAATAACATGACTTCACCCATTTACATGAGTTTAGCTCAAACTAATCAATTACAAAATGGGCCGAGAGCACGGTCTCTCACAGTAGCAACTCCACTGGAGATATTGAGGGCTATAGGCTTCAATTAGGTTATGGTGGCCAACCATGTCATTGTTTGTTCATTGCTTTTTTGTATATAATATGTCTAATATGTTGTTATATTGCATGTCATGCATCATTTATTGTTTAGTTACTGTTATTAGTTAGCACGTGTAATTGTTAGTTATAGAACCTGTACAACACGTGTTAAAGTTAGTTAGTTAGTTTGTTTGATAGTTTTGTTCTTCTCTGTACATATATATACAAACTTTGTATCTTGATTTGTAATTAATGGGAATTAGTTTTTCATCACAAGTTTCTGATATGATATTAGAGCAAGCTTTCTAGAATTCTCTCTAAGTTTCTAGACATTTTCCCAAATTCCAATCTAGGGTTTGGTTTTCTCTTCGAATTTTCTCTCAAATTTTCTTTTCCTTTCAACTTGTCAAAGCTTTTTCTTATCATCAATGGCTTCCGTTGCTTCTTCATCTGTTCCCATAATAGACAGTGCTCCTCCATCTGCTCAAGATTCTCCAATGGATGATCCCCTGTTTTTGCACCATGGAGAGAGTCCAAGTACTGTGCTTATGACTCAACCTTTGACAGGGAGTGAGAATTACTCAGTTTGGGCATGAGTAGTGAGGAAAGCTTTGCTCACCAAAAACAAGCTAGGTTTCATAAATGGCACACTTACTTTGTCATCTCCATTGGTGTCCACGCCTTCAGCTGTTCAAGCTTGGATCAAGTGTGATAATATGGTGGGAACTTGGTTGACAAACTCAGTTTCTCCTAAGCTTCAAGCTAGTATCATCTATGAAGACATTGCCTTGGCAATTTAGAATGATTTGAGAGATTGTCTTGATCAAAAGAATGTTCCTAAGATTTACAACCTTCAAAAGGAAATTACAGAAGTCCATCAAGGTGAGACTTCCATTATTGATTTCTTCACTCAATTGAAGGTTCTTTGGGATCAATTGCAAAACAATAGTCCTTTTCCATCTTGTACTTGTGGCAAATGCACATGTAATGTGAATAAGAGACTTAAAGATTTGCAATCTAGAGAATTTGTTATGAAGTTTTTGATGGGGATAAATGACTCTTTTTCACAAGTAAGGACACAAATCTTGCTTATGGACCCTTTTTCCTCTCTCAATAAATGTATTCCTTGATGATTCAAGAAGAAGCACAAAGGTCTACTACTTATTGTTCTAATCCAAGGGTTGAATCAGCTACCTTGGTTGCCAAATCACAGAATGTCAATGTCAATTCTGGGTCAATTATGTTGGAAACAATAGGAATAAAGGAAAAGATAAGCCAATTTGCACCCACTATGGTAAGTTTGGTCACACCATTGATAAGTGCTATAAGTTACATGGATTCCACCTTGGTTACAAGTTCAAGGGCAAAATTCCAATGGCATATCAAGCAACTCTCTCACAGCCCTAGGATCTATCTTTTTTGACTTCTTTAGGACTTGTGACACCTGTTTTCACTCCAGAGCAATATCAACAACTTCTTGCTCTCATTGGCACTCCTAGTTCTCCATTAGATCCATCTATTCAAGGGAAAGACACACTCACTAATGCCATGGCTAATGTGGTATCATCTAATGCTCCTACTATGGCAGGTATGGATTTCAGACACTCAATTTTTTCTGCACAAGTAGTTAATAGAAGGGCATATGATTCCAATACTTGGGTCATTGACATTGGTGCCACTGACCATATAGTGTGTTCTGTCCACCTTTTGACCATTGTTACTGTTATTACTCAATCCATGGTTCAACTACCTAATAGAGAAACAACTTCAGTAACACACATTGGGATTGTTATTTTATCATCTTCTTTTACTCTTCATAATGTCCTATGTGTGCCTTCCTTTACTTTCAATCTTTTCTCAGTCAGTTCCTTTACTAAATTTCAACCAAATTGTCTTGTACTTTTGTCTACTTTTTGCTTCATATAGGACCTTACCTCTTGGAGAACGATTGGAGTGGGACATGCAATTGATGGACTGTACTTGCTATAGTGTGGCATTTCTCATCAACCTTCTTATACTGCACTTTCAGACTTACTTGTCCACCACAAATTGGGTGATGTTTTCCATTCTTTCACTATTGCCATGTCTTCAGGCTCCCTTTCTTCTCTCTGGCATGCAAGACTTGGACATCCATTAGATGTTAAACTTCAAGCTTTAGGTCAAGTTTTTCCTTTTTTGAAAAAATCTTGTAATGATCTTTGTAAGGTCTGTCCTCTAGCAAAACAAAAACGTTTGCCTTTTCCTTTCAATAATAAACTAAGTTCCTATGCTTTTGATTTGATTCACTTAGATGTTTGTGGCCCTTATGGTATTCCTACTTTGGATGGTTTTCAGTACTTTTTAACTGTGGTTGATGATGCAACCCGAGCAACTTGGGTGTAATTGATGAAATCCAAATCTGAAGTTAGACCTCTCATCTCTTCTTTTTATTCTATGATTCTTACACAATTTGGCTGCAAAATTAAATCTGTTAGAATTGATAATGCTACGGAATTTAACATGCCAGATTTCTATAGTTCTAATGGCATTGTGCATCAACATAGTTGTGTTTATACTCCACAACAAAATTCTGTTGTGGAGAGAAAACATCAACATTTGTTGTCCATAGCTAGAGCTCTCCATTTTTAGCCTAATATTCCTATTCAGTTTTAGGGTGATTGCATTCTAACAGCTGCCTATTTGATTAACAGATTACCATCATCATTACTGAATAATAAAACACCTTATGAGCTTCTTTTTAAACAACCTCATTCTTATGATCATTTGAGAGTATTTGGTTGTGAATGTTATGCATCTACTATTGCTCACACTAAGACTAAGTTTTCTCCCAGAGCAAGGAGATGTGTTTTTCTTGATTACCCTTTTAATGTGAAGGGTTATAAGGTGTTTGATCTCCATTCTCATTCTGTCTTCATCTCCAGGGATGTTGTATTTCATGAGTTTGTGTTTCCTTATAAATCTTATTCTTCTTTTTTGCCTTCTCAGTCCATTCCTATACCCTGTTCTCCTTCTGTTTCTTCTGATTCTTTTGATCCTATTCTTCCTTCATCCACTTTACCTGTTGTTCCTCTTTCATCTGATCATGTTAGTGATTCTATTCTTCAAGTTCACACTAATCTTGATGATGAATTCTTACAAGATGTTCTTGTTGAACCACCTGAGCCTTTGGTTGATCCTATCCCCCTTAGAAGATCTGCTAGGATTCATAAACAACCTTTCTACCTCCAAGCCTATCACTATAATCAGGTATCCTCATTTCCCACTGCTGATGTTCTCCAGACAGGTACTTCCCATCCTTTATCTTCTCATCTTTCTTATCACTCTCTTTCTCCTTCTTATAAGCATTTTTGTTGTTCCATATTTTCTATTGTTGAGCCCTTATACAATTATCAAGCTGTTTTTTATCCTAAATGGAAAAAGGCCATGGCTGCTGAAATAGCAGCTCTATAGGCCAATCACACTTGGACTTTGACACCTTTGCCTACCAATAAGAAGCTCATTGGTTGTAAATGGGTTTATAAAATCAAGTACAAGTTTGATGGTTCCATTGAAAGGTACAAGGCTAGGTTAGTTGCCAAAAGTTTCACACAGAAGGAAGGGGTTGATTATAATGAAAATTTCTCACCTGTTGCCAAAATGGTTTCTGTTAAATGCCTTTTGGCTGTAGCTGCTATGAAGGGTTGGTATCTTGGGCAACTTGATGTCAATAATGCTTTTCTACATGGGGATTTGTCTGAGGAGGTTTATGTGTCTCTTCGACCAGGGTTTCAGAGCCAGGGGGAGATGGCTTGTAAGTTGAATAAGTCTCTTTATGGGCTTAAGCAAGCTTCTAGGCAATGGTTTGCCAAATTTTCTACCACCTTGGTTCAGTTAGGCTTTAAGCAGTCCAAAGCTGACTATTCCCTCTTTACTAGACAAAAGTGTCATTGTTTCATGGTTTTATTGATCTATGTGGATGATGTTTTGATAGCATGTAATGACAAAAGGGAGGTGGATCAGTTCAAGGTATTGTTGGATCAGAAGTTTAAATTGAAGGATTTAGGTGATTTGAGGTATTTCCTTGGTTTGGAGATTGCAAGGTCAAATAAGGGTATATCACTTTGTCAAAGGAAGTACACCTTAGAAGTGTTGAATGATGCTAGTTTTTTAGGGTGTAAACCAGCTAATACACCAATGGAGCAAAATGTGAAGTAAGTATGAAGGGGAAGAACTCAAAGATCCAAATGCTTACAGAAGGCTTATTGGAAGGCTATTGTACTTGACCATAACTAGGCTAGACATCACTTATGCTGTCCATAGGTTGAGTCAATACATGGCCAAGCCAAGGAAGCCACATTTGGATGCAGTTCATAGAGTTCTATAGTATTTGAAGAATGAACTAGGGAAGGGTATCTTGTTTTTAGCTAGGACAGAGTTGCATGTAAAGGGTTTCATAGATTCTGATTGGGCTACTTGTCCTGACACTAGAAGGTCTGTCATAGGTTATAGCATTTTCATTGGGGATTCCTTGGTCTCATGGAAATCAAAGAAACAATATACAGTGTCTAGGTCCTCGGCAAAAGCAGATTATAGAGCAATGGCAGTGGCTACCTGTGAGGTAGTGTGGATACTGTATTTCCTTAAAGATGTTGGTGTTGAACAAAAAAGGGAAGCCTTGATGTTTTGTGATAGTGAGGCAGCCTTGCACATTGGATCAAATCTAGTCTTTCATGAAAGGACCAAGCATATTGAAATAGATTGTCATGTAGTTAGAGACAAAGTGTTAGAGAAGGTCATTAAATTGAATCATGTTAGAACTCATTGTTAGCTTGCGGATTGGTTGACTAAAGCATTGAATTTTAATATGTTTTCAAGTCTTATTTGCAAAATGGGAATGATTGATATACATTCAACAGTTACCTTGGAGGGGAAGTATCAGAATAAAGATAATGAGCTCAAGCAAGGGCAGATTGGCTTGACAGAATAAGATAGATGTAGCAAGGGTAACTGTAGAATAGAGATGAAGCTAAACGACAGTGATTGTAGCTTAAAGCACCAAAACAACCGGTAGTTAGTGTTAGTTATTGTTATTAGTTAGCACATGTAAATGTTAGTTATAGAACCTGTACAACACGTGTTAAAGTTAGTTTGTTTCTTTGATAGTTTTCTTCTTCTCTGTACATATATATACAAACTCTGTATCTTGATTTCTAATCAATGAGAATTAGTTTTTCATCACAAGCCTAATCTTAATGGTTTTATTATTCTCCACACGTGCATTAATGATTCCAACATGTGTTAAATGTGATTAACATGCTTTGAATTATAACTAACTAACTAAATTCCTAACTAACTAAATGTAATATTACAAAAATTATTATCTATATACCTATAGGGGTTCCTAACATTTCCCTCCCTTTAAAAACACCTTGTCAATATGGTGTTCTTGTGGTTGACATCTTCATCAAATGAGATCTTCCAATGAACTAATACCTTAGTGACATTTTGATCACCATATTCATGCACTTATCTTCGACAAGTGGTCCCATGTACATGGAGGTTCCTTCTTCATTGATCTTCAAACTTCACTCAAATTCTTAAGTCTCTCATTGGTTCTTTGGACCTTGGAATGTTCTTGGAAATCAAGACCTCATTTGATTCTATAACCGTTAGAATTGTTGACGCTTACATCTTCGATTTTTAGATCATTGACACTTGGATTGCCGATTCTTGAATCGTGGACTCTTGAGTGGGAGCCTTCATTGTTGTATCAAGAATTGGTTCTTGGTCCTCCAGCATAAAATTTGTGGGCTCTTGCATTTTAGATTCTTGGGTGGTAGTCTTCATTGATGCATCAAGGATTGATGCTTGAAAGTGATCTTGTAGGGTGTATATGAAATGCATCCAATTTGTACATAAACCCGATGCCTCCGTATCTTGGAACCATTCTCACGCTTCTTCTTCCGTGTAATAAGAGGTAATGGAAACCATGCGATGTGGTGGTGTGTTGTCTAAAACAAAGAATTCATAGAGCTTGACAAGCCACCAAAAAGGATCTCGACCTTTGAAATAAAACTCCACAAAAGCTTGATGAGTTGGAATCATATAAGCAGATTATTTATCATAGTTTCTTGACTTCTTCAACTCTCACTCTGTTCCTGTATCATGTTGATTAAGAACACTGGTGAAAATTTCTCAATTTGACCACATCCATTCCTATGTCATCCAAGTATGTGATTATTTTATCAGGTGGTGGGTGAGGGTGTTTTAATGTTATAGGTGGGGGGTAAGAAAATTTAAATAAGGAAAAAGTTAAGGATTTGGTCATCTCAAGATTGACGACTTTGATACCACTAGTTAGGAACCTAGAGGTTTCTAATCGGGATAGATATGAATTATAGAAAAATGTATGAGAATTGTAAATAAATTGATGTAATTTGAGATAGTCACCCTTAGGTTCCTAAGCACACTAGAATGTGGTTTCAAAACAAAATTATTAACGTTTTCCAAAGAATCATAAGACGAGGCTGTCTTGAGTCAAAAATTATGTGTTAGGCTACTGGATATATGCTAATTGATAATTAGATGCATTAGTTTACTTGTACATTGTTAGTTAGTTAGGCTTGGCTTAGTTGGGTAGTACTATTATCTTAACTGTCAAGTCCAGCTGCAATTCTGTTAGAATAGTATAGCTAAGTATAAAGGCTGATTTGATTGTAATCTGATGGTATGAGAATAATGATACAATTGATTAGTTTCTCATTGAGATTCTGATTAGGAGGTTGATTCTCTTGAAAGAATCATTGGAGGCCTAGTTCCCTCTAAGAACTACAATAACTGTGAGATTGTGAGTTGAAGTACAAGAAGGTTTTATCATTTTGGTATCAGAGCAAGGTGGAGCCATGGTTCAGGAGACTCGTTATTCCCTTTTGAGTGACTTTGTTTCTTTGGTTCAACAGAGGTTGGATGATCATGTGACAGCCATGGAAATGATCTCTAGACGATTGGAGCAATTGGATTCTAGTATGAAGGCAATGCAAGTTGCAATGGAAGGAAGGTTACCAACCCAGCAGCAACCTGAGCAACAACAAGAAGAACATCTTCCTCCAGTAGCAGAGATGGTGCGACCGCCAATACATCCACACGGCATAATCAAAGACCTGAGGTATGTGCATTGGTCTCTAGACCTATTAAGCTTGAATTCCCAAGGTTTAGTGGGGGGGATCCTTTAGCTTGGATTTTTAGAGCTATGCAGTTCTTTAGCTATTATAATATTCCTGAAGAAGAGAGAATCTTGAACGCTTCTTACCATTTAGATGATGAGGCTCTAATTTGGTTCCAAGATTGTGAAAGAACTTTAGATTTTTGGGAAACTTTTGTTAGAGCTATTCAAACTAGATTTGGTCTTTCCCCATATGATGATTCTATGGAAGCCTTAACAAAATTGAAGCAAAGCACCACTGTTGCAGCTTACAAAAGCCAATTTGAGATGTTGAGCAATAGGATAAGAAATTTTCCGGAATCCCATAAGTTGAGTTGTTTCACGAGTGGTCTTAAGGATGAAGTGAGATTAGCTGTGAAGATGCAGAATCCAAGATCTCTAAATGCAGCTTTTGGGTTGGCCAAGATTCAAGAAGAATATTTGCAGTCTTGTAGGGAGACTTATAAACCTGTCTATGAGTTTAACAAGAACAATTGGCAATCATCATCATCAGCTGTGGTTAAAATTGATAACAAGGGTGATATTAGATCAAGGATGCCTATAAAAAAGGTGTCTTTAGCTCAGATGGAGGAGAGAAGAAAGAATGGGGCTTTGTTACTATTATGATACTAAATGGCATCGAGGACACCAATGCAAAGAATTAAAGTTGTTTCTCATGGAAGGCATGGATGTTATTGGTGAAGAAGAAGTGCTAGCAGTGGAGGAACAACCAGATTTTGAGCCTAAGCAATCTGAGATTACACTGTATGCTTTGCTGGGTAGTCCCTTTCCAGGAACTATAAGGGTTTTGAGGCAGATTAGGGGACATTGGGTTGTTATTCTCCTTGATACAGGAAGCTCCCATAATTTTCTGGATTTTACCTTAGTACAAACACTGAGTTTACCCTTAGATACCACAAGAATTCTTGAAGTTAGAGTAGCAAATGGTGCCCTAATCAAAACCAAAGGAGAGTGTAGAGATGTATCAATAAGCATACAAGGAAATGATTTTGGGTTGAATTTACATGTGCTGACTTTGTGGGGGGGGGGGGGGTGTGATGTGGTGATGGGTACTCAATGGCTTAGTACTCTTGGTCTCATCAAATGGGATTTCAAGATCATGGAGATGTCTTTCTTCCATCAAGACAAGCAAGTTACATTACATGGTGTAAAGCCAACAGGGTCCCTTATGCAAGATGGAGAGAAATTCTTCAAGAAACCAGCTAGAAAGGGTCTTTTATTGCAGATTATGCAGCAAACTGGTGCAGATCAGATGCAACAACTTGTACCAGAGGTGCAGACTTTGTTAGATGAGTTTGCTACAGTTTTTGAAGATCCAAAGGGATTGCCTCCTTCTAGAGGTCATGAACATCAAATTATGCTTAAGCCAGGTACTCAGCCCATTTGTCAAAGACCTTACAAGTATCCCTATTACCAAAAATCTGAAATTGAAGCTATTGTTAGAGATTTTCTTAAGTCAGGTTCAATTAGATGTAGCCAAAGTCCATTTGCATCTCCTGTTTTGTTAGTAAGAAAGGCTGATGGGAGTTAGAGGATGTGTGTGGATTATAAGGCTCTTAATAAGGATACTGTGAAGGATAAATTTCCCATTCCAATTGTTGATGAGTTATTGGATGAGTTGAGTGGAGCTTGGGTGTTTTCAAAATTGGACCTTAGGTCTGGTTATCATCAAATTTGAATGAAGGAAGAAGATATTGAAAAAACAGCTTTTAGAACTCATGAGGGCCATTATGAGTTCCTAGTCATGCCATTTGCCTTAACGAATGCCCCTTCCACTTTTCAATCCCTAATGAATGAAGTGTTTAGACCATTTCTTAAGAAGTTTGTGTTGGTTTTCTTTGATGACATTCTTGTGTACAACAACAATTTGCATGATCATGTGGCACATTTGAAACAAGTTTTACAGATCTTATTTGATAATAAATTGTTTGCCAAAAGAAGCAAATGTGCTTTTGCTTGTTCTGAAGTCGAGTAGTTGGGGCATATTATTTCTGGTGAGGGAGTCAAAGCAGATCCTAAGAAGACAGTAGCTATGCTAGAATGGGCTGTTCCTAAAACAGTGAAAGCTCTAAGAGTTTTCTTGGTTGGACTGGTTATTACATAAAATTTATCAGGCATTATGGTCAAATTGCTTCTCCACTTACTGACTTACTCAAAAAGGATGCATTTGAGTGGACTGACAAGGCAACTAAAGCATTTGAGGATCTTAAACGAGTTGTCTCTCAACCTCCTGTGTTAGTACTGCCTGATTTCTCAAAACCATTTTTGATAGAATGTGATACTTCTAGTTATGGACTTGGAGTTGTACTGCTGCAAGGCAATAGACCCTTGGCTTTTCATAGTCAAGTTTTAAAAGGGAAGAGTGTTCATTTGTCCACTTATGAAAAAGAGTTGTTAGCCTTGGTCCAAGTAGTTAAAAAATGGTGGCTGTATTTGTTTGGCATGCCCTTTGTAATCAAAACAGATCATCAAAGCCTTAAACACCAATTGGAGCAGCGAATTGGCACTCCTATGCAGCAAAAATGGGTCACTAAATTGTTGGGGTACTCATTTATTATTAAATACAAGAAAGGAAGAGAAAATTTAGTGGCTGATGCTTTATCTAGGCAAGGTGACAAGGAAGAATAGGAGGGTCAGTTGGGTATCTCATTGGTTCAACAACCAGATAGTTGCTTGTTTTTCATTTCTCACTGCAACTTAGCACTTGATCAGAATGTTGGAAGCATGTTTTTAATATCTTTACCCAGCCCCACTTAGATTGAGGAGCTTAAGGCTAGTTATGCAAATGATCCAGGAGTGCAAAAGATTTTTCAGTCTATTCAAGACGGGACTGCCAGTACAAGGAAGTTTAGTGTGACAAATGGCTTATTATTGTACAAGGGATGGATTTACTTGGGTGATAGATGCAAGTTGAAGGGTAAGGTACTTGAATTGGAATTGGTCCATGATAGCCCTTTGGGTTGCCATTCCGGTTTTCTAAAAACATTACATAGAGCCAAGAAAGATTGGTTTTGGTGGGGTATAAAGAAAGACCTGAAAGACTACATTAAGTGTTGTGAGGTGTGTCAACGAATCAAACATAAGACAACTAAACCAGCTGGGTTGTTGCAGCCTTTGGCTATTCCTTATAAGCCTTGGATTGACATTAGCATGGACTTTATGGAAGGTTTGCCCAAGTCTCAGAAACAAGATGTTGTGTTGGTAGTAATGGATAGGCTAACCAGGTTTGACCATTTTATTCCTCTCTCCCATCCTTATTTTGCAACAAAAGTTGCAACTCTGTTTATGCAGCATGTGTTCAAGCTCCATGGCATGCCTATTTCTATTGTGAGTGATAGGGATCCAGTTTTTACGTCAACATTTTGGGGAGAGTTGTTCAAAAAACAAGGTGTTGAATTATCTATGTCATCATCCTATCATCCACAATCTGATAGGCAGACAGAAGTGGTTAATAGAAGTCCAGAGCAATACTTGAGGGCATTTGCAGGTGATAAGCTTAAGCTGTGGGTTGAATGGTTACTCTTGGCTTGGTTTTGGTTTAACACAAATTTCCATACATCAGCCAAAATGACTCCATTTGAAGCCTTTTATGGCTTTGAACCACCAAAATTACTGGATTATATCCCTGGCATCACTAAGGTAGCAACTGTGGATGAGTATTCGTTGAACAGACAACATGTCCTGAGCCTTCGAAGGAGTAATTTGATTGTTGCACCAGACCAAACGAAATTGCAAGCTGATAAGCACAGACAGGAGAGGTATTTTGAGGAGGGAGACTGGGTTTTCTTAAGGCTACAACCCTTCAAGCAGATATCCCTTCTACTAAAGCAAGTTCGCAAGCTAGCATCTAAGTTCTTTGGCCCTTTCAAGGTTGTTACAGAAGATTGGAACAATAGCATACAAGCTGGAGTTACCACTTGAATCTGGCATACATCCAGTCTTCCATGTGTCATGTTTGAAAGTCAAACTTGGACAACACATCACTCCAATTCCCACTCTATCACTAATGGATGATTAAGGTCACCTTTCACCTGCACCCAAAGGAATTTTGCAGCAAAGGACAGTCCAGTTGAGGATGAGGTCAATAACTGAAGTTCTAGTCCATTGGGATGGTTCATCATCAGAGGATGCTACTTGGGAGTTGTTACCTTAGCTGCAACAACAGTACCCACACACAATGTTAGGTTACTGGATATATGCTAATTGATAACTAGGTGCATTAGTTTACTCGTACATTGTTAGTTAGTCAGGCTTGGCTTAGTTGGGTAGTACTATTATCTTAACTGTCAAGTCCAGTTGTAATTCTGTTAGAATAGTATAGCTAATTATAAAGGCTGATTTGATTGTAATCTGATGGTATGAGAATAATGATAAATTGATTAGTTTCTCATTGAGATTCTGATTAGGAGGTTGATTCCTCGAAAGAATCATTGGAGGCCTAGTTCCCTGTAAGAACTACAATAACTGTGAGATTGTGAGTTGAAGTACAAGAAGGTTCTATCATCATGCAACGTCCAACTTATACGGTGGCACAAAAGAGGGTTTCATCAAGTCTTTAAATTGCGCTTAATTGACTTCTACATAATTGATAATTTCACTTGAGCGAATGTCGAGCAAATAACACTCAAAATTTCTCTTTACATCAGTGTTTTGCTTGAGTGAAATTTCCAGAATCTGAATTTCTTCAACAGATAGTTATTGGAGTTGTAATCTAATCAAATAAAACAAATTCAAATTCTTTTGACTCTAAATTTTGTGATTGAAATTAGCCAACGTTAAAACCTAACATACATAACTTCTAAAATATTGACACAGGGAATAGATTATAGATACCAGCCTGTACCCTTCTCTCTTCAAAATTGGATGTTTGCAATTTTTTTTTTTTTTTAAATAAAAAATTTATTGAAAGAAAATTTGTACATCGATAAGATAGCATATAACGGTGGAGCTAGATGATGAACTAGGGATAGAAATTGTGCATGCAATGATAAAGATGATAATATTTTTTCAATAATTGCAATGTCATCTTCTTTTCCTGCTGCTAGCCTAGAGATGTATGTATACTGTTATGGTCCATCAGTCACTAATCACAACCTTATCTTCACTACAAATGTGAGAATACGAAAACTTTTAGGGCCCGTTTGGATTAGCCTGTTTTCATCACTCAAACTGAGTTTTTATCACTTAAACTAAGAATTTTGTGGGACATATTGAATGCTGGAGTGTTTGGCTTGATTTTCTCTCCCAGTTTTCATCACTCAAACTCAGTTTGGGTTGAGTGAAAAATATGAAAACCGAAAACAGCAAAATGCTGTTTTCTGTTTTCACCCCTCAAACTGAGTTTGAGTTCAGTGGCATTTCCGTAAATCTTTTGACCTCGTGGAGCCCACCCATATGACTTGTCCTAAGTAAGGTCTATCTCTCCAACCCGTTCTCTGTCACTTCTCCTTCTTCGTTTTTTTTTCTTTCACCTAGAGCTCTCTCTTCTCACTAACCCAGAAAGAGAGGAAGACCAAAAAAGAAAAAGGATGCCTGCGAATCGGACTGAGCCAAGACCAGAGACCAGAGATCGGTTTAGCCCAGTTTCGCCGCCACCAGCCCATGACCCAGAAAAGGAAAACCACGAGACTATGATCGCCAGTGCTATTTCAGCCCAGTTCTGTCGCCATCATCAAAGTGAGAGCCTTGAAACACCAAGACCATGATCGCCGGAGCTGGGTTTTGATTTTGTCACCATGATTTTGTCACCGGTGCTGAGTTTTTTTATTTTATTTTGATGAATGGGTTTTGATTTTGTCGTGGTTGATGAATGGGTTTTGTTGATGGTTGATGGGTTCTGTTGATGGGTTTTATTTTGATTTTGATGAATGGGTTTTGATTTTGTCAATGGCTGATAAATGGGTTTTGTTGATGTTTGCTGGGTTTTGTTAATGAATGAGTTTTGTTGATGGTTGCTGGGTTTGTGGTGGTGGATTTGTTTGTAGTGGTTGATGGTGGCTAGTGGTTGGGTTAGTGGTGGTGGATTGGTAGTGGTTGATGGCGCCAGTGAGCGGCTGTGGGTTGAAGGGAGGGAGAAGATAGAGAGATAGAGATGGAGAGACGCGGGTAGTAACAAACACAATGGTGGGTAGTGTCAGTGGTGGGGTCCACGGGTTTTGGGAAAAGTGGTAGAGATATGTAACTGAGAACTCAACCCAAACATGTGATTTGCAATTTTTGAGTGAACTTGAGTTTAAGAATTGAGTTATGAGTTTTTGAGTATGAGTTAAGAGAATTAAGGTATGAGAACTGAGTTTGAGTTAGCTCTAAACCAAACGGGGCCTTAATTCCTTCTTGCTTTGCTATCATGTGTGTACTACCTCTCTCTTACGAATGTTCCTATTCTTATTCATCATTCTGTGTATGGGTGTTGTGCCTAGGCTAACCATAAAGTTGGTAAAAGATCCACTTGCTGTTAGCTCAAGCCAAAACCCATTCTAGGAAAAGGCATTAGCTAGCTAAGGAGGCTTCTAAATGTCCATTAAAATTTGAATCTGCGTCAAATTTACCTACATCCGTCACCAAAATCAAAATTAAAAGCATAAGCATGAGAATATTGGGAAGAGCCATTTTGAGCACTTTTAAGATGCCAAAAGATTTATAACTCAACTAATTGACATTTTTAGTATTTTCAAATGGGAGATCCTTACTCTTCAACTTTTGAATTATATATATTAACATGTTCAATTTAGTTTTCAGATGCTAGTATATTTACCTATTGATTGATATACAGTTTTTTAAAGTTTCATTAATTTTTTTGAGGTAAAATTTTACTTTCACCTGCTTTTAGTAAATAAAATAATTATGAAAAAATAAATCTAATCGGGCATTATCTGTACTTACTAACATATATCGCTAATCAGGTTCAACAAATTAACAAACAATTTTGTAAACCAAATTATAGCAAGCAAGTATTATAGTGTACATACAATATTTGTAGTTATTGACTCATAGTTTAAAAAGTAATCTATAATATATCTTAGCTTCCATGACCAAACATAAGGTACATACAATAATAATAATAAAAAAAAGTCTTTTCGTTCCAAAATTTTGCAATTGTACAGGGGAATAAGAACAAAATTTATGTACAGTATTTAGGTACTATTTTTTAGATATTTTTTTTTTAAAATTTAATCATATGTCTACTTAATTGAAAAATATACTTTTATCTCATGAGAAAAAAGTTATATAATAGAATTTTAAGATGAGAATCTAAAGAACGACACCTAACTACTATATTTCCCTTTCAAAAAAAAAAAAAAAAAAACACCTAACTACTATATTTAAGTTTACCCAAGAAATAAGGATGATTCATAAAATGAAAAAACTTAGAAAATCAGTATTCACTGCAGAGTCTTACCCGTGGAAGAGGGGCATTCCTAATATCCACACAAAGTTTGCTTGGCTGCAATTCATCAAAGTCAGAAAGACTTGCGAAGAGACTTCTTTTTAGCTGTCAAAATGTCTTCTTATGCCGTCTTTTGCACCCTTCCCCACGTTCTCCTGGACCACATCTTGATATTTTCTCCAATCTCCACCGTTTATGGAAATTTCTTACGGACTTCACTCCCTGACTAAGTAAGTTCCTACTTAATCTTATCCGATAGACTATAAAATAACATGCTTTGGGTCAATTATATACTGTAGATATTCAAATAATACGTACTGAGGAGTCTTTTTATTTTTATTTATTTATTTTCTCCAATCGGACATTAATTAATTAAGCTATTGTAAGGAAGGAAGAGTAATGCAAATTGATTTTGAGAATATCTCCAATTTGATGAATTGAATACATTATCTTTAATTACTCCAATTAAAGTTGTTGAGTGCAAGAGCTTTTTTATGTGGTAAAAGAACACAAACACACAGCTAATTCATTTCATGTGGAAAAGATGATGAATTTCTTCCCGCGCGAGGGATTATATGTGTATTTAGTTTAGCACTTTTTCTTAGTAGGCGTAAGTACATGGGCTTTTGCCTATTTTCACAAATTAATTAATTAAGCAAAAAACTAATCCAAACCTGCATGCTTCTTTGTTTCCGATGATCACGAATCTAAATTAATTTCACCCCCAAAATCCTAGTCCTGTGATCAGTTTTTCCCAATCACATTTTTCCACTTTCGATAATTAAGATATATATATATATATATATATATATATTTTGCAGAAAAAAATGTTTTATATAATGCATATAATTAAGTGTTATTTGGTACAACTTATTTTTCAACATTTTGAAATTTTAGATTATTTTTAAAAGTAATACCTAAAAGAAATGAAATTTAGAAAACATGTACCATAGTAAATGCGAAAGATATTTCGAACAAAAAGGGACTTCTTGTTGTTTTGTGGAGAAAGATAACAACAGACATGGAACACAGCTAGCTCAATATCTGTCCGTTTCTTTCTGTAGTAATTGCCCGTGAAGTCCTGCATGGGCATATCAAAATCAACGAATTGCTACGCCAAAAAAATATCCATATATCCAAAGTTCGGGTGGTAAAGGAAGCTCAAACCCATTTGTCCGTTCAAATCCACACACTCTAATTAAACCCAAATCTATCCAATTATTAATTGGATTAAATGGGCACCAACCCAGTTAGACCCAATAATTATTAGGTTTTAACTAAAAACCCATTGAACCCCATTTTAACCCAAAAACAATATACCCAAATTCAACCTAGCTCTTCCCATAATTAAAAAAAAAAAAAAAAAACACCCATCCATTTCAGTGTTTCTTTTCAAACCTAGCCATCATCTTCTTCTCTCTACTCAAACCCTAGCCCTCTCTCTTTTCCTCACTCTATGTGCTTCTCTTTGAGCACGAAGCTCTTCAATGGAGGCGTTATTCTGTTGGCCGAACTCGTCGGAAGAATAAACTGGCGTCGGCAAGAGAAAACCGAAAGCGTTGGCGAGTGGAAAGTTGGGTTTACGAAATCCACAATGTCGTTTTCAGCTTCTAGTCATAGAAAGTCGCCGGTGGAGATTATGATGTGGCAGGTAGCGAGCAAGTGCTTCCTCTAGAGCTAGATGAAGACGACGACGGTTTCTTAGTAGCCGAGAATCCGAGCTTCGGGTTTCCTTCTGCTGACCAGAGAAGACACAGTAGCGTCGACGTTCCGTCAGTAACAGCGTCGCCGCGAAGGTCGGTTTCGATGGTGGCTCCGCTTTTTCTTGTATGGCTTTTGTGATCATGGATTTGGGGCGAAATTTGGCTTTCGTGATTTTTTAGGGATTTTTTGTATTTTTTTTTTTTGAGTAGATTTCAACTGTTTGGTAGGTGGGAAAATGTGAGAAAGTACCAGAAATTTGTTTAATATTTTGGTCATTTTTGAACATTTTAGAGTACTTTGGTCATTTTCACTTTAGTGGCATTTTAGTAATTTTGGTAATTGGGTGGGTTGGGGTTTACCCATAATAATTGGGTTGGATTGAATTTGGGTTAGAAACAATTAGTTAAATGGGTTTTAATGGGTAAATGGATTTTATATACCCAACCCAATTATGTCTACCCCAAACCCACCCATTTGACACCCCTGGTTCTATATAATTGACACTAAGACCACCTTCCTTCAAACACACTCTAAAAGCTAAAAATAAACATAGGCTTATCTAATATTTGTGAGGATGATGCTTCCCTTATTCTTCATTTTTTGTCTCTTCAGCAGCTCCCATGCTGCTGTGCAAGACTTCTGTGTCGGTGACCTCACGGCTCCTCAAGGCCCTGCAGGCTACTCTTGCAAGAACCCTTCAAAGGTCACAGTGAATGATTTTGTTTTCTCTGGCCTAGGCACTCCTGGTAACACCTCAAATCTTATTAAAGCCGCGGTGACTCCAGCATTCGCTGCGCAATTTCCTGGTGTCAATGGCCTTGGAATTTCTTTTGGTCGTTTAGACTTCGCACCTGGTGGAGTTGTGCCATTTCACACACATCCTGGAGGTTCAGAAATCTTAGTTGTTGTGCAAGGAACAATCCTTGCCGGGTTTGTTTCCTCAGCTAACACTGTTTACTTTAAATCCCTTAAGAAGGGTGACATTATGGTTTTCCCTCAAGGATTACTTCACTTCCAAGTAAATGCAGGAGGGTCTGGGGCTATTGCATTTGTTAGCTTCAGTAGTTCAAGCCCAGGTCTCCAAATTCTGGACTATGCTTTGTTTGGAAACAATTTACCTACTGAATTGGTAGCAGCAACTACTTTCCTTGACACAGCTCAGATTAAAAAGCTTAAAGGTGTTCTTGGTGGAACTGGTTAAGGTCTTCGGAGATCATCTACCAATAAAATGTTTCCAGAGATTCTCTTAATTAATTTTTTTTTTTTTTTTTTGTTTGTGTTCATTCCCATGGTTTCTTTGTCATGATTGAGAAGGCCTGTAAGAGTAGGATTCTTCAAGTCATTAGCAGTTTCTAGCTAGCAAGGTTTATTAATAAAAAGAGTCTTGTGAGTGAGTGGCTTTTGTGTTGCTTTTGGAACTTTGATTGTAGATTTCTAATGAGTGCATTTATGACTGGTATGCGAGCCAACATTCCGTTGATGGCAAATGCAAATGCCTTTGACGAAGCAAGATAATGCTTTATATTTATTTTGTGTTTTAATTAAATGGGATATACTTATCCCACAAGCCCTAAGATAGTTGCAATTTCTATTCCAAATTGCTCACTAAGTATATTAACAATAAAATTCTGTAGGGAGAGACCATTAAAATCATCATAGTAGAAATGTGGCGATGATTATTCTACATATGAGGAATTGCATTTGGAATTTTAAATTATCCACCGTCAAATTCGATAACCTTGTCAACTATTTTGTATGGTCCAAACTTCTTGATGGGTCATGTATTCCAAGAGTCATTCCCTTGCAACTTTTATTTAGAATCATATGTACTACTTCAACGAGCTCAAGAGTCAGGACTGCTCTATACATTTTGGAGCCTAAGGTGAGAACTAAAATGAGGTTTTTTTTATACTTAAGTATTAATTAAATTAATATTTATTTAGTATTTTTATATTATAATATATTTCATTTAAAATCTATTTTTCTTGCCTTTTGAGATGTAAATTGACTAATTAAATTTTTGTATTCAAGTTCTTCTAACATCTTATTTTCAATCAATAATATAGCTAATCCATTTATTCTTTCATGGGACAATATCTATCTTAGATATAATTTTATTAATTTTAATTTTGATAAACTTTTTCTGCAAAAACAACTGAAACAAGTATTGTTAGTAAAAACCTATAGACAATGCATGTATTTGGAAATGAATTTAATCTTTTTATATAATTTAGTATGTCAATTGGAGTATAATCTTTTAATTGTAAAATTTCTTTTAAAACATTTAACTCTGAAAATAAATCTAAACCATCAATATCATAATAACCATCATGTTTGAGAAAATATTCAAGTTTAAGACAGTATTTTTGTATACTATTATCACCTAGTGATTTCAATTTTGTGAAGTTAAATAGAAAACCAAAAATATCTTCATATATTTGAAATTGTTCAAATCTATTCTCAATTGAACTAATTGCTTTATCTACTATATATAAGAAATAATCAATTCTAAAAGATTTTTTAGCAGAACGTGTTGCCTCATTATGAACATTTTCATCATTTCTTTCTATGAATTATACGTTTCTCATGAAATACAGGTTCTATTTTCATTTCCAATGCAATTTTTTTTAGATGCATTCATTACAGATATAAATCCATTTTCTCTATATCCTTTAAAATAAGAAATGAGACTTTTTAATTAATCTATAGCAACATCAATGTGCATGTCTTTTAATTGTAAATTTTTACTAACAGAATTGACAGCAGATAATATGTCATACCAAATAAGAACTTAAAGCTTTCAATTTCATATGTTGCCAAACAATCAGCTTCACTTTTTATTTTAGGATCTTCACTTGTTTGTGCTAATTGTAACAAAGCATCTCTTATTTGTGGATCTTGGAATTTTATTGCTTTTACACTTTCAATATGACTTTCCCAGCGTGTTAGTGATAGTGACTTAGGAGTTAAACCTAACACATTATTTTGTAAAATTTTCCATCTTTTTGTAGAAGAAGAAAACAATGTATATATTCGTTGTATAACTCCAAAAAATGATATAACTTTTGGACAAGAATTGGCCATATCACATAGTACAAGGTTAAGACTATGACAACCACATGGTGTGTAAAGTGCTCTAAGATTTATATCAAGAAGTCTTTTTTGTACCCCTTGATGTTTTCCTTTCATATTAGACCCATTATCATATCCTTGTCCACATATATCATTAATATCAAGCTCAAGAATATTTATTACATTTATAATTTCATCAAAAATACCTTTTTCAGTAGTCTCATCAACTTTTACAAATTCAACAAAATGTTTTACTATTTTTATTGGAATTGTTGAAATATCAACACATTGTAATATGAGAGACATTTGTTCTTGATGACTTGCATCTGGTGTACAATCAAGTATAATTGAAAAATATTTTGCTTCTTTGATCTTTTTGATAATTTTACATTTAATCTCATTTGCTAATAGTTGTATCAATTCATTTTTTATTTTATGTCCAAGATAATGATTATGGATTCCACCATTTTGAATACGTCTAATATGTTCTTGCATAACTAGATCAAATTCTGCAGTCATTTCAATTAGACTTAAAAAATTTCCATTATTTTCTTCATAAATCTTTTCATTTTTTCGTTGGACTGCCAAATTATTTTTGTTAGTTTTTAGACTCCTTAAAACCACAATCAAATTAACCTAGATAATTAGACAAGTGATTACTTAGTCAAATTAACAAATCTAGGTTAACACAAATATATCATATCAATGTATAGCAGTGGAAAATAAAAAACATAACGATATGATAACCTAGGAAAACCAAACTGGTAAAAAACTTGGGGAGGATTTAATCTAACTATCCTTAAGGTAAAAAGCAAATCCACTAGAAAGAATCGAAGTTTTACAATAGCGACTTACACTAACATCCTATTGCTACCCACCAGTAGAAACTTATTGACACGACCACGTGCAAGCTCCGAGACCACGGACTCCTTTTTTCTTTGGACTTTGCAAAACACAAACATCCACGTTTGTGACTTTGAAATCCCACTCAAAGGTTTAGCAACACAAACTCTCCTGTTTGTGACTCCAAGACCACCCTTGAAGGTTTAGATCATCACACCTTTGATGACTAGAGAAGACAGCAACTTTTACAACACTGGATCTTGAGATTCTTCAAGGAATAACACCGGTAGAAGATATGAGAGAGTTTTTTAGGAACAAAACCCTAAATACAAAAGAGACACACTCTTTTTTCTCTGAAAATCCTCATAAAAACGTGTTTAGGGTTTCCTTTATATATTGGGAGAAGTAGATTAGAAACCCTAATCCTTAATGGGCTTGAACTTCTGTTTGGTTTAATTAAAATTCTGCATATACAACTTTCGATCGATCGAGCCTATCTTTCGATCGATCGAACTAGACAGATTATGAATTCTTCTTCTTGCAGCTTGTATGTTCTTGAATCTTGACTTGAATCACTTTGAGTATTGTCTAATAATACCTATAGACTCTAAGATTTATATCTAGACAAGTTTGTGTTCACGATTTGCCAATTGTTCTAAACTTTTAGAACCTAACAATTTTTACCAAGAATCTTTACTACAGCAATAATTCTTAATAAAACCTTTTTCCAATGTTCTTTCTCTTTGTTAATTTGTTCTTGGATATTTTTAGCTATTGTTTTATTTTTTGACAATCTCATTTTCATATCTAGCCAAGTGTTCATGTTAGTAATATGCTCTCTAGTTGTTTCATGATTTCTAATTTTAGAACTAATATTTTTCCAATCTCGAGTTCCTTCATTACATAGTTGGCCAATACATTTAGACTCAAACAACTTGCAACAAAAAAAATAAAAATAAAAAAAAATAAAAAATTACTTGGTCCATATCTTTTGAATACACTAGCCATTTTCTATCATGCTTCTTCCCATTTGATAATATTCGAGTGTAATGAATAGTAGACAAATTTCTAGTGTCATCACCTCTAGGAAAAATTATATCATTGTCTCTAATTGGACATCTTTCTACTAATAGATCTCTTAATTTTGTGTCAATATTTTTCCAACTACCTGGATCATAGATATTTGAAGGAATATAATTCAACATGTCATTATTTTTTTCATTTTCTTCTAGTTGAACATCATTATGGTGAACTTGTTCATTTGTGACATTTTCATCATTATTTTCATTTTCTTCTAAATTTTTTGAAGTTCATTATCAAGATTTGTTGTATTACAAATTGAACATCATTGTTATCTTGCAATTGTATCATTTCATTATCTTCTAACTCTTTTTGGTGAATTTCTTCATTTGTGATATTTTCGTCTAAATTTTGTGTTATATTTTGTTTATTACTAGTAACAAATTTATTCATTGATCTTTTTTGAGACTCAATTATTATTTTTTCTTTTTTAAGTTTTTCATATCCAGATGCATATTTTCTAATAGACATTTCTAATCAAACAATATATTTATAAAGACTAAAATAAAAATTAACTTTCAAGTGTAGAGCAAATGAGAAATAGAACTTGATTTATATAAAAAGTATTGTTGTAATTTCACCAAACAATAACAAGTTTTTAGCAATCTCAATCTGCATAAATAAAGACTTATTCATTATATTACCAATAACTAAAAAAAAAAAAAATTATATATATAAACACAATATTAATTTTTTTTTTTTTAAATTCAAGCCCAGCCAAGAAGATGACCACACAAGTCTTATTAATAAGACCCACCCACAAAAAACACAAAACACAAAACAAATCATATTACACCTATAACCAAAAAAAAAAAAAAACTTGAAGGCCCAACAACCAGCCATAACTAAAGTAGAAACAAGCCCAGTCTTATACAAATAAAAGTAGAGAAAGCCTAAACCTTATACCTCAAAAGTCAAAACGCATCTCTAGAATCAAAATGCATCTGTAGCAAAAAAAACGCAGTCCTCAATCCTTAGTTCAGAGTTTTCAGATCAAATGTGATCGGATGATTTAGATCGGAGAAGCTTGAGCCAACAATAGTGGAGAGAAAGAATGAGAGAGGCGGAGATCAAGAACTAAGAGAAAGAAGCAGAGCAAGAATGAGAAAGAGAAGCGGAAATTTTTTTAGGGATTTGAGATTTTTTATTTGTTTTGATTTGTGATTGTTTTGTGGTTAATTTCTCAGACCAAATTTGTAGTTTATCTTATTGAATTTTGGTTTGTCTAGAGGATAATGATGTTATTTTTGGGACAATTGATTTTGTTTAGACCAAAGAATTTTTTTTTTTTTTTGTGCTACCAATGTTTAATCAGATATACCTGAATTTTTTTTTTTTTTTGGTCAAAAGGATGTGCCGTGTTTTTTTAGATTCATCTGAAACTAATTTTTTTTTTCCCTACTACCCCTTCTTTTCTAAAACTTTGGGACCCCCCTTCTATTTGGAGGCCTTAGGCAATTGCCTAATTGGCCTAGTGGAAGGGTCGACCCTGTCAAGAGTTAAGTAGGGACAAAATCCTATCATGATTAATTTGATCGCAATCCACCACTCTATTCCAAGTAACCTTAAACCACAACACAACTTCACTAAAATGACCCTCATCTTCTTTCTAACCAACTTTCTTATAGACACAATTTTTTGATAACTTATTAAGATGACAAGTCATGATTGAAATGATAGACAATTATTTTCACTTTGATCCTCTTTTTTCAAGGGTTTAACAAAAGTGTAGAAACAAACACTAATAAATCCGTCTACCCCTAATTTTAGGTAGCCTTATTTCAAGGTCACTAATAATAACCCCCAAATAAATAGAAATTTTGCTAAAGTGCAAGCTACACCTCTAAATTTGGGGTGTTTTTAGATCTAACACCTAAAGTATTAAATTTTCAATTTTACTCCTAAAGTTATATTATGTTTGCATCAGTAGTCATTTCATCCATATTTTTTGTTAAGTGTTATATAAGTCAATCGTGTGTGTTTAATTTGTCTAATAAAATGATGTCATATCATTTTCATTATGCTACTTCATTTTTTAGCCTAAATTTTTTTAAATAATCAAATAAATTTTCTAAAAAAAAACAAAAAAAAATGAAATAATTAAAAAAATTCAACATTTTCCTACTTTTATTTAAAAAAAAAAAAAAACTTAAACTAAAATCATCATGACATTTTCTTGGCACCCAAACCAATGCTAAGCAAGGTCTAAAACTTATCAACAAACCCATAAAATTGATGTACATTGTCCAATTTACTATAAACATACATAATGACACCCTAACTTTTAAAACTCCTATAAAAATCCTAAAAAGAAATAGCAAAATTAAAGAAGAAGAAAATAGGCGAGGAGAGAACCCAAGTCGTCATCAACCTAGCTGATTAGGCGACATCATTGCAAATCCACTAATTGAGAAAATGTTTTCAACTTCATCATTCATCGATAATGAAACAGAAATGTTCTTTAGATTCCTCAACTTGGTATGTTGACAACCTAGATTTGCCAACAATGGTGGTTGTAAGTTCCGTGATCCATATCCGTTTTTATGACACATCAGCATGTTGATTTCTTCTCGCGAAGGCAGGGTGCTTCTACTCGAATATTGCTACTTTAATGACAAAAAATATTTATCAAAGTAGTACAAACCAAAAACATCAAACCGGCCCCACATTGCAGGTCCACTCATTGGATAGTCTCGACCCATCTAAGTGGATAGTCTCAGTCCATCTCAACCCACTAGCCAAATTGAGTGAAGCTAGCTGATTGAACACACAAGTCAAGTACCATTAGACATGCTGTGATCAAGAGATGATGCCTTGGGGGAATCCACTTGCCGAGTAATAACCAGCATCAGGCACGAGTTACTAGAAGGTCATATCAACAACAGAAAGTAGGTCTCCTCTGACTAGTGATATGATATGGAAGGACCCAATGACATAGGGAATATCCTCTCATCATGATGACCCTACTGAGAAAGGAGTATAAATAGAGGAGGAGATGTAGGAAAAAGGGATTGGAAAATTTAAGGAAGAGAAAGACATGAGAGTACTGAGGAAAAACACATCTCGGAGAGAAGGAAATACTACTCGGATTTTAGAAAAGAGGCTTCGTTGCCTAATAGCCACCTTGGTTGAGCTAAAAACCAGAGAATTAGGTGCCAAAGTAACATTAAATCTTCATTAGTGACCTGAAGAAACACCTCATAAACCTCTCATTTTGGGATAAGCCCAATCCAAAGTATAAATAAATTGGGGATTTAGACCCAAAAGCCCAAGATTGTTGGGAATGAACCACCACAAAAGTGATTTCTTAATTAATCTTTTTTTGCAGTACTAGTAAACTACCCACAAGAATTTGTTCTTATTCAAGCATGTGTTACAATACATTCCATCATCCAATCATCATGCATTTAAAAGTTCATATGCATAACAATATAATCACACTACATGTGATAGGGTACAGAATCATACAAATTTAATTATAAAAGATAAATTCTCAAATACTACATGAATTAATCTCACATAAAAATGCACCATATAAGTAAATTACTTTGTTATTTATCATGGATTTTCTTTATAAATATATATATATATATATATATTGAGAAATAAGAACTACATGAGTTATTATTACATAATTTTAGAACTTATTTCTAACTAAATGATTGATTATTATTATATAAAATTCATAATTTTATATATCTATCCTTATATATAACATTTCTAATTAAAATTATCAATAAAAACTTTTCTAATTATTTTTTTATAATTCCTTATTTATTAATGAAGAGGGTGATTCGAATTCAAGGATTTAAATCTTTTAAAATACTTGCATTAATAAGGTTGTCCTAAAATAATTAATTCCAAATTTAAGATTAAAAAATCAATTGCATGTGTTTGTACACCTAAAAGAAATTTCATTTTCAAGTCTTATTTTGATATTTAAATCATCTGTTTTAGTGTTAATTTTATTCCAATGGTTAACACCCTAACTTATCCAACTTAAATAATGTCTCTAATTATATTGTGCTTTAAGTCTTATTTTGATATTTAAATCATCTGTTTTAGTGTTAATTTTTTTTTCAAATAATTAACACCCTAACTTATAAAACTTAAATAATGTTGCTAATTATATTGTGCTTTAGCCTTTAAGAACACATATATATATATATATATATATATATTAATATTACACATTTATAAAAATCCAAGTTTTCGAAATTTTTATTAAAAAAAAATGAAAAAGGATTTAAGAAAAGATAAACTTACAAAGGAATTTGGACCAATGAATCTAATTTTGCCAAATATAATCTATAATCTAAAAGGATATAGGAGGAATTCTAAATTTATTTTAGTTAGACTTTCGAAAAAATATGGGAGGAATTCCGCATACTAAGAAATTAACACAAAGCACAAAAAAAATATAAAAATAGATAAATATTGATAAAGTCTTAATAATCAATAAATAAAAGTAACTTGGAATTCGATTCCACTACAACACATGTGTGGACACAACGGAAGGTCGGAGTCGCCACCTAGTTATATGGTCTAGGAACCATAAATATAGCGTCCTTTCGAGGAAGGACCTTTGATCTTACTATCAGAGTTTAGGTTTAGAGTTTAGGTATGCTTTTGGAAAGGTGTTAGGCGCCCAAGATTGCCTAACCCTAAGGTTGGCCTCCCATCGTTGTTTCCTTTGTCTTAACATTATTAAAAACCATCTAAACACTTGTATTCTAAACTCACAGACACACACTAACATGCATCTAACAAACAACATGGTATCTTTCATTCCAAACAAAACATACTTATCCATCTATCCAAACAAAAGAGAGCTAAATACACAAAAGAAAACCCTAGCATCCATCTAACACAAAACCCTAGCATGCATTTAAACAAGGCAACAACCCCAAACATGGCAACAAACATATCATCATACAAAACATATCAAAACAAAAAGAAACATTAACATATTAGAAACCCTAATCGAACATCTAAGAAGGCTCAACATAAATGCATGATCAATGTTAATGCATGATTTACCCTTTACCCACCTCTCAGCAACACAGCACCTATGGCATCAATGCATGAGTATGTGAATAAATGGCATGTCATTAAAACAAGGACAAAACTAAACAAACCCTAATTCTAACATGTGATAACAAAAAAGCATGTTAACAAGGTGAGCAAATATTTTACGAGGCTTAAAACATGTGAAAAAAAGGCCATGGTGACAAACATATAAAGACAGAAAAAAAACAAACAAGAATTAGGGTTTTCTAAGTAACGACATCATGCATGCTAGAACAGGTCTGTGTATGCATGAGTTCATCCTGCGTACGCAAATCCTTACCCATAAACCCTAATCAACACAGAAATAGAGTAACAACCAAAAACGTAAAATCTAACAACCTAGCATGCTTAAAAATATAAGGAAAACCTAAAACTAACCTAAACAAACATAAATAAACGTAAACTAAACACAAAAGCAGATAAAACAAAGATTAAAGACAAAAAAGAAAAAGAAAAGTTCAAAAGAGTACCTTAAAGCAAAAGCTACTAGGCTTGATTTTTGACCATTCCCCTCAGTCAGATCTATCTCAATTCAATGAAAAAGTGATTAGTAATCTTAAACTCAAAAGACTGGGGCCAAAAAAGGTCTCAATCAAATAAAAATGACTTGAGGGTGTTTTGTGGAAAACTCCCTTTTGATTCACTTTTTTCTAGTGAATCTTAGGTTTTTCCCGTAAGATTTTTCTGTGTTTTGAAAATATACCATATAAAGCTTTATATAATGGGAAAAAATGGAGTTTGGAATGGCTCCCAGACGATGTGGGATTTGTTCCAAACCTTAGCCATTATTGTAGAAAACTTTTTTTTCTTATACTTCTAAAACCTTAAATGCGTGCGTAGGATCATGCCTACATACATATGCAATGGCTCACGTACGCAAGCCGAGGGTTACTTTGGTCAATTTATTTCCAAAAATAGATTTTTGCTCATTAAAAAGACTATATTTTCTATTTTAACACTCAAGTCAATTTAATATTTGATTGGGCTCTAAACTGGCCTTAGGCCTTAGAGTTTAAGCATCATTGGGGAATGGGAGCTCGAGTCATAAGGAGTACAAAATGTGGTGTGTACAATATGAAAAACATGTTTTGAACTAAATTTTTCGTAGTGATAGTCAATCGAAAAATATAAAAAAACTTACAAACTAATTACATAGAGTAACCAAAACCTAGGGGTGTCAATTCGTGTTAGCGTGTCGAGTCGAGATAGAGGTATTCGACTAAATGACTCAATCCTAACCCGACCCATTTAATAATCGTGTTATGATCCTTCAACCCTAACCCGACTTGTTAATAAGGCGGGTTGACCTGACCCAATCCATTTGACACACTTAACAAACGAGTCGTGTTGGGTTGACATAAATGTAACACAACCCATTTCAACTTGCATAATATTAAATATAATATCCATTTAGAAATAATTTTTTTACATCCTAAAAGCAATGCATACACTTTAAGTCTTCAACTCACATTCAAAATAAAATAGTTCAACAAAAATGTAACATTCATCTAGAAATAAGTTCTTTACACTCCAAAAGAAGTGCATACACTTCAACTTAAATTCAAAATAGCATAGTTTAACAAAAGGGTCATGCTAATGAGTGCCCTTAGGGCATTGGTTAAAAATCCAGTTAAAGAAAGTTTTTATGGGAAAAGGAAAAAAAAAAAACTATTAATGTTTTGACAGATTTTTTCATTTCCCATAAAAGTGATGTCAAAACTTTCCTAAAATGAATTCTTAACCAATGCCCTAAGGGAACTTGTTAGCATTTCCCTTACAAAAATAAAATAACATAGTTCAATAAAAATTTAATATCCTTGGAACTCACCAAATGCTAAATGTCAATATTGAAAGAATTGGAGCAAACAGTAGACTAAAGTTTATAGAACAAAAACATATGTAGAAAAAATTACTGTAGAATTTTGAAACACCAAGAAAACGGTTTTCTTTAATTCTAAAACTCACTAAACACATGAGAGAGAGAGAGAGAGAGAGAGAGAGAGAGCAATAACCAGTTTGAGAATTTGAGTTTGAGAATTGGGCATGAGACTATAAGATAGTAGAGTGAGTATTACGGCTGAAATAAAAAAAATAAAAAAATAGATATTTATAAGATGGTTTAGAGATTTAGGGTTTGAAGGGCTTAGAGATCCAGGATTTGTAAAGTTTTAATTTTCAATTATATCCCTTGTAAGTTTTTGTAATTACTCACTTTTCTTTTTAAATTTAAAATATATGTTGGATATAAAAGGTATTTGACAAATCTAAAATAAAATGAATATTTATTTGTTATACGAGTTAAACGGGTTGTGTTAAGTGAGTTATTTCGGGTTGACACAAATAAATTGACGTATCAAACGTGTTTATTGCGGGTTACGCAGGTTGACCCGTCTATGACACATTTCTTATCGTGTCGCTTTCAAGTCGACTCATTTATGACCCGAACCCATTAAGGCCCAACTCTAACCCGCAAAAACCCATGTTGGGTTCATGTCATGTTCAGGGGTTGGATCAAACATTGACACCCCTACCAAAACCTAAAACACAAAAATAGTTCAAAAGTTGAGAATTTTAAAAAATAAATAAATAACGTACCTAAGAGAAACCTAGAACTTAAATGGGTGTCCTTTGTTTTGCTTCTTTATAGTAGACTTCTTTTAACATGATATCCATACATGAAATTTATTTAATCAAAATTATCATATACAAAATACATATGAGCAAGTTGCAACTTGAAAAAAAAAAACAAAAACAAAAATGTGGGGTGCAAGAAGGATTTTTTGAAACGACCATTGGTGAATATGTATAAGTTTTTAAATTTTGATAATAGATTTTAAGTTGGAGTAGGATTTAAATTTCTGAAACTTAGATGATAAAATTTTAGCTAAATTAAATTATAACTAAATCTTATCCCTTGATTCGAGAAAATATATCCTATAACAATTAATGAAATAATTTTTTAAATAATTAATAAAATGTAAGATGCAACTTGAGGGGGGGGGGGGGGAAGCATTAGGTGTTGTGTGGAATTTTGGATTTTAGTTTAAAAATTCGTTTTTATTTTATTTTATTTTTTCTAGGGAAGGTAGTTAAAAAAAATTTATAATAAACTTTTAGTTTGAATAGAATTTAAATTTGTTAAAATTTAAATGATAAAGTTTTATGTAAATTAAACTATTATTAATTTTATCCCTTAATTTGAGGAAATATATCCTAATAATTAGTAAAAAATTAATTTAATAATTAATGAGAGTAGTTGTTTATTAGGAAAAAAAATTATTCCAAATAGAGAGAGAATATCATATAAATTTATCAACTCCTATGAATCTATACTACATGTATATCATTCTAATACAAATACATATGTATAAGTTTCAACTAAAAAAGAAAAAGAAAAAAAAGTGGGGTGCAAGAGAAATTCTAAGGAAATACCATTAGTAAATATATATATATATATATATATATTGAAATTTTGATAATAGATTTTTAGTTGGAGTTGGGGCATGTTGCATGTTTTTTTAAAACACTTATTGTTACTTTACCTAAGGAAATTGATAAGAACAAATAAATTGTTGTCTCTATCAATTGAAACTTAGATGGATGTTGAACATTTTGTTAAAACACTTATTGTTATTTTATCTAAAGAAATTGATAAAAACAAATAAGTTGGTGTCTCTATCAACTGAAACATAGATGCATGTTGCATGTTTTATTAAAACACATTATTATTTTATCTAAAAAAATTGATAAGAACAAATAAGTTGAAATAATGTTGTAATTTGGTGAAGTTACTTGGCACAACCATGACTTCTATGCTCAACTTTTATTATATAGTATATGATATGACATGATGTGAAACTAGGTTTCAATAGCATATAATTTTTATTTAACTTTTGGCATGTTATTTTGAAAAATTTTCAACAATAAATTTAATTAAATGATTTTCTAATAATCCCTTTTATGCCTCTAAACTCACTAAAAATATTAAAGTGCAACCAAAAATGTGGAAAATAGGAATTTCTTACTTTCTATTGTAGGAACAAACTAATGTGGCTTTCCATAGTTTTTCTAGATTATTATCATTTTTTTCAACATTTTTAGTCATTTATCAAAACCAATACACACACACACACACAAGACTCATCACATGTGATTTGCATGTGCGATTAGGCTTTTTTTTTTTGGATTTAGTGAAATAATGTTTAAAAATGAGATAGAAATAGTGTTATAATTTTTAGGATCTTTATTTACGTGAGAATTGATAAAAGTTTGAAAAACTTAAAACCTAGGAACTTTTTTAAAAATAGTAAATTACTTTTTAACCGGTTTTTATTTTTAAATTTAAAATTATTTAACTAAAAGATAAGGGTATTTTAGAGAGTTTAAGAATTTGAGTAAGGATATTTTAGTATACAAAACGATGAAGCCCAAACAAGAAATCATGTTATATATATATATATATATATATATGAAAATTTTGGTTCTCATGATCTTTGTGTTTAAGAATAGATTAATGTGGCATCTCATAATTTTCTCTTAACTTTTCCAAATTTTTATAATTTTTAATCATTTGTCAAAAACCGTAAAAATTATTTAAAAAAAATTAGAGACAATAAAAAAATCTGGGAAAATGTGAGTTACATAATTTCTATGTAAGGTAACAGAGTAGTGTAGCTTCCCATACTTTTCTTCCATTTGTATTAAATATTCTCAGTTTTCTGAATTAATTACCAAAACTAATAAAATTTACAACAACCTTCACAACTCATCTCATATATAAATGGATTGCCCTTAAGTCTCAGAGGAGGATGACCCAAACCAGATGGTGTGTGCCCCACGCCCATGAGTGAGCGACCCACCAATTTGCTTGAGGAAATTTAAATAATATATATATATATATATATGCTTAAAAAATTATTGGAAATTTCAATAATGTATTTTAGTTATAAGGAGCAAAATGGTGCAAACAATAGGATTTGAATTAGGTCCAGTGTATCCAATGCACTGGACCAGTTGATATGGTAACACATGTCACCATCTCAACGGGTTCAGTACCACTGGACAATGGACCCAAACAAGGTATTAAAATGAGTCATGGGTGAGCTCCACTGAAATCGCTTTCTAGATTCTGTTTGGAAAATGCTTTTATTATTATTATTTTTTTCATTATTTTAGTCCTTTTGGATTTGGGTGTTTAACCCTATAATTTAATTTAAAGTTGTGACTTTGTTGGACTATAAAATTTGGTGGCCAATATTATATTTTTATTTTGTAACTAGTCGCTAATCCGTACGATGCACGGAAAAGCTATTGATTCTGAAAAAAAAAAATATTTAACTTTTTTTATAGTTTAGAAGTGTTGTCTAACATTGAACGTTATTGAGTTGCAAGTGCATAGTTACCGAAACCTACAAAGTAATTTACAATTCTTAAATTAATAAAGCAAAACTCCCGATAGTTATATATATACACACACACACTCAAAACTAATATAAACTACAAATATATAAATAAAGATCAAGATATAAGGAAGATACACCAAGTTTTAAATTTGAGTAGCAATATGACTTTCTCATAGTAATAACAATATAGACAATTCAAAACATGGAACAATATCAAAATTATAATACCTAATTCCATTATCTTTTATGTTGAATCCAAACAAATAATTAATTGAAATTAATCCAAACAAATAATTAATCAACCAAAAATCATAACTTTTAATAAGAAAACAAAAAATCACATGAACTTAAATAAAAACCCCAAGACTTAAAATTTCAAAAATTATAGAATCCCCAAATTCTACATCAAAACCAAACCAAATTCAACAAATTTATATATAACATACCAAATAAAAATTTATCTTTCCCTAGGCTGGAAGACATAGGTTGCAGCTTTAATTTTTCTCCAAAAAAATAAAAATGTTTTATCTACTATGTACAAAAAAATAAATAAATAATTAATAGAAATTTCAACCCAAAAACCAAAACCACGAAAACAATGTCAATATACATATGGAGATTAACTTAAATACTCAAAAGAAAATCAATTTTAAACATAACAAAAGAATAAGATAGAAAGAAAATCTCAGGCACATATGAAAGCAAATAAAAAATTCGACATAAATAATAAAATTTATTAATAACAATATAAACAAATATCCACATATGTTGAATTGAAATTTTATTAATAATAAAAATATAAACAAATTCGACATAAAATTCATTAATCAAAGAAGAAAGTTAAATCAGATTCCTTGTGTTTTTATTTATTTATTTTTATGTTAGTCTTTTTTTTTTTAATCCTAAAGTGAAGTTAAGTTTAGGGTTTTAATGTGGTAATTGCTAAGGTTTTGAGGAGGGAAAAGAGACTCCTAACAGGAGTCCTTCTCTCTTTTTTTTTTTCTTAATCCTAACTTCTTCTTTTTTTGTTACGTGAGTCTCTCTATTCATTTTCCTTTTTTCCTTTTTTTTTTTTTTTTTGGAATCCTAAAGTAAAGTTAAGTTTAAGGTTTTGAGGTGGTAATTGTCAGGATTTGAGGAGGAGAGAGATGAGTCTCTCTCTCTTTCTCTCTTTTTCTTAATCTAACGTGAGTCTTTTTTTTTTTTTTTTTTTTTGGAGTCCTATCAAATTTTTGTTTTTATATAAATTATCAACATTTAAGTTCGAGTTTAAGTTGGACTTATTAAGAGATAGAGTTTCACTCTTTATTAAGTTTTTATTAAACAAAAATAATTTTGTTTAAAAACAATGATAATGATGAGTTTGAGTTTAAATTGAACTTGTTAGAGAGATAGAGTTTTACTCCTTGTTAAGTTTGGACTAAACAAAAAAAATAATTTTATTTAAATAAAATGATAATTTTATTTAAATATTGTGCTGATGTGGAAAATTTTGAGAGTTTTAGAGGTTTCGATTTTATATATATACTAGCATTATGCCCGTGCGATGCATGGTTTAATCAAAATTCATATGTAAGTAGTTTTTTTTATATTAATTTACTTAAAATTATATAATAGAATAGATAATAAAAATAAATAAACATTTTACTTTTAAGTTATATAATAAATTCATACCATGTGAAACTAAGGAATTACGAAATGCATATATATATATATATATATATAAAAGTAATAACTTATTAAAAGAGTGCAATAAATATGTTTATTTTCAGAATGCATAAGATGATTTATTCTTTTTTTTGTATATTATTTTTTGTCAATATCACAAAACAAAATTTGTATACTTTTCTTCAAACTTATGTGAATTTGAATTTGTCATTTATTTTTTTACAAAATTTGTCATTATTTAACATATATTAGTTTTTTTGGGTTACTTTATCCTAATTTTTTTTTTTGGGTTACATTAATGTTAATACATATTAGCTATTAAAAAAAACATATTAGCTATTATTTGATACTCTATCAACACACAAAAAAACAACAATTAATATTTAAATTAGGTTAAAAGTAAAATTGTTACTTTATTAAAAAATTGATACAATACTTATTGTTACTTTATCCAAACAAGTCGATAAAAACAAATAGAATTAGAGTGGATAGGATTAGATGGATTATATGAAAAATTTGGATTGTAATCAAATTAAGATTTTTATCAACTTAGAGATTATAGGTGAAGAAAAATTATATATGTTTTTTTTAAATTTAAAAAAATTCTACAATTTGGTGAAGCCACTTGGCTCAATCATGGCATTGAGAGATTTTTATTTATGTTTTTTTATTTACTTCCCATTCTAGTGTGGCTCATTATAATAAAAGCCTTTTCAAAAGTAAATATGAAAAAACAATTTTTATTTTTTTATAATAATTTTTATGATGATGGTTGGAGTGTGGGTGTAACATCTAATGACGCGTGGTAATTAAAAAAAAAGAAAAGAAAAGAAAAGAGGTTGGTAATAAATTAATGTGAAAGTTTTAAAGTCATGAAATGTTTTGATCATAACTTGTACGCTATGTTAATCATCAATCACATTATCAATTGTAAAAAGATTATAAACTCTAATTCGTATCACTTTTTTCCCTCAATTGGGAAATGATATTATGTGTAACAAAAAATACATAATTTTTTTTTTTTTTAAACATTGAAAGCTCGAAAAATTTTTCAATCACTTAATTTTAAGTGCGGAATAGTGTAAATGCGAGCAAATAAACAAATAAGCTACTCTAATCCATAATCAAGACAACACAGCAGTAAAAAGGAATTTAAAAGAGTAGGGAAGAGAGATGTAAACACAAGATAACACGCTGATGTGTTATTAAAGAGGAAACCAAAAAAATCGGCAAAAAACCTCTACGCCGCCCTCTAAGCGGTAATCTATCTCCTAGACAATCAGTTGGGATACATGAGTTAGCAAAAGACCCTCTAAGCTTAATCTACCCGATGTACTTAAGCCTTCAAAACTCCTACTCCAACAAGGCTTCTCGGAATCGTGTCTTGTCTAACTTTCTGGATTCCGCAACAAGCTCCATGTTGCATCTGCCATCCTTAGCTTCTTCCAATGCTTCCCAACAATACCAAAATCTCATTTGACACTCTAAAAGGGTGTGGTAAGTGTTTGGGCTATCAACCTCTCAATGATATGGAAATGGAAAGGTAGGAGTTGAGGAAAATTCACAAGCAATTGTGTAGAGGATTGTGGGTATAACAATCTCTAACTCTCAAGGTGTTTGGCTAGGGTTTTCTCTTAGAAACACTCCTCAACATTTATGGTAATGTGGGTATAAATAGTATAGGCACAGAAAATGTGTACTAGAATTGACAGTTTAGCAAAACAGAATGTTTTGCGGGAAGGTCTTACCCGCGAGATACTCGCGAGGCACAGCTGTCTCCATCCTGTCTAGACTCTTCGCATTCCAACATGTGCAAGTTACATGGGTCACTTTGCGGGATGCTTAGTCGCGAGATACCCACAAAAACTCTTCAGTCTTCAATTGCTTGAGTCTTCACACTCCCTCTCTCTATCACACAACCCTTACAATCAAATCCCACAATAAATACTGGGTACAAAAGATTGAATAAAATTACAATCAAATTTGGCACGGAATTAAAGCCAACAAAACACATAGTTATAAATTACAACTTTAAAATCTCCCCATTTGGCTATTCCGTGACAAAACCCCTAAAACAGACTCTAGACTTAAACGTGAGTTTGGGAACAGTTGCAAAACTCACTCACACCTAATCTAGAAGCTGTGAAACATTTGCACGTATGTACCTGTAACCTGAAACACTTGCACACAAACAAAACTTTCATTAAGCTTATGGCAAGTTGAATACATGGTACGTATATGAGCAAGTAAAATGCGATCAAGTTAGTAAACATAATAGAACATGTAAGCATATCTTGATCAAACAGGATCAGTCATTAAAGAATGACTACAGTAGTTACTATCTTCTCCCCCCCCCCCCATCACTGCACTCCCCCTATCACTACACTCCCCCTAACACCAACACCATCTCCCCCTTTTTGTCATGGAATAGCTAATCTTCATGTTCCTCTAGCTTCCTCTAAATTTGGTCCAATTGAGTCTGAAGAGATGTGAACTTGGTGTCAAAATGAATGTGTTGGGAGTGCATGATGGTAGCTAGTCTAGATATTTTGGTAGTAATCTCTTGGAGAGTAGCCATGATGTTGTCTAGCTGTTCATCATAAACATGGGATATAGAACTTGAGCTTCCCTGAGTAGCATGACTCTCTTGCTTGGTATTCTTCTTAGTGTGACTCATGCTTGCATGGAGAATGCGGATATTAATTGGACTTGGACTTGGATATGGGCGTTCATCTTCCGAAGGATGCACACCTTTAAGCTTCGAAATCCTTGAGATAAGGCGACAAAAAGGAATACAATTCCTTGAAGCTGTCCGGTCAACTGTTTTTGCCACAATGTGGAAAATATGAGAGCACACATCAATCTCCACGTCAGTGATCAGATCATGCAAGAATAATGCTCGACCAAGATTCATGTAATTGGTGCTGGACAGAGGGTAAAGGTTGCTAAACATGATCATCGTGAGCAACCTTAATTCAGGGGAAAGAGATGCCACACTTATTGACTTCCCATTGGAGGAGAATTCCAAATTAGCTCCTAAAGCTTCCTGAAGAATCTCCTCATCCGGATTCAGTTCATCATATATCGATGGGATATGTAATATTGGCCTGTTGATGTGTAGAATTTCGGCCAAGTAGACGGTGTAACTGAGAACCGCTTTCCTCTCACACAACACTTGATTTCCTCTCCTTCAACAATGGCATTTGCATAGAATTCTTTTACTAAGTTTTCGTATGCATCCTCAAGATTTGAGAGAAGAAAATTCCAATCTTTGGTGGCAAACCATATTGGAATATTCGTGTCTAGGAGAGAGGGTTGATCAACGGCCCTTTCAACCAACAATGGAGCATCTCGAAAGTGGCTCGTGTAGGTCTAGAATGTAGCATAGGATCTAAACAAGTCAGGGTCATACACTCTTGTTGAAAAACGAGTCCTCTTGACCTCGGTGAAGGGTCATCAACATCAATCACTAGCTCTTTCCCTTTGTTGCAGCCTCCTTTCACAACTGAGCTTTTAAACGGAGACATCTACATATGAGAGCACAAAATAGAAAAGTAACAAGTGCAAAAACACAAACACAGAACACAAAACTTGATTAGATCCAAGTTAGTTCAAAACAAAAGTAAGACAACTTAAAAACAGAGCAAAAACAACTCAGAACAGAGCAAACAGACACAAAATAACATGCTATAAGTGTTTAACTACGTAAACAAAAGCAAAATGCATAAAGTGAATCACTATGCATGTGTGTGTCTATGTTGAGCATGTGCTGATGCATGTGTGTGTAGCATGTGGAGCATGGGGATGCAGCATGAGATGCATGAGATATGTCTAGTGATGCATGGCATGGCATTGAGGCATAAAATGGACATAGTGTGTAAAACACACAAACATTGACCAAAACATGATAAACATGATCAATCAAGATAAAAACCAAGCATTGGAACTCAGTTGAGTCCAATTCAACACAAGAATGTCACTAGGACATTCTGTCAAACACCTAGCATGCAACAATGAATTTTAACTATGAACAATGCATGAACATGGAGAAATCTGCCTCAATACAAGCTTAGAATGCCTCAAGGGGCCAACACAGATACACAAATATCAAATGGGACTCAACCCAATCAAATATTTTGAAAAATTTTCACAAAAACTCAGAACCCCAACCCATTTTCGAAAAATCCCCAATTTTTGAACCCTAACTTAAATTTCTGCATAATCTCAAAAAAACATGAAGAAATGTTTTAGAAAACATACCTTGAAGTTGGAAATGCAAAAAATAAACTTGAGAATGATGGAGTTTGAGTAAAAAATGGTTTTGGGTTGAAGGGGGTTCGAGAGAGTCTAAGCGAGGGAAATGAGAGTGGTTTGAAAACCTGTCACATCTGCCTTATAAATTGAAAACACGCGTTTTTCGCGGGTTAGAAAGTCACGAGATTAGATGCGAGACACATTGAAGCTTTCGCGAGAAGCTCTTAGTCGCGAAACAGTCGTGATACAGTTGCGATAGCCTCTGTATGAACTTTGAAAATTTCCAGTTTTTGCCTAAAAACATTTAGCGAGAAGAGTTTAGTCGCGAAATACTCACGAGGCAGTAGCAAGACTTTTTGTATGAAAATGTGACTTAGTAATTTCCCTTAAGCACATTTCGTGGGAAGCTCTAAGTCCCAAGCTTCTCGCGAAAAGACCTCTGAACTAGTTTTTGAAGAAAAACACAAAAATGCATTTTGAACAAAAACTGAAAGCACGAAAGTATAAAATCACTTTCAAAAACATATAAAACACTCAAAAATATTTTTAGGTTTGATCCGCAAGTACTTAAGCATACACATCACATTTGAACATGTACAAACACACAAATGAGATAAGCATTAATTGAATCGAAGTCTTGTGTGTTGTGGGTGAGTATCAAATGTGGAATAGTCCTTAGACCAGAGTGAAGCTTCAATGATCAATTCAATTAAGTCATACACAACTGGTACGAAATCAAGTGGACTATCTCAATTATAGAAATGAGCATATATGACCTCCCACAAGAGAATGATTTCAAATCATAGAAGTTTTTCAGTTGGCTTTTGCATAAATCATAACATTTGGTCCTTTTTGGATAATACATCTCTTTTTGAGATCGGTGCTTGAAATTTTTGATATTTCAACTTTTAGATTTAGCCTTTGGCTTTTTTAAGCACCATATATTTTGATACAAAAGTCACTTTCCCTTTTTCCTAGTCAAATACTAGTATGTGCGATAGGCTTTTGCAGCTCATTATCTCTTTTTCATTTGGAGATTTACATTTGGTGAGCTCTATAGCAAAAACATAAAAATAAAGTAGGAAGAGATATAGGCTCAAGTCTATGCAAGTATCAAGACCATCAAGACTATTGACCAATCATTCATGATAAGCTTGAAGATCTATTTACAACAATCATACATAGTTTTCAAGATTTCTCCTACAAAGATATATGTGCATACATAACAAGCTAAGCTTGTAAATGCACTACGCCATTAGTACGAAGGTACTAGACCAAACTCACATATGATATACACAAAACAATCGATCAAACTTTTTGAAGATTTTTCAATTTTTATGGGTTTTTGAAAATTTTTTTTTAACACACTAAAAAACAGAACAGGAAAAGTAAGATCAACAAAAACAGATATAAACCAAAACCAAAACCAAAAAAAAAAAATGCTAATAACTAAGCATGTGAGACCTAAACACCAAATGTGCAACAATGAACAGAATAGGTTCACATAAGAGATAGAGTTCAAGGAATGATACCGACACCAATGGTCTTACGCAAAGACTCAAACCTTAGACCATTAAGAGGTTTAGTAAGAATGTCTGCCTTCTGGTTGTCAGTGTTGATAACTCTAAATACACAGTCTTTTCCTCCACCAAATCTCGAATGAAGTGGTACTGGATCTTGATATGCTTTGATTTTGAGTGTTGAACTGGATTTTTGGACAAATTTATGGCACTTGAATTGTCACAGAACACACACATAGTGTCTTGAGTGATTCCATAATCATGTAGAAGCTTCTTCATCCATAATAATTGTGCACAACAACTTGCCGCTGCAATGTACTTAGCTTCAGCTGTTGATAGAGAAATTGAATTTTGCTTTTTGCTCATCCATGACACTAAGTTGTTTCCAAGATAGAAGCAACCACCGAAAGTGCTTTTCTTGTCATCAATGCACCCGGCCTAGTCAGCATCAGA